>NC_091951.1:342120661-342420661 GCF_031021105.1 Erythrolamprus reginae | reverse complement strand
TTAATCAGTGGAACATCTTCTGGAGGCTCCAACACACGTTTTTAAGGAGATGTCGGATAACCGTTTGTTTGAAGTTGTGTAGGCTTTCCTGCCTAAGCAGGGGGTTAGACTAGAAGACCTCCAAGGTCCCTTCCAACTCTGTTGTTGTTATTACTATTGTTGTTATTATTACTATTATTGTTTAACTTATAAAGTACACCTCTGCATTTTCCCCCTACTACTGCTATCTTTTAGTTGTGAGGCTTTCTCCCCAGTGGGGAAGGTAGACCTGGATGGTAGGATAGCATGGATTAAACAATGGGAAGGTCTTCTGATGGTCACCGCACCTCAAGAAGGATATAATGAAACTGGAAAAGGTGCAACAAAATGCAACAAAAACGATCAAGGGAATGGAGCATCTCTCTTATGAAACGCCTTGGTCTCTTCAGCCTTGAAAGACCGTGTTTAAGGAGTGACTTGTATAAAATCATGCATGGGATAAAAAAGGTGGATAGAGAAGTTTTTTTCCCCTCTATCACACAATACTAGGACGAGGGGGCCCTCCCTAAAGCTCATAGGGAAGAAAGTGAGGACAAATCAAGGGAAATATTTCTTCACCCAGAGGGTTGTTGGTTTATGGAATTCACTTACAGAAGAGGTTGTGACAGCTGTTAGCCTTGATAGCTTCAAGGCAGGATTAGACAGATTCATGGATGCCAAGTGTATAGGTGGTTATTGAAATGGATGTCCATGTGCCGCCTCTATGTTGGTTGAGGCAGGCAGGATTCCCTTGAGTACCATTTGTTGGGGGTCAGGGGAAAGTCTTGCCTTCTCTTTCTACTCAAGATCCCCATGGACAATTGGTGGGCCACTGTGTGACGCAGAATGCTGGACTCGATGGGCTTTGGCCTGATTCAGCATGGCTCTTCTTATGGTTCTTGTGATGACATTGGAAAGAAGATGTTTCAGAACAGGTGCCAAACATACCAATCAAGCAACCCTAGGAAAACTTTGCCAGGAGTGACCTTAAGCTAGGACAATTGTTGCCTGCTGTTGGTGCCCAGCTGCTATTTATAGGTATTGTCTAAAAAACCCACCAAGGCCTTTGCAGACAATGGCTTTGGGCTAGACAGGATTGATGTTCTAAGGCAGTAGACCAGCGGTCCCCAAACTGCGGCCCACTAAGGCCATTTATCCGGCCCGTGGGTGAGTGACAGGAGCACATCTAATTTTCCACGAATAAAATGTGGTATTTTGTTAGTAACTAATATCAATCATCAAAAAAGTTGCAAAAGTTTTTTTTCTAATTTTGTCCTCCAGTTACATTCATTTTCTTTTAGTTAAATTCCCTCCTCAAAAAAGTACACCAATTATATTTCTAACTTATTAACCATTATGCCAAAGTGCTTCCTTTTTTCTTTATACATTTTTCTATAAGCCAAGAAAACCTTGTCTAGCCAATCAGATGTTAACAAAAGAAATTTAAAAACAAGACATAAACATATATGAATTTCAGACTTCTTCCCCCCCTCCCTCTAAATAGTACATTCCCATTTTGTTTTTTACTTTAAAATAAGGTAGGTGCATTGTGTGTAGGGATTTGTTCATAGGGTTTTTTTTATAGTCCGGCCCTCCAACAGTCCTAGGGACAGTGAACTGGCCCCCTGTGTAAAAAGTTTGGGGACCCCTGCAGTAGATTCTCTTGGCCACTGCCAAGGGGCATACGACATCTCTTGAAAGACTGAGAGTTGCAGGAGAAAGTCATATCCCAGCTAGATGTCAGGAAAGAACATGAGATAGCCATCTTTAGGAGATGATGATTTGTTGGGATCTGTTCCTCATTCTAGAAACATAGAAGACTGATGGCAGAAAAAGACCTCATGGTCCATCTAGTCTGCCCTTATACTGTTTCCTGTACTGTATTTCATCTTACAATGGATATATGTTTATCCCAGGCATGTTTAAATTCAGTTACTGTGGATTTACCAACCACGTCTGCTGGAAGTTTGTTCCAAGGATTTCCACTCTTTCAGTAAAATCTAGCCCAAGAGACCCACCTACCCTATTTTTCGGAGTATAAGACGCATCGGACTATAAGATGTACCTTAGTTTTTGGGGAGGCAAATAGGAAAAAAAAATCTGCCTACCAGGTAGTCATCTGGCTAGCATCTTTAGTCTGGTCAGCTTCAGCACATTAGAGCGATGAAAAAAAGCCTGCAAAGACTTAGGGCTGGAAAAACATTCCTCAGAGAGAGTAACAGTGAAAGAGCTTGCAAGGTAGGAGGCTGGGAAGATTGTTAGCACCTCGTTAGAGGGGGGGAAGCTACAGAGTATAAAACACACACCAATTTTCAGCCTCTTTTAGGGAGAAAAAGGGTGCATTTTATACTCTGAAAAATACGGTAAGTGAAGACACAATCAGCACTTCAAGTTAACAACTGGAAGGATTTGAGCTTTGTTGGTAGCAGAATTGGGTAATATGGGTGGGAGGAGATGCCTGGTTGCAACAGATTTAGGCTCCTTCCTTCCTTCCTTCCTTCCTTCCTTCCTTCCTTCCTTCCTTCCTTCCTTCCTTCCTTCCTTCCTTCCTTCCTTCCTCCCTCCCTCCCTCCCTCCCTCCCTCCCCCCCCCCCCCCTCCCTCCTTTCTTTCTTTCTTTCTTTCTTTCTTTCTTTCATAGAAACATAGAAGACTGACGGCAGAAAAAGACCTCATGGTCCATCTAGTCTGCCCTTATACTGTTTCGTGTATTTTATCTTACAATGGATCTATGTTTATCCCAGGCATGTTTAAATTCAGTTACTGTGGATTTACCAACCACTTCTGTTGGAAGTTTGTTCCAAGGATCTACTACTCTTTCAGTAAAATAATATTTTCTCATGTTGCTTTTGATCTTTCCCCCAACTAACTTCAGATTGTGTCCCCTTGTTCTTGTGTTCACTTTCCTATTAAAAACACTTCCCTCCTGGACCTTATTTAACCCTTTAACATATTTAAATGTTTCGATCATGTCCCCCCTTTTCCTTCTGTCCTCCAGACTATACAGATTGAGTTCATTAAGTCTTTCCTGATACATTTTATGCTTTCTTTCTTTCTTTCTTTCTTTCTTTCTTTCTTTCTTTCTTTCTTTCTTTCTTTCTTTCTTTCCTTCTTTCTTTCTTTCTTATCTCTCTCTCTCTCCCTCCCTCCTTTCCTCCTTCCTTCCTTCTTTCTTTCTTCTCTCTTTCTCTCCCTCCCTCCTTTCCTCCTCCTTCCTTCCTTCCTTCCTTCCTTCCTTCCTTCCTTCTTTCTTTCTTATCTCTCTTTCTCTCCCTCCTTTCCTCCTTCCTTCCTTCCTTCCTTCTTTCTTTCTTCTCTCTTTCTCTCCCTCCCTCCTTTCCTCCTCCTTCCTTCCTTCCTTCTTTCTTTCTTATCTCTCTTTCTCTCCCTCCTTTCCTCCTCCTTCCTTCCTTCCTTCTTTCTTCTCTCTTTCTCTCCCTCCCTCCTTTCCTCCTCCTTCCTTCCTTCCCTTCATCCCTTCTCCCTCCTTCCCTGCCTCCCTCCCAAATGTATTCACCATGCATCTCACAATTCGGGCGTTTCTGAGCAGAGGTTGAGTCTCGAAATTGCTTGCATGTGTGATCCTTCTTTAAGGATCTCTTTTGTGGGTTTAATTTCAAGTATGAGAATCCTGTTACGTCTTCAGCCATTGAACCAAAAAAGCTTGCTAGCTGTGAACAGTGCACCCAGGGTTAAAATCTCATATTCTCCAGTTGTTTCCTTTGCTTTCACTTTGCAGTAAAATAACACTGAGTATTTCAAGTATTTTATAGCAATTACTAATCGTAAAATAGTGCTGGGCAAAGTAACTATTCACAGGAACCGAAACTAGAATTGCATCTGTCAAAAGGATGAAGGAACAGTTCCCGTTTCTTGGGTTATACAGTAACCTTCACCAACTGATCACCTGTGAGATAAATTGGGCCACAGTTGCCAACCTCTGTGTGCCCCAATCAGATGTGGCACCATTTCTACCTGGGAAGTACAATACAAACCCTCTCCAAGGCTACATTCTTGGAAAAGGTCCAAAGTACGCTGAAAAATGACTCAGGAGCCTCCTAATCACCCGAGCAAAAGTTGTGCAAAAGTTCGTTTATTTCAGTAATGCAGCTTGAAAGGTGAAACATAATTTATTTATTTATTTTATTCAAAATCAGGGGTCCCCAAACATTTTACACAGGGGGCCAGTTCACTGTCCCTCGGACTGTTGGAGGGCCAGACTATTAAAAAAAACTATGAACAAATCCCTATGCACACTGCACATACCTTGTTTTAAAGTAAAAAACAAAATGGGAACGTACTATTTAGAGGGGGGAGAAGATCTGAAATTCATATATGTTTATGTTTTGTTTTTAATTTTCTTTTGTTAACATCTGATTAGTTATACAAGGTTTTCTTGGCTTATGAAAAATGTATAAAGAAAGAAGGAAGCACTTTGGCATAATGGTTAATAAGTTAGAAATATAATTGGTGTTGCACTTTTTGAAGGAACATTAAGGAGGGAATTTAATTAAAAGAAAATGAATGTAACTGGTTGACAAAATTAGAAAAAAAACCTTTTGCAACTTTTTTGATGATTGATATTAGTTACTAACAAAACACTGCATTTTATTCATGGAAAATTAGATGGTACACTGTGTTGTTTGAATGTATGTTGAGAGAAAAATTTAAAAAAAATTACCCCCCCCCAAAACAGTTCTTCCTTCCTCTGTCCCTCCATTCATTTCATTCTTCCTTCCTTCCTTCCTTGTTCCCTCCATTTCTCCTTCCTTCCTTCCTTCCTTCCTTCCTCTCCACTTCTCCTTCCCTCCCTCTCTTTCCCTTTTCTTTCTTTCTCTCTCTCTTTTCCCTGTGCTCTTGTCACTCACTGGCGGGCCGGATAAATGGCCTCAGTGGGCCGCATGTGGCCCGCGGGCCATAGTTTGGGGACCGCTGCTCAAAATAATAATATATGAGAGAGACTCATTAAGTCAAGGATCTGTTGATCCTAGACTTTAATGAAGCACAGTGGATGAAGACCAGCCGATGACATGGCTCCCTAAATTAACACAGTGGAAACTTCAAGCATTTTGGAGTGTGGGCCTCTCCATTCTTCCTCCATGCTCTGGGTCCTTGGTTTCCAAATGAGATGCAAAAGTTTCCACAGTCTGTGTTGATTTACTTTTAAAAAGCATGCGCAGAAGCAAAAAATGATGCCACCAAGAGAATCAGTTCAGGGGTGTGGCAAGCCTGGGTCACTGCCAGTTCTAGTGACCCAGGCCGAGAATCTACTACCAGTTCTATAGAACCGGTACAAACTAGTAGGAACTCTGGTGTAGAGCTGTGTTTTTCAATCACCATCCATGCATTCCATCAAACATCCATAAGCAAGCAACTTCCCAAGTTTGCAGACTTTTAAAAACTTTCCACTCAACATACTTTTGAGAAATCTAGATACAGTGTTCCCTCGACTTTCGCGGGAGATGCGTTCCGAGACTTCCCTCGAAAGTTGAATTTCCGCAAAGTAGAGATGCGGAAGTAAATACACTATTTTTGGCTATGGACAGTATCACAAGCCTTCCCTTAGCACTTTAAACCCCTAAATTGCAATTTTCCATTCCCTTAGCAACCATTTAGATTATTACTCACCCTGTTTCTTTATTAAAGTTTATTTAAAAAAATATTTATTAAAGGTGGACAAAAGTTTGGCGATGACATATGACGTCATCAGGTGGGAAAAACCGTGGTATAGGGGGAAAAAACACAAAGTAGTTTTTAATTAATATTTTTAAAAATCCGTGGTATAGACTTTTTGCGAAATTCGAACCCGCGAAAATCGAGGGAACACTGTATTGCATATACAACTCATGCAGGGCATCCTAGACTGAGAAATGTCAAATTGCGGAATGAAACATTGGCTTGGAGCAAAAGTCTCTAAACTTCGCAACTTTAAGACCTGTGGACTTCAACTCCCAGAATTCCCCATGGGGCTGGCTGGGGAATTAGGGAAGTTGAAATCCATGTATCTTAAAATTCCCATGGTTGGAAAACACTGCTGTAGAGAATACAGAACAAAAGAGCAGAAGCTTCTTTTCATAGTGTAACAGTCAGCATTGGGTTGTAAAACCTTTTACTACCAGTTTGCGCAACTGTGGGTGGGCAGTATTTGTTTTTTGTTTGTTTGTTTTCCATCCATCAATCCATTTATTAGATTTCTATGCCGCCCTTCTCCTAAGACCCAGGGCGACTTACAGTAAGCAAATACAAAACATATAAGAAATCTAATACAGTGATATCTTGTCTTACAAACTTAATTGGTTCCGGGATGAGGTTCTTAAGGTGAAAAGTTTGTAAGATGAAACAATGTTTTCCATAGGAATCAATGGAAAAGCGATTAATGCGTGCAAGCCCAAAATTCACCCCTTTTGCCAGCCGAAGCGCCCGTTTTTGCGCTGCTGGGATTCCCCTGAGGGTCCCCTCCATGGGAAACCCCACCTCCAGACTTCTGTTTTTGCGATGCTGCAGGGAAATCCCAGCGGGGGAATCCCAGCATCGCAAAAATGAGCACTTTGCTGGCAACGGAAGTCCAGAGGTGGGGTTTCCCAGCGAAGGGAGCATCAGTGAAATCGCAGCATCACAAAAACACCGAAGTTCTCGAAACCCCACCTCCGGACCTCTGTGTTTTTGCGATGCTGCGATTTCACTGAGGCTCCCCTCGCTAGGAAACCCCACCTCTGGACTTCTGTTACCAGTGAAGCGCCCATTTTTGCACTCCTGGGATTCCCCTGCTGGGATTCCCCTGCAGCATCACAAAAACATGGAAGTCCGGAGGTGGGATTTCCCATGGAGGGAAGCCTCAGGGGAATCCCAGCAGTGCAAAAATGGGTGCTTCGCTGGCAACGGAAGTACGGAGGCGGGGCATCCCAGTGGCGGCGGTGGGTTTGTAAGATGAAAATAGTTTGTAAGAAGAGGCAAAAAAATCTTAAACCCCGGGTTTGTATCTCGAAAAGTTTGTATGATGAGGCGTTTGTAAGATGAGGTATCACTGTATTAAAACCTCAATACTAAAATACATAGAAATCTAGCTTAAATTATATTCTAAAAACCCTTATACACTGCTCAAAAAAAATAAAGTGAACACTTAAACAACACAATATAACTCCAAGTAAACCAAACCTCTGTGAAATCAAACTGACCACTTAGGAAGCAACCCTGATTGACAATCAATTCACATGCTGTTGTGCACATTCAACTTTGTACAGAACAAAGTATTCAATGAGAATATTTTATTCATTCAGATCTAGGATGTGTTCTTTGAGTGTTCCTTTTATTTTTTTGGAGAAGTATATTTAAAAACCAATCATCCACATTCAACCATAGGCCGGGGTAGATGTCAAAATTTGAGTGACCCCAGACGTGCCGGCAATAGTGCATTTTCAAGGTCTTACAGAAGACTGGGAGGGTGGGAGCGGTACGAATCATGGGAGGAGTTGATTCCAGAGGGCCAGGGCCGCCACAGAGAAGGCCCTTCCCTTAGGCCCCACCAGACGGCATTGCGTGGTTGACGGGACCTGAAGAAGTCCTTGGAGAGGGGCGGCATACAAATCTAATTAATAATAACAATAATAATAATAATAATAATAACAACAACAACAACAACAACAACAACAACTCTGTGGAACCTAACTGGCTGCTGGGATACATAAGGCAAAAAACAGTCCCATAGGTAATCTGGGCCCACGCCATGTAGGGCTTTATACGATAAACCGCACCTGAAAGGCTTCTACTGGGAAAAAAATACGTTTTTAATATGGACTTTTTCCTTTGAATGATTTAACCAGAACCGCCTTCTACCGCGCGAATCCCAGCGGCCGATAAGGTCCCACAGAGTTGGCCTTCTCCGGGTTCCATCGACTAAACAATGTCGTTTGGCGGGCCCCAGGGGAAGAGCCTTCTCTGTGGCGGCCCCGGCCCTCTGGAATCAACTTCCCCCGGAGATTAGAACGGCCCCCACCCTCCTTGTCTTTCGCAAGTTACTTAAGACCCACCTATATCGCCAGGCATGGGGGAACTAAGACATCTCCCCCAGGCTTATTATATTTCATGTTTGATGTGTATGTGCTGTATGGTTTTTAATTGTTGGGGTTTGTATATATTTTATTATTAGATTTGTTCCATTGTTATACTGTTTTTATTACTGTTGTGAGCCGCCCCGAGTTTTCAGAGAGGGGCGGCATACAAATTTAATAAATTGAATTGGATTGAATTAAGTCCTTCCAAAAAATATAAATCTTTGTCTTATTTATAAACAATCTTTTTTTTTTCAAACAGCAGTATCCTGTTTAACTAAAATTGGAAAATCCGGTTATTTTTATACGTCTGCTTATATCTCAACATTATGAAACCGACAGTGCTATTCCATTTCTTCTTTTTCCCCTTCTCTAGGCAAACTATACATAATGTTCTCCCGGTTAAGAATAGCCGTTCCCCCCTGTAGGTTGGCACATCGTAGCATGCATAGGAGGGAAAAGGGGAAGCCTTTGATGCTGAACCCCAGGACAAACAAGGTCAGTATCGTGGGTGAGTTATATGCCATGTCTTAAAATCACAGAAGGGTTGTGAAGCTTAAAGTAAGGTGGAAGTTTTGTGTTGGCTGGGGAATTCTGGGAGTTGAAGTCCAGATCTCTTCAAGTTGCCAAGGTTGGGAAACACTGCATTAGAGGATGAAAAATGCTGAGTTAGAGTTGTAACTTGTAACGGTTGCAAGTGAGTTGGTTACATGGTGAGGAATTGAAAACCTATTTTTATTAAATGCATCAATGTCCAGCTAAGATTCCGTCAGAAGATGTTCTCAAAAAAAAATTGGACTATGCTGAGATGAGTAGAATGACAATGAGACTTAAGGACAGACAGGACTCTGAATATTACAAGGTTTGGATGAAGTGTTATAAATGGATAGAAAGTGAGTTTAGTTAGAGTCGGGATTAAGATAAAAACAGCAAGAAAAAGAAGAGAAAAGAAATAAATTAACCCAGATGATATTACAGTATAAGGTTTTTTAATTAATACTAGTATTAAAGTATATACAAAAATAAAGAATAATAATAATAATAACAAATGTGTTTAAGATAACCTGAACACAAGAACAAGTGAACACAAGAACAAGAGGGCACAATCTGAGGTTAATTGGGGGAAAGATCAGAAGCAACGTGAGAAAATATTATTTCACTGAAAGAGTAGTAGATGCTTGGAACAAACTTTTAGCAGACGTGATTGGTAAATCCACAACTGAATTTAAGCATGCCTGGGATAATCATATATCCATCCTAAGATAAAATACAGGAAATAGTATCAGGGCAGACTACATGGACCGTGAGGTCTTTTTCTGCCTATGTTCTATATTTCTTTGTTTCTATAACTCAGTGTTTCCCAGCCGTGGCAACTTGAAGATATCTGGACTTCAATTCCCAGAATTCCCCAGCCAGCATTCGCTGGCTGGGGAATTCTGGGAGTTGAAGTCCAAATATCTTCAAGTTGCCAAGGTTGGGAAACACTGCTATAACTTAAAAATAGGAGAAATGATAAGGGAAGAGATTAAAAACACTATATTGATAGTTTGCCAAATGAAAAGGTTTTTTCTTTCTTTCTGGAAGTAGGAATCACTCAAGGAAAGGGAGGAAGTAGTTTTTTGGAGGTTAAAGGAGGAAAGGTGAGAGGAGGAGGAGGAATGGTAGGTGGGAGAGATGAAGAGTGCAAGACGGGAGTGAGGAAATGAATTTTGCATGCAGGCTATTGATTTACTAAATAAGAAAAAGGTGTAAATAAGGGTATACAAAATATGGACTAAGGTACTATTTGTAGTATGTATGCATTGACATTTGTATGGGTATGTGTTAAAAAGCAAAAAAAAAAAAATGGTTTGGCCAGAGGACTTCTCCAAACCTGGAATATGGAGCTAATTTTATCTTTCCCTCTTGCTGTCTCTATTCAGGGTATGGCTTTTACCTTAAAAGAACGTCAGATGTTGGGGCTTCAAGGACTCTTACCGCCGAAGATTGAGACGCAGGACATCCAAGCTTTACGTTTCCATAAGAATGTAGCCAAAATGACAGATCCCTTAGAGAAGTAAGAGCCTGTTGGAGGACAATTGCTTTTGGGGTGCTGATTCTCCACTCCTTGTTGGTATTGAATTCCAGTTAGGATTTGGGGAAGCACAATTGTAGATATTTATTTATTTTATTTTATTGATTGATTGGATTTGTAAGCCGCCCCTCTCCGAAGACTCGGGGCGGATAACAACAGCAATAAAACAATGTACAATAATAATCCAATAAATACTAAAAATGATTTAAAAACCCATTAATATAAAAAACCAAACATACATACAGACATACCACCCATGAAATTGTAAAGGCCCAGGGGGAAAGAGCATCTCAATTCCCCCATGCCTGGCGGCAGAGGTGGGTTTTAAGGAGCTTACGAAAGGCAAGGAGGGTGGGGGCAATTCTAATCTCTGGGGGGAGTTGGTTCCAGAGGGCCGGGGCCGCCACAGAGAAGGCTCTTCCCCTGGGTCCCACCAAACGGCATTGTTTAGTTGACGGGACATGGAGAAGGCCCACTCTGTGGGACCTAACTGGTCGCTGGGATTCGTGCAGCAGAAGGCAGTCCCTGAGATAATCTGGTCCGGTGCCATGAAGGGCTTTATAGGTCATAACCAACACTTTGAATTGTGACCGGAAACTCATCGGCAACCAATGCAGATATCCCATGTGTTCTGCCAGGCTCTCTGATAGGAGCCTCCCGAAAATTCAAGGGTACAAATTTCAGATACACACACGTTTGAAAATTCAAAACAATGTTCTTTATCACAAAAGTCAAAATAAACTAAGCATTCTTTTTGTATTGCAAAGAGCACTCGTCCCAAAACAACCGGGTAGTCTGTACAATTTCCTTTAAGCAGTCATTAAGTACTTAGCTAGCAGCTATGAAGAAACTTCACACCCCTTCTTCTTCCAATGAAGTGAGACAGACACACACACACGTTGCTCTGCTTTGGTTTCAAAGGCGTGAAAAAGCAACAAAGTCCAGCACACAAGATTCCTGCAACAGATATTCTTCCACAACGGCCAAATCCCCATGCTGCTATTTATAGCAGCAGCCCTAATTACTGGAGCCCCACCCAAACACAGGTGGCCTCCCTTATTTCCTGTAATATGTTCTTACTTGGTCTCTTCTACGCTTGCGTGGGTCCAAAATGTCATCATCTGAAGCTATAGAAGATAAGGAAGATTGACTGCCTTGGCTGTGTGCCAAGCCCTCCTCTGTCGAGTCACTCCCACTTTCTTCTTCGTCCGAGGAAACTAAACTCTGAACTGATTCTATCGGCAAAAACACAGGCCTGTGACATGTTGAAGTTTCCCCTGCATCCACCTCCCCATTCCCTGGGGCAGGAGCTGGGCCAGAGCCAACCACAACAGGCATGAAAGCTGTCTGGGTGCTTTTGGGCCAATCACAGGAAAACTTATCAGTTCTAGTCCCGCCTTAGGCATGAAAGCTGTGGGTGATCTTGGGCCAATCATCAGGAGGCTGTGAGTTCTAAACCCAATAGGATTGAAAGCCCAATAAGTAATTTTGCGCCAGAGGGAGACACTGGATTCTATTCCTGCCAGGCACAAAAGCCAGTTGAGTGATTTTGGACCAATCACCAGAAGATGTTGAGTTCGTGTCCCATTTTAGGGACCTAAGCCAGCTCGGTATCTTTGGGTCACTCTTTCTCGGCCCAACCTACCTCACAATAACACCGTGAGGAAGATAGGAGGAGGGATATTAGATATGTTTACTACCTTGAGTTATTTGTAAAAATATTTATTTATTTACTTACTTACTTATTAATTGAACTTCTATGCCTCCCTTCTCTGTAGACTCAGCGCAGCTCACAACAAGATAAATACAAAATGCAAAAATAATAACTGAAAGAGTAGTAGATCCTTGGAACAAACTTCCAGCAGACGTGGTTGGTAAATCCCCAGTAAACATGCCTGGGATAAACATATATCCATCCTAAGATAAAATACAGAAAGTAGTATAAGGGCAGACTAGATGGACCATGAGGTCTTTTTCTGCCATCAGTCTTCTATGTTTCTATAAAGCAATCAGAAATCCAAAACCTAAAAAGAATTTAAAACCTGATACGTTAAAAAACATTCATCCCATAATAAACACTGCTCAAAAAAATAAAGGGAACATTTAAAAAACAGAACATAACTTCAAGTAAATGAAACTTCTGGGAAATCAAGCTGTCCACTTGGGAAGCAACACTGATTGACAGTCAATTTCACATGCTGTTGTGCAAATGGAATAATTGTGCAAATGAAATATTCAATTAGAATATTTTCATTCATTCAGGTCTAGGATGTGTTATTGGAGTGTTCCCTTTATTTTTTTTGAGCAGTATACATTCACATCATTGGCCAGAGTAACATAGAAACATAGAAGATTTCTGACAGTCTCAAAATGGGTGAACAGTCAGTCAGGCGGTAGGGAAAGCAAGTAGGATGCTTGGCTGCATAGCTAGAGGTATAACAAGCAGGAAGAGGGAGATTATGATCCCCTTATATAGAGTGCTGGTGAGACCACATTTGGAATACTGTGTTCAGTTCTGGAGACCTCACCTACAAAAAGATATTACAAAGACGGGCTACAAGAATGGTGGAAGGTCTTAAGCATAAAACGTATCAGGAAAGACTTAATGAACTCAATCTGTATAGTCTGGATGACAGAAGGAAAAGGGGGGACATGATCGAAACATTTAAATATGTTAAAGGGTTAAATAAGGTCCAGGAGGGAAGTGTTTTTAATAGGAAAGTAAACACAAGAACCAGGGGTGGACACAATCTGAAATTAGTTGGGGGAAAGATCAAAAGCAACATGAGAAAATATTATTTTACTGAAAGAGTAGTAGATGCTTGGAACAAACTTCCAGCAGACGTGATTGGTAAATCCACAGTAACTGAATTGAAACATGCCTGGGATAAACATATATCCATCCTAAGATAAAATACAAAAAATAGTATAAGGGCAGACTAGATGGATCATGAGGTGTTTTTCTGCTGTCAGTCTTCTATGTTTCTACGTTTCTATATAAGATTGGTGTCAGAAAAAGACTTCATGGTCCATCTAGTCTGCCTTTATACTATTTCCTGCATTAACTCTAAGTAAAATATTAACATTCAATGGCCCCAAACCTGCCAGCAAAGGTAGGTTTTTAAAGCCTTACGAAAGGCCAAGAGGGTGGGGGCGGTATGAATCTCCGGAGGAAGTTGATTCCAAAGGGCTGGGGCCACCCCAGAATAGGCTCTTCCCCTAGGCCCTGCCAGACTGTATTGCCTGGTTGACAGGGCAAAATAAAGGCTGGATGAAAAGAAAACCTAATTATTTTTCCAGAATTATCCCCCAGTGTGGCTGAAAGTTTAGGTCCCGACTCTCTGGTGAAACTGTTGTCTGGATCTTGAAAAGGTGTATAATTATGTGTGCTTGTACATACATATGTATTATCCATCAATGTTTGTTTGCTTATAAAATGGATAGGCTGCCCATTTTGCCTCAAGGTAACTCTATGTTGTGTATAGTATTTTTTTAAATCACAGTAGCCTTCATTTTAAGCATTTGTTTTTCTTTCTTGACTGGGAACATATTTTATGGCCTGAGCGTTAATATATAATCTTCCTGGCTGGAGTAATCGAAAGCTGGTTAATTGACCATAAAGTGATATGCGATTGGACTGCATACTTATCAAGAGAATTCCGTCCCTAATTTACAAATGTTGACTAATCAGACTTGCATTCATTTTTGTTTTCTCCTGACACAAAGTTTTCTGCAATCTAATCCAGGCCCTGTTTTTATGGGCAGTAAATTGAAGTTCACGAAGTTTATTTCTGAATAACTACGTACAGCATTCGGGTCGGTAGTCCAAGGTCATTTTCACAGCCGCCTACTGTATACGCAGGAACTAATGTTTGCAGCCGTTTCGCCCGTAATGTGGAATATGGAATCTGAAACTGGCGTTGATTCGAATGTGCATTCCGTATTAAAAATAGCTCTTGTCACCTGCTTTGTTTTCCAGGACGACTTTCGTTTGCCTATCGTCTTCATCCCTCAGTCCAGCAAATTGGAATCTTTGCCATTCATGGTGTAGCCAGAAGGAAGATTACTGAGATAGATAGATAGATAGATAGATAGATAGATAGATAGATAGATAGATAGATAGATAGATAGATAGATAGATAGATAGATAGAAATATTATTATTATTTATTAGATTTGTAGACTCGGAGCAGCTCACAACAACAAAACACAGTACAAATCCAATAGTTAAAAAACAGTTTAAAACCCTTAATATAAAAACAGTCATACATCCCAGACAAACCATGCATAAAACGAAACGGCCCAGGGGAATCAATTTCCCCATGCCTGACGGCAGAGGTGGGTTTTGAGAGGTTTGCGAAAGGCAAGGAGGGTGGGGGCAGTCCTGATCTCCGGGGGGAGTTGATTCCAGAGGGTTCGGGGCTGCCACAGAGAAGGCTCTCCCCCTGGGTCCCGCCAGACGGCATTGTTTAGTCGACGGGACCCGGAGAGGACCAACTCTGTGGGATCTAACCAGTCACTGGGATTTGTGCGGCAGACGGCGGTCTCGCAGATATCTACTCTTTCAGTAAAATACTATTCTCTCAAGATCAAAAGCAACATGAGAAAATATTATTTGACTGAAAGAGTAGTAGATGCTTGGAACAAACTTCCAGCAGACATGGTTGGTCAATCTACAGTAACTGAATTTAAACATGCCTGGGATAAACATACTGTATATCCATCCTAAGATAAAATACAGGAAATGGTATAAGGGCAGATTAGATGGACCATAGGTCTTTTTCTGCCGTCAATCTTCTATGTTTCTATGACAGAGAATGAGGTGGCTTGATGGAGCCACTGAAATGGTCAGTCTGAGCTTAAATGGACTCCAGGGGATGGTAGAGGGCAGGAAGGCCTGGGAGAACGTTGTCCATGGGTTCACGATGGGTCGGACACGACATTGCGACCAACAACAGCAAGCATCCCCATGGTCATGAGGTCAAAATTCCACCATCTGGCAACTGGTTCATATTTCAGTGTCCTCTAGTAATTATTGCATAAGTTGATATAGAATTAATTTAATATAGAAATGAAAGTTTGAATTAAGATGGATACAATATAGAGTTTGATATTGTTTATACCAGTGTTTTTCAACCAGTGTGCCGTGGCACACTAGTGTGCCGCGAGACATGGTCAGGTGTGCCGCGAAGCTCAGAGAGAAAGAAAGCAAGAGAGAAAGAAAGCAAGGGAGAGAGAGAAAGAAAGCAAGAGAGAGAAAAAACAAGAGAAAGAAAGAGAGAGAGAAAGAGAGAGAGAGCAAGAGAGAAAAGAAAGAAAGAGAGAGAGAGAAAGAGGGAGAGAAGGAGAGAGAGAGAAAGACATAGAGGGAGGGAGAGAGAAAGAGAGCAAAAGAGAGAGGAAGGAAGGAAGAGAAAGAAAGAGGGATGGAGAGAGAGAGAGAGAAAGAGGAAGGAAGGGAGAGAAAGAGGGAGGCAGAAAGAAATAGAGTGAAGGGGAGGAAGAGAGAGAGAGAGAATTTTTTTGTCCAAACTTTTTTACCGCCCCCCCCCCCCAATGTGCCCCACAGTTTCGTAAATGTAAAAAATGTGCCGCGGCTCAAAAAAGGTTGAAAATCACTGGTTTATACTGATGTAATGTAACTTTTCAGTGTAAGGTGGGAAAAAGATTGTTGTGTTTTGAGGTTTTTTTTTATTTTGATATCATTACACAAGTACTATAGAATGTTCTTTATAATGGAAAAAAACAAGCCTCCACTGAATGATTAATAGAAAAGGAAAAGGAAAACTTATATATATGTTTTACTTTAAGCATGGTTTTAGTGTTTGTACTTATGTATTATTTTTTTATTCTATGTTGGAGAAAAATACTATTTTTATTTGAAAAAATAAAATAAAATTCAGTGTCCTAACCACCTTTTGCGACTTTCAGTGACAAGCAAAGCATATCCCAGGCAGCTTCTTTAGAAAATAAAATTCATTAGCGACAGAAAACCAATCTTGTTTTTTGATGGTTGAGATCGCTCTGCCCCAAAGAGGTAAATATTAACGCACACACATTTCAAATTGCTTCTCCACTTCTCTGCTCGCAGGTACATCTACGTGATGGGAGTCCAGGAAAGAAACGAGAAGCTGTTCTACAGGATCCTACAAGACGATATTGAACAGTTAATGCCGATTGTCTATACACCAACAGTAGGCCTTGCGTGTTCCCAGTACGGGCATATTTTTAGAAGGCCAAAGTAAGGACAGCCATGATTTCTTTAATGTTTCTGCTCTTTCATTCTGGAAACTCAATAGCTGATCTGCTATTCTTTTTTTAATTTTATGTGCATTATTTAATAAGCTGGTATTCCTTAATAAAGCACCAAGGCTTGGCCTTCTTCAAATTTATTAACAGGGCCATGTTAGCACAACTGGAGAAACTCGAATCTAAAGTTACGAGGGTTATCTCCACCCGGGTTAGAGTTCATTTCATTGCATCTCCTTCCACAAGCCCAACACATGAACCATACGTCTTATGCTATGAAGTTAGTTGGGGGAAAGAGCAAAAGCAACGTGAGAAAATATTATTTTACTGAAAGAGTAGTAGATGCTTGGAACAAACTTCCAGCAGACGTGGTTGGTAAATCCACAGTAACTGAATTTAAACATGCCTGGGATAAACATAAATCCATCCTAAATACAGGAAATAGCATAAAGGCAGACTAGATGGACCATGAGGTCTTTTTCTGCCATCAATCTTCTATGTTTCTATTCTTTTTTCTCTCTTATTTTTTAGTGGGGGTATAATGTTAGTTGTATTGTTTGAAGGGTGTTTCATTTTCTTTTCAATGTTGCTTTTAAATGTAAATAAATCAATAAAAATCTATTTTAAAAAAAGGAGAACATATATCGCAGCACCATTGAGAGTGTCTTGACATACGGCATTCTAGCTTGGTATGGGAGCAGCTCTGTAGCGAACAAAAAAGCTCTACAGAGAATTATTAAAACTGCCCAGAACATCATTGGGCTCCAGCTACCCGCCCTGGATGACATCTTCACATCTCGCTGTTCTAGGAAGGTGCATAACATTCTCAAAGACTCTTCTCATCCTGCTTACAATCTTTTTGAACTGTTGCCTTCTGGCAGAAGATACAGAACAACTAGAACTCAGACCACACGTTTAGTGAATAGTTTTTATCCCAGAGCTATACTCGCACTTAACAACGAACTAAAGGGTCACCATTAGTGAACTGTTGGACAATATTACTCAGTTTGTCATGTAGATGGTTGAGTGGTTTAGGGTGGGGAATTTGTAGTGGGTGGGACATTTTATTCTATTTTTTAATTCTATTTTTTATTCTATTTTTAAATTTACCTATTCTGATTTTATGTATGGTGGGACTGGTCTCTGGGTGTCACACGACTTTCGTTGCCAATGACAATTCATCGTTTTGACAATGACAATAAATTTGTTGTTGTTGTTGTTGTTGTTGTTGTTGTTGTTGTTATTATTATTATTATTATTATTATTATTATTATTATTATTATTATTATATACCTGGTTGATTCTTGCATTTTCTGCCTTGATTTCTTTTTGCAGGGGATTGTACATTGCCATAACAGATAAGGGCCACATCCGATCTGTTGTAAGCAACTGGCCAGAGAATGATGTGAAGGTATGGACAATGTTTTCTTTTTTTCATGTGGAACTTTCTATAGTGCCAATAGAATTCCTCGAGTGCAAATAGATAGGGGGCATGCTTGCAAGCTAAACTGTTTGCTTGTTTCAGTTAGGCTATTAAACCTTCGACAACACCGAGCAGAGAATTTTAACAGAGCGTGGATGTGTGATAAAGCCAAGACACAGACTTAGTTAAATAAGTATTATTTACATATAAACAAAATATAAACAATCCAGAATAAGCACGAAGCAAATACAGAATAATACGCACTGAGCAATTACAAGATTAGCGCAAAGCAAAATACAATACAGTGGTACCTCATCTTACGAACGCCTCTTCTAACGAACTTTTCGAGATACGAACCCGGTGTTTAAGATTTTTTTGCCTCTTCTTCCGAACTATTTTCACCTTACGAACCCAAGCCGCTGCTGCTGGGATGAAGGGGTTTCTTTTTCCCCTCTTTTTTGAAGAAAGAAAAGGGAGGGGCGGCTTGGAGGGGGAAAGAGTTTGCATTTAAAAAAGTAGGAGAACAGCGTGCTTGCAGAGGCACTGAAAGGCTGTCTTTTGAAGAAAGAAAAGGGAGGGGCGGCTTGGAGGAGGAAAGATTTTGTAGAGAACAGCTTGCTTG
Organism: Erythrolamprus reginae; assembly: GCF_031021105.1. Taxonomy (NCBI): domain Eukaryota; kingdom Metazoa; phylum Chordata; class Lepidosauria; order Squamata; family Dipsadidae; genus Erythrolamprus; species Erythrolamprus reginae. The sequence continues at coordinate 342,402,229 of NC_091951.1, read as the reverse complement.
CAGAGGCACTGAAAGGCTGTCTTTTGAAGAAAGAAAAGGGAGGGGCGGCTTGGAGGGGGAAAGACTTTGCAGAGAACAGCGTGCTTGCAGAGGCACTGAAAGGCTGTCTTTTGAAGAAAGAAAAGGGAGGGGCGCCCCCCTTGCCTTTCCTCCTTCCCACTCACCCTTTAGCCTAGCCTTGCTTCTTCCACCCGCCCCCTTTAGCTGCTCCTCCCTGCCCTCTGTTCGCCTCCCTTCTAAAGTTTGGGATTTTCCTGAAGGATTTGCACGCATTATTTGCTTTTACATTGATTCCTAAGGGAAACATTGTTTCGTCTTACAAACTTTTCACCTTACGAACCTCCTCCTGGAACCAATTAAGTTCGTATCATGAGGTACCACGCTAAAATACAATATAGATAATAAGCACGAAGCTTATACAAGCACGAAGCCTAAACACGACTCCCCCATCGCAGGCAAAAGTAAAGGAAGTGACTGAGCAAAAGAATGAGCTTTTATAGCTTCAATGAGGAAGTGACGAAACAGCCTTGAATATTAACTCTTAAAGTACAAGTTAACTCTTTGAGTGCACATTAACTCTTTAAGCACAAGCTTAGTACAAGTGTACAATATGCAGTTTACTATGGCAATCCCTAACAACCATGTACCCTGTACTAACATAAACTATGAATTCTTTGTCACATTGTCTTTCCTTCTTCAAGTGATCTGATGCGGTTCTATATCTGCTTTTGTCCTTCAAGGCTGTTGTCGTGACTGATGGAGAACGTATCTTGGGCCTTGGGGATCTGGGAGTCTACGGAATGGGAATCCCAGTTGGCAAACTCTGTTTATACACCGCCTGTGCTGGAATAAAACCTGACAAGTGCCTTCCTGTCTGTATTGATATTGGAACGGACAATCAGGTAAGTTGTTTACATGTTCCACACCCGCCAGGTACCAGTTGCCTGTCTGTGGTGTTCATTGGCTGGGTGAGATGCCACAGAGTGGGAGTTTAGCTAGATGACCTTGAAGGTTCCGTCCAACTCTTGGTACTGCAGGTAGTCCTCGACTTACAATACAGATTATCTCTGGGACCGCCTTCTGCCGCACGAATCCCAGCGACCAGTTAGGTCCCACAGAGTTGGCCTTCTCCGGGTCCCGTCAACTAAACAATGTTGTTTGGCGGGACCCAGGGGAAGAGCCTTCTCTGTGACGGCCCCGACTCTTTGGAACTAACTCCCCCCAGAGATTAGAATAGCCCCCACCCTCCTTGCCTTTCGTAAGCTCCTTAAAACCCACCTCTGTCGTCAGGCATGGGGGAACTGAGATATTCTTTCCCCCTAGGCTTCTACAATTTATGCATGGTATGTTTGTATGTATGATTGGTTTTTATAACAAGGGTTTTTAGCTGTTTTACTATTGGATTGTCACATGCTGTTTTTACCACTGTTGTTAGCCGCCCCGAGTCCACGGAGAGGGGCGGCATACAAATCCAATAAATAAATAAATAAACAAACAAACAAACTAACTAACTAACTAACTAACTATTTTTATTTATTCATTCATTCATTCATTCATTCATTTATTTATTTAGTGACCATTGAAACTTACAATGGCATTGAAAACAGAGATTCATGACCATTTCTCACAGTTACGAGGGTCGCCCATAAGTAATACACCACATTTTTTTCTTCAGCGATTATTTATTGAACATAATGTGTTCTGCCGGGCTCTCTGGTATGAGCCTCCCAAAAATTCAAGGGTACAAATTTCAGACACACACACACACGTTTGAAAATTCAAAACAATGTTCTTTATCACAAAATGCAAAAGAAACAAAGCACCCTTTTTGTATTGCAAAGAGCACTCGTCCCAAAACAATCTTGTAGGCTGTACAATTCCCTTAATCAGTCCTTAAGTACTTAGCTAGCAACTGTGAAGAAACGTCACAGCCCTCCTTTTTCCAACGAAGTGAGACACACACACTTTGCTCTGCTTTGGTTTCAAAGGCGTGAAAAATCAACAAAGTCTGGAAAACAGCAAAGCAAGGTCCTGAAGAACTGTGATCAGATAATCTTCCACAACGGCCAAACCAACATGCTTCTGTTTGTATCATCAGTTCTAATTACTGGAGCCCCACCCAAACACAGGTGGCCTCTCTTATCTCCTGTAATATGTCCTCAATTGGTCTCTTCTACGCATAACTCTGCGCCTGCGTGGGTCCAAGACTTCCGCATCCGAATCGACCGAAGATAATGGAGATTGGCTTCCTGGGCTGTGTGCAAGCCCCCCTCTTCCAAGTCACCCCCACCTTCTTCTTCGTCCGAGGAAACTGCACTCCCTGACTCTCTCGGCAATAAAACAGGCCTATGACATGTTGATGTTTCCCCTGCATCCAACTCCACATTCCTTGGGGCAGGAGCTGGGCCAGAGCCAACCACAACACAATGTAACTTACACACAAGAAAGATTGATGTTTCTTCTACACTTCCTATTTTTCCAGGTTACCAGCGAGGCACAAGGGGGTGTATGCCCTCTCCATACCACTCCTTGTTCTAATGGCCTTGTTACTATGTCTCGGTATAGCTTGGCTATGAGACCTTTGACATACACTGAGCAGAGAATTTTAATAGAGTGTGGATGTATGGTAAGGCCAAAGAAAAAGACACAGACTTAGTTATGCTTAATAAGTACTATTTACATATATACAAAATATAAACAATCCATAACAAGCACTAAGCAAATACACTCCCTCCTCAAGGCAAAGCAAAAGTGAATGAGCGTTAAAGCATCATTGAGGGAAGGAGTTTTACTAGATAAATGGTCAAAGCAATGGAAACTGCAGTTTAATGTTTCCAAATGTAAAATAATGCACTTGGGGAAAAGGAATCCTCAATCTGAGTATTGCATTGGCAGTTCTGTGTTAGCAAAAACTTCAGAAGAGAAGGATTTAGGGGTAGTGATTTCTGACAGTCTTAAAATGGGTGAGCAGTGTGGTCGGGCAGTAGGAAAAGCAAGTAGGATGCTTGGCTGCATAGCTAGAGGTATAACAAGCAGGAAGAGGGAGATTGTGATCCCCTTATATAGAGCGCTGGTGAGACCACATTTGGAATACTGTGTTCAGTTCTGGAGACCTCACCTACAAAAAGATATTGACAAAATTGAACGGGTCCAAAGACGGGCTATAAGAATGGTGGAAGGTCTTAAGCATAAAACGTATCAGGAAAGAGTTAATGAACTCAATCTGTATAGTCTGGAGGACAGAAGAAAAAGGGGGGACATGATCGAAACATTTAAATATGTTAAAGGGTTAAATAAGTTTCAGGAGGGAAGTGTTTTTAATAGGAAAGTGAACACAAGAACAAGGGGACACAATCTGAACTTAGTTGGGGGAAAGATCAAAAGCAATGTGAGGAAATATTATTTCACTTGAAAGAGTAGTAGATCCTTGGAACAAACTTCCAGCAGATGTGGTTGGTAAATCCACAGTAACTGAATTTAAACATGCCTGGGATAAACATATATCCATTGTAATATAAAATACAGGAAATAGTATAAGGGCAGACTAGATGGACCATGAGGTCTTTTTCTGCCGTCAGTCTTCTATGTTTCTATGAGTACTGGCGCCCTCTTATGGCAAACCAGCCCAAAATATTTAAGGTGATAGTAGAAGAGACTACAATAGGTAGTTTACAATGGCAAACCCTAACAACCATGTACCTTGTACTACCAGGCCTTACTCTCTGTTCTTCTGTTCTGTTCTTCTAATGGCCTCACTCTCTGTGCCCAGCGACTAACCCTACTTCTGTCAACTGCAGATGAATGAAACTTACACACAAAAAAGAATGATGTTTCTTCTACACTCCCTATTTTTCCACGTAATCTTTGTACCATTCTATGGCCTTCCTCCATAAACTGTACACAAACGTTTGTGATTGTTCCCAACAGTTTCTTTCTCCGTAGTGAGAAATTCAACGACGATACACTGCTTGTAACATACGTAACTTACAGACACCATTTCATAACACTATACTATCTGTCTGAAGAAACGCAAAATTTACACATGCATTCTTGACAATTCAAGTAATGTATATCTAAAGTTTTGCATTCGTACCATAACTGTAGGCGGAGAGAAAAAAATGTGGTGCATTATTTTCTGGGCGACCCTCGTACAACCTCTGCAGGATAGCAATAGCATTTAGGCTTATATACTGCTTCATAGTGCTTTCACAGCCCTCCTGAAGCAGTTTACAGAATCAGCCTCTTGCCCCAAAAATCTGGGTCCTCATTTTACCCGCCTTGGAAGGATGGAAGGAACAAAACACAAATCTGGAGAATATTCTGAAAATGGCAAAGAATGGAAAGGATGGCTTGCCAAAAGAAAATATATAATAGCAATAGTAAATAGCACTTAGACTTATATACCACTTTATAGTGCTTTTACATTCCTCTCTAAGTGGTTCATAGAATCAGCCTATTGCCCCCAACAATCTGGGTCCCCATTTTACCCACCTCGGAAGGATGGAAGGCTGAGTCAACCTTGAGCCGGTAATGAGATTTGAACTGTTTGGACAGGGAGTCATTGCTCACAGTTACTCATGCCCTCATCACGCTCTCTACATGGGGCTACCTTTGAAAAGTGTTCGGAAACTTCAGATCGTGCAGAACGCAGCCGCGAGAGCCATCGTGGGGCTTCCAAGATTCGCCCACGTTTCCTCAACACTCCGTGGCTTGCATTGGCTGCCAATCAGTTTCCGGTCACAGTTCAAAGTGTTGGTCATGACCTTTAAAGCCCTACATGGAATTGGACCAGATTACCTCCGGAACCGCCTGCTACTGCACGAATCCCAGCGACCGATAAGGTCCCACAGAGTTGGCCTTCTCCGGGTCCCGTCGACTAAACAATGTCGTTTGGCGGGCCCCAGGGGAAGAGCCTTCTCTGTGGCGGCCCCGGCCCTCTGGAACCAACTCCCCCCAGAGATTAGAACGGCCCCCACCCTCCTTGTCTTTCGCAAATTACTCAAGACCCACCTTTATCGCCAGGCATGGGGGAGTTAAGATATTCCTTCCCCCTAGGCCATTATAAGTTATGCATGGTATGTTTGTGTGTATGTTTGGTTTTTATAACAAGGGTTTTTAGTTGTTTATTAATTGGATTGTTACATGCTGTTTTTATCATTGTTGTTAGCCGCCCCGAGTCTGCGGAGAGGGGCAGCATACAAAGCCAATTAATAATAATAATAATAATAATAATAATAATAATAATAATTCTGAAAATGGCAAAGAATGGAAAGGATGGCTTGCAAAAAAAAAGAAGATATAATAGCAATAGCAAATAGACTTATATACCACTTTATAGTGCTTTTACATTCCTCTCTAAGCGGTTCATAGAATTAGCCTATTGCCCCCAACAATCTGGGTCCCATTTTACCCACCTCGGAAGGATGGAAGGCTGAGTCAACCTTGAGCTGGTGATGAGATTTGAACTGCTGAACTACAGCTAGCAGTTAGCTGAAGTAGCCTGCACTGCTGTACTCTAACCACTGGGACAGACTTGTTAGCTTGCTGTGTGTGTGAGAGAGATTTTTTGCCTAGGCTGCTGGATCTCCTAATAAAGGCAACATTTACTACAGAGGGTTCACCATGTTTGGGAGATGAGTCATGTTCTGTCAGGCTCTCTGGTAGAATCCTCCCAAAAATTCATAGGTACAAATTTCAGACAAACACACGTTTGAAAATTAAAAACAATGTTTTTATAATGAAAAGTCATTTAAACCAAGCCCTCTTTTGGTATAACAAAGAGCACTGGTCTCCAAACAAACTGGTAATTTGTACAAGTCTCTTATCAGTTCTGTGATACTTAGCTTGCAGCTGTGAGGCAATTCACAGTCTTTCTTCTTTCACAAAGTGAAACACACTTTGCCCTGGTTTAGTTTCAAAGCGGGGAAAAATCAGCACACAAAAGGTCAAAGTCAGCAAGGCAGGCACGAAACACAATGATCAGATAATACTCCACAATGGCCAAACCCACAGGCTGCTATTTATAACAGCCTCACTAATTACCACAGACCCATCCAACCACAGGTGCCCTCATTTTCTTTGATAATAATCTCTCAGTTGTTGCTGCCTATGCATCGCTCTCCGCATGTATGGCTGTATCATTAACTCTTGTTCTGAATCCAAGGAGGAGAGAGATAATTGATCTCCTTCTGAGCTGTCTGCCACACTCTCCTCCTCCCTGTCACTCATGTCTTCTTGGTCAGAGGAGCCTTCATCACCAGATTCCACCGGGGGCAAAACAGGCCTGCAGCATGTGGATGTCTCCCCCAGAGCCACAGTCCTTGGGGCAGGAGCTGGGCCAGAGCTAACCACAACAAGTCAGACCAGGGAATCAGATTTGTTTAACAACTGCATGAGTTACTTAATGGCCACATACAGTAATTTGATTAATGACTTCAAGGATTCTTTCAACAACCCCAGTTTAAAAAAATGTAAAAACGGGTCTGATCAGGCGACGACTCGCTTCATAACTGCGCCACTTAGTCCCGGTCTCAATTGTGATCGTAAGTCAAGGACTTTCTGTGCAAGGAAAGGCTTTTCAGTATCTCCTGCGAATATCCGTGTTTCCAGAGTACCTCCGGAACCGCCTGCTACCGCATGAATCCCAGCGACCGATAAGGTCCCACAGAGTTGGCCTTCTCCGGGTCCCGTCGACCAAACAATGTCGTTTGGCGGGCCCCAGGGGAAGAGCCTTCTCTGTGGCAGCCCCGGCCCTCTGGAATCAACTCCCCCCGGAGATTAGAACAGCCCCCACACTCCTTGTCTTTCGTAAATTACTCAAGACCCATCTATACCGCCAGGCATGGAGGAGTTGAGACACATTTCCTCCAGGCTTTTTTTAATATATTTATGATTGGGTATGTATATGTTGTTTGCTTTTAAAAATATGATAGGGTTTTATGTGCTTTTTAATATTAGATTTGTTTTCGCTGGAATATTGTTTTTATTATTGTTGTGAGCCGCCCCGAGTCTTTGGAGAGGGCCGGCATACAAATCTAATGAATTGAATTGAATTGAATTCCTAGGAGTGGCGAAATACAGTGATCCCCCGATTATCGCGAGGGTTCCGTTCCAAGACCCCTCGCGATAATCGATTTTTCGGGATGTAGTGGTGCGGAAGTAAAAACACCATCTGCGCATGCGCGCCCCTTTTTCCATGGCCGTGCATGCGCAGATGGTGTTTTTACTTCCGCACCTGGGAAGACCCAGCAGCTGAGGAGCCGCCTGCCTGCCCGCTTGTCCGCCGCTTTTCAGCTTGTCCGCCGCTTGTCCGGCCGCCGCTTGTCCGGCCGCCGCTTTTCCGCCGCTTTTCCGCTTGTCCGCCGCTTTTCCGCTTGTCCGCCCGCCGCTTTTCCGCCCGCCGCTTTTCCGCTTGTCCGGCCGCCGCTTTTCTTGTCCGGCCGCCGCTTGTCCGCCGCTTGTCCAGCTGCCGCTTGTCCGCCGCTCTGGGAGTTGAAGACCCAGGGAAGGTTCCTTCGGCCGCCCACCAGCTGATCTGCTCGGCAGCGCAGTAGCAGCGAGGAGCCGAAGATGGGGTTTCCCCGTTGCCCACGCAAAGGGGAAACCCCATCTTTGGCTCCTCGCTGCTACTGCGCTGCCGAGCAGATCAGCTGGTGGGCGGCCGAAGGAACCTTCCCTGGGTGCCGCCCGCCGCTCGAGAGCAAGAGGGGGAGAGATAGAGAAAGAGAGAGAAGGAAAGAAAGAGATGAGAGAGGGAGGAAGAGAGTGTGAGAGAGGAAGAAGCAAGATAGAGAAAGAGAGAGAGAAAGAAAGATGAGAAAGGAAGGGAGTGACGTCATCAGGTGGAAAAATCGCGATATAGCGTTTCGCAAAGATCGAGATCACGAAACTCGGGGGATCACTGTATAATTCAGTGTCAGAGATCGGATCGGTGATTTAACTCTTTTTCCCCCCTTCTATTTTCTTAGACACTTTTGGAAGATCCGTTTTATATGGGGTTGTATCAGAAACGAGACCGCTCGCCGCTTTATGATGAACTCATCGATGAATTCATGGAAGCCATTGTAGACAGGTATAAATCCTGAGCCTTACTCCCCGGCAAGAAATGGAAATGTTACATAAATCCCTGCAGCCGGTTAGGTCCCACAGAGTTGGCCTTTTCCACGTCCCATCAACCAAACAATGTCGTTTCCTGCCTAAGCAGAGGGTTGGACTAGAAGACCTCCAAGGTCCCTTCCAACTCTGTTATTCTATTTTATTCTAATAAATTTTTTAAAATTAATTTTTAACTAATTTATATTACACACAACATAAAACAGTGCATAGTGAATTGTGCCCACCACCCAGACACACACACATTCCCCACCGCCGAATCGGGGGTGTTTCTTGTATAGTCCACTTGACCCAAGAGCAATATATATATTTACATATTATAGAGTGATTCCAATTTATTTCTTGTAGCTTGGTCTCGGATTCTGCTCGTCATATATCGTCTTACCTTGTCCCATCGTCCCATCAGTTGTCCCAACTCAGTTTCATTATCCGAATTTATCCTTTATCCATAATTTCAAATTGAATATGGTCCACCATGTACCTATACCAATTTTGCATTGTCCATTTTGTCGCATCCTTCCAACCCAAAACTATTACTGCCTGAGCGCTTTCTATTGCTGCTTTTTTTATTTCTCTAAATTCTCCCATCGCATTGCTTTTAACTAGTACTGCCATTTCCTTAGTGATTGTCCATTGTATATTTAGCATTCTATTGATATCCTCTTTCACTTTTTGCCAAAATTCCTGCACTGTCGGGCATTCCCAAAACATATGCATAAACACTCCTTTGTCTTGACACCCATGCCAACAATTCCCCCTGACATTCTGCTGAAAGTGTGCGAGTTGAACGGGATTAAAATACCACTTATGTAATATTTTCCTTCTCATTTCCCTGATTCTTGTATTTTTAATTTTCCTTATATTTTCTACTATATTTTCCATCTCTTGTACCTCTACTTTTTAGTAGAGGATTCTATTTTATTCCACGGCCAAGATGTGTAGGATCTTTTCATGGATGACTAAAATGCCTTGCTGTTCATTTTATATTCCCACGTGTGCGGTAGGGAAAGCAAGTAGGATGCTTGGCTGCATAGCTAGAGATATAACAAGCAGGAAGAGGGAGATTATGATCCCGCTATATAGAATGCTGGTGAGACCACATTTGGAATACTGTGTTCAGTTCTGGAGACCTCACCTACAAAAAGATATTGACAAAATTGAACGGGTCCAAAGACGGGCTACAAGAATGGTGGAAGGTCTTAAGCATAAAACGTATCAGGAAAGACTGAATGAACTCAATCTGTATAGTCTGGAGGACAGAAGGAAAAGGGGGGACATGATCGAAACATTTAAATATATTAAAGGGTTAAATAAGGTCCAGGAGGGAAGTGTTTTTAATAGGAAAGTGAACACAAGAACAAGGGGACACAATCTGAAGTTAGTTGGGGGAAAGATCAAAAACAACATGAGAAAATATTATTTTACTGAAAGAGTAGTAGATCCTTGGAACAAACTTCCAGCAGACGTGGTTGGTAAATCCACAGTAACTGAATTTAAACATGCCTGGGATAAACATATATCCATCCTAAGAGAAAAGACAGAAAATAGTATAAGGGCAGACTAGATGGACCATGAGGTCTTTTTCTGCCGTCAGACTTCTATGTTTCTATGTTTCTATGTGCCTTCCAGGTATGGCCAGTCCACCCTCATTCAGTTCGAAGACTTTGGCAACCATAATGCCTTCCGTTTTTTGAGGAAGTACCGAGAAAAATATTGCACTTTCAACGATGACATACAGGGTGAGTGATCGGCCCCAATGCTATTAGCATATTCCCCGTCTTCCCCTTTGGGTTCTGTGGTTTTTAAAAAAAAAAATTGGTTGGTTTATTTTTTTGTTCTTTTGCTTCTATGTGGATCCTTTTCACCCATGTGTCCTTCCTTAGGGACCGCGGCAGTTGCTTTGGCTGGATTATTGGCGGCTCAGAAAGTCATTGGGAAACCCCTAACAGACCACCAGATCCTCTTCCTTGGAGCTGGAGAAGTGAGTTTTTGCGCTGGTTTGAATCTAAGACACCTGCACAACTGGCAAACTGGAGGTTGCCAGTTGTGTTTTGGGGTTCTGGTTTTACTTTGAAGATGTTTCGTTTCTCATCCGAGAAGCTTCTTCAACTTGGATGAGAAGCATAAAGTCTTCAAAGAAAAACCCAAAAGTTCCAGTTGCCTCTTGAAAAAAGCAACTTTTGGGACCATCGTAACCTGGATGACTGAGAATCTCCATGGACATATCCAACATGTTTTCCGTTTGCCCAGGTTCGCCTGGTGCACCAGTTGCGGCCCTATTTGGACCGGGAGTCACTGCTCACAGTCACTCATGCCCTCATCACCTCGAGGCTCAACTACTGCAATGCTATCTACATGGGGCTACCTTTGTAAAGTGTTTGGAAACTTCAGATCGTGCAGAATGCAGCTGCGAGAGCAATCATGACTTCCCTAGGTATGCCCATGTCACACCAACACTCCGCAGTCTGCATTGGTTGCCGATCAGTTTCCGGGCACAATTCAAAGTGTTGGTTATGACCTATAAAGCCCTTCATGGCACCGGACCAGGGTACCTACGAGACCGCCTTCTGCCGCATGAATCCCAGCGACCGGTTAGGTCCCACAGAGTGGGCCTTCTCCGGGTCCCGTCAACAAAACAATGTCGTTTGGCGGAGCCCAGGGGAAAAGCCTTCTCTGTGGCGGCCCCGGCCCTCTGGAACCAACTCCCCCCGGAGATTAGAATTGCCCCACCCTCTTTGCCTTTTGTAAGCTTCTTAAAACCCACCTCTGCTGTCAGGCATGGGGGAACTGAGATATTCTTTCCCCCTAGGCCTTTACAATTTATGCATGTTATGTTTGTTTGTAGGGATGTTTGGTTTTACAATAAGGGTTTTTTAGTTGTTTTAGTATTGGATTTATATGATGTTTTTTATTACTGTTGTTAGCCGCCCCGAGTCTACGGAGAGGGGCTGCATACAAATCCAGTAAATAAATAAATAAATTTCTCTCACAACAATCCATTGAGGTGGGTTGGGTTGAGGTGAGAGACTGACTGGCTCAATGTCACTTAGCTGGCTTTGCTGCCTAAGGCGAGACTAGAACTCGCAGTCTCCTGCTTTCTAGCCTGGTGTCTTAAGCACTAGAGCAACTGGCACTCATTGCTATTATTTTATTTACCGTATTTTTTGGAATATAAGATACACCGGAGTATAAGATGCACCTTAGTTTTTGGGGAGGAAAATAGAGAAAAAAATCGGCTTACCAGATATTTATCTGGCTAGCATCCTTAGTCTGGTCAGTTTCAGCACCTTATTTTATTCCCTGGTTAGGACTTTTAAAAAGCCTTGTTCAGAGAGAGTAACAATGAAAGAGCTTGCAAGCGGATAAGAGCTGGTTAGGGCTGGAAGGAAACATTTGCAGCAAGTAGAGCAATACAAAAATCCTGGAAAGTCTTAGGGTTTGGAAAACATTCTTCGCAGAGAGTAACAATGAAAGAGCTTGCAAGGTAAGAGCTGGGAAGATCGTTAGCAGCTACTGAGGGCTGGAAAGAAACATTCAGAGCAAGTAGAGAATGAAAAAAAAACTACAAACACAGGATTTGGGAAACATTTTTCGCCGAGAGTAACAATGAAAGAGCTTGCAAGCTGGTAAGAGCTGGGAACATTGTTAGCATCTGGTTAGGGCTGGAAAGAAACTTATTTGAAGCAAGTTAGAGCAATGAAAAATAACCTGCTAAGACTTAGGGCTTGGAAAACATTCTTCGCAAAGAGTAACAATGAAAGAACCTGCAAGGCAGGAGCTGGGAAGATCGTTAGCACCTAGTTGAGGCTGGGGGGAAAAAGCTTTGGAAAAAAGCTACATTCAGAGCATAAGACACATCTGAATTTTCAGCCTCTTTTAGGGAGGAAAAAGGTGCGTGTTATACTCCAAAAATACAGCATTTAAAAAAATTCTGCATGGCAAATCTCTTTATAATTGTATCCTCAAAAGCTCTTTTTCTCCTTGGTGGGAAAGTGGAATAGCCATTCAATCAGCATATAAAAACCATTAGAGAGATATTCTAAATGTTATTTTCCCCTCCTTTCTTCAATGATTGTTTCAGTGCCCTGTGGAAACTGAATTCCAAACTCCTTTATCGATAATAATAATAATATACAGGGTACCTCATGATATGAACTTAATTGGTTCCAGGAGGAGGTTCGTAAGGTGAAAAGTTGGTAAGATGAAACAATGTTTCCCATAGGAATCAATGTAAAAGCAAATAATGCGTGCAAATCCTTCAGGAAAATCCCAAACTTTAGAAGGGAGGCGAACAGAGGGCAGGGAGGAGCAGCTAAAGGGGGTGGGTGGAAGAAGCAAGGCTAGGCTAAAGGGTGAGTGGGAAGGAAGAAAGGGAAGGGGGGCGCCCCTTCCTTTTCTTTCTTCAAAAGACACCCTTTCAGTGCCTGCAAACACGCTGTTCTCCTAGTTATTTAAATGCAGCCTTTTCCCCCTCCAAGCCGCCCCTCCCTTTTCTTTCTTCAAAAAAGAGAAAAAAAAGAAACCCCTTCATCCCAGCAGCAGTGGCTTGGGTTCGTAAGGTGAAAATAGTTCGGAAGAAGAGGCAAAAAAATCTTAAACACCGGGTTCGTATCTTGAAAAGTTCGTTAGAAGAGGCGTTCGTAAGATGAGGTACCACTGTATGTTATAATAATAATTTATTAGATTTGTATGCCGCCCCTCTTCGAAGACTCTCCGAAGACTTTATCGACACAGCTCTGCCAAACCATAGTTTTTCTACTCTTTGTCTCCTCCATCAGGCTGCCCTTGGTATTGCAAATCTCATTGTCATGGCTATGGTGGAAAATGGTCTTTCTACTGAAGATGCTTACAAGAAAATTTGGATGTATGATAAAGACGGCTTATTGATAAAGGTACAGTGCCTGTGAATTTGGAAAGACTCAATGCAGTGTTCGATCCATGTTGGTTTAGGTTTCCCAAGCGGTTCTTTATTTTATCATCTTCTAGGGCCGAGCGGAAAAAATTGATGTCAACCAAGAGCCCTTTACTCATCCAGCTCCAGAAAACATGCCAAGATCTTTCTTGGACGCAGTGAGGGTTCTCCAGCCTTCTTCCATTATTGGTGAGAGTTTCAGACAATTCCTGAGTTACTTTTCTGAAGGTTTTTCTGCTTCTACATTGCTGATGTTGGAGTTTCCAAGTGTTTAAAGCAGTGTTTTTCAAACTTGCAAAATTTAAGATGTGTGAACTTCTTTTTTTGAGGGGAGGGTGGGGTGGGTGGGTGTATACATTTTTTATTTTTCTGCACCTTAAAATAAAACATTGTATAAAAACAAATACTACAACAATGCTTATCATAATATATACAGTGTTCCCTCGATTTTCGCGGGTTCGAACTTCGCGAAAAGTCTATACCACGGTTTTTCAAAAATATTAATTAAAAAAGTACTTCGTGGTTTTTTCCCCTATACCACAGTTTTTCCTGCCCGATGACATCATATGTCATCGCCAAACGTTCGTCTGCCTTTCATAAATATATTTTTAATAAACTTTAGTAAATAAACATGGTGAGAATAATCTACCGTATATACTCGAGTATAAGCCGAGTTTTTCAGCCCAAAAAATGGGCTGAAAAACACAACCTCGGCTTATACTCGGGTCATTGACAAAGTCACCACACGAGGGCGCCATTGCTTGAGCCAGAGCGAGGAGGCACCAGCTTTTGTCCCCTCTCGCACGCTGTAGTTCCTCTCCCTGGCTCAAGCAAAGGAGGCAGCCATTTGCTCCAACCGAGAGGGGAAAAAAGCAATGGGAAGCCGGTGAGGTCATGTGTGTGTGTGTGTGTGTGTGTGTGCATGCCCCCTCTCCCCCCCACCGTGAAAAAAGCCAGCTACCTCTTGCTGAAACCCAGAGGCTTTTTTTTTTACTCCCTGTGTGTATTTGTCAACAGGTTTACAGTAACTATTCCTTGCTCTCTCTGCATTGCCCTTAGTTGGATTAAAAAGGCCCCCTGCTGTCAGATTCTCCTCCCCCTCCTTTGAAAGGATTTAAACTGTTTAAAAAATGGTATTTTGTGGTAGTTGCTGTCCTTGCTTGGATAGGATCTAATAATGTGTTATGAGGCAGAGCTAGACAGGAATTCTTTTTCTATCTGTCTATCTTTCTATCTATCTATTTTTCTATCTATCTATTTTTCTATCTATCTATCTATCTATCTATCTATCTATTTTTCTATCTGTCTGTCTATCTATCTTTCTATCTATATCTATCTGTCTGTCTGTCTATCTATCTATCTATCTATCTATCTATCTGTATCTATTTCTATCTATCTATCTATCTATCTATCTATCTATTTTTCTATCTTTCTATCTATCTATTTTTCTATCTATCTATCTATTTTTCTTTCTTTCTATCTATCTATCTGTATCTATTTCTATCTATCTATCTATATCTATATCTATTTTTCTATCTGTCTGTCTGTCTATCTATCTTTCTATCTATCTATATCTATCTATCTATCTATCTATCTATCTATCTATCTATCTATCTATCTATCTATCTATTTGGTTTTCTATGCTGATAACCTCACAGCAGCTAATGCTGAAGCTCTTCTTTGGATACACTTATTTATTTGTTTATTTATTTAATTGGATTTGTATGCCATCCCTCTCCAAGGACTCAGGGTGGCTCACAGCATATATAAAAACAAAACAATAATGTAAATCCAATTAATGATGAGAAGGAATCTAGTTTTGAAGGATTTTAACTCTTAGGTTTTAGCTTTGTTGCTGATCGAGCTACTTTTTTTACTTTTTAATTTATTGTTAATATTGTTAATTTGTTTACCCTCTTTTAAATTTACAGAGCTAGTTTACTGGTTTTCTTTAAAATAAATATTCTAAAACATGTCTCAATTAATGTAATTTTATTGTTTTCCATTTTTATAAGTTACCAGTAGCCACTGCATTTTCTAACCTCGGCTTATACTCGGGTCAATACGTTTTCCCAGTTTTTGTGGCAAAAATTGGTGCCTCGGCTTATACTCGGGTCGGCTTATACTCGGGTCGGCTTATACTCGAGTATATACGGTAAATGGTTGCTAAGGGAATGGGAAATTGTAATTTAGGGGTTTAAAGTGTTAAGGGAAGGCTTGTGATACTGTTCATAGCCAAATATAATGTATTTACTTCTGCATCTCTACTTCGCGGAAATTCAACTTTTGCTGGCGGTCTCGGAACTCATCCCCCATGAAAATCGAGGGAACACTGTATATAATTTTTTTTCCTTTTTCCTACTAGACATTCAACAGAGGCTTTTATAGCTCTATCCCTTTTATAATTTCATAGCTTTTTCTAGCATTATTAAATAACCACTATCAAAGATTTTTCTCCACCTTACAATAAAACATTAGCTAAATATTAACATTAATAAAACCTCTTATATCCAAATTTTCATTTAAACTTTCATATCTTCATCAAATTAATTTATCCAATGTCTAATATCATATACACAACTTATCTCATAACTATTAAACTCTCTATCTATAAAATAAAGAAAAAAACTTCCCATTTCCCAACACTTTAACTTATCAAACTCATATTCTAGAAATTCTATATGTTTAAGCTAATATTGATATCTAGGTTTTGTGTTATGTCATTATTTAGTGCTACCACCATTTCTTTTCTTTGCCATCTGGATTCTAATATTTCTCTCTCAATTCTCTTGTCTCAATTCAAAAATAATTAGTTATTTTAACTTAAATATATTTTAACTTTCCATCCATTGATGAGATGTGTGAACTTCAACTCTCAGAATCCCTCAACCAACATGGCTTACTAGGGAATTCTGGGAGTTGCACACAAGTCCAGTTGAAGTCTTGGCTGGAGAATTCTGGGGATTGAAGTCCACCCATTCTTGCCAAATTTGACAAACTACTGGTCTAGACTCTAGAGCCGTGATGGCAAACAATTCCATCTGTCCGTCCATCACCCTGGGGGGGGGAATCATTGACCCCCTCAGAGAGGGTCCGCAACTTGGGCGTCCTCCTCGATCCACAGCTCACATTAGAGAACCATCTTTCAGCTGTGGCGAGGGGGGTGTTTGCCCAGGTTCACCTGGTGCACCAGTTTCAGCCCTATTTGGACCGGGACTCACTGCTCACAGTCACTCACACCCTCATCACCTCGAGGCTCGACTACTGTAACGCTCTCTGCATGAGGCAACCTTTGAAAAATGTTCGGAAACTTCAGACCGTGCAGAATGCAGCTGTGAGAGCAATCATGGGCTTTCCCAAATATGCCCATGTCACACCAACACTCCGCAGTCTGCATTGGTTGCGGATCAATTTCCGGGCACAATTCAAGGTGTTGGTTATGACCTATAAAGCACTTCATGGCATTGGACCAGAATATCTCCGAGACCGCCTTCTGCTGCACGAATCCCAGCGACCGGTTAGGTCCCACAGAGTCGGCCTTCTCCGGGTCCCGTCAACTAAACAATGTCGGTTGGCGGGCCCCAGGGGAAGAGCTTTCTCTGTGGCGGCCCCGACCCTCTGGAACCAGCTCCCCCCAGAGATTAGAACTGCCCCTACACTCCTTGCCTTTCGTAAACTTCTCAAAACCCACCTTTGTTGTCAGGCATGGGGGAATTGAAACATCTCCCCCGGGCCCATAGTTCCCTCTAAGCTGAGCAGTGAGCAATCGCTCACTTAAAAATCATCATCAACTCAGAGTTTTCCAAACCTGCCCAGAAGCCGAGAGGGAACGAGTGAGAGGGAAGGAGAGAGAGAGGAAGAGAGAGAAACAGATAGAAAAAAGAGAGGAAGGAAAAGAGAAAGAAAAAGAATGGGAGTAAGGAAGAGAGAAAGAAAATCAAAATCTAGTTTGAAACTAGCTCAACTATTTAAGTGGCATTTTGATATTGATAGAGTTGCCCTATTATGAGCTCACTGTTATAGACACACAGTACAGTATTTTATTTTGAAATTCTCTGAGGCAAAACAGGGTGGGTTTTTTGTTTGTTTGTTTGTTTGTTTGTTTGTTTGTTTGTTTATTATTTCTGTGCCGCCCAGTCCCAAAGGGACTGCTGCTCAGACACTATACTTTCCCGCCCACCCCCCAAAAAAATTAGAGGGAACACTGCCCAGGCCTATGTAATTTATGTATGGTATGTTTGTGGGTATGTCTGCTTAAACATGGGTTTTTTTAACTATGTTAAATTTTAAATTGTATATTATTAGATTTGTTATGAATTGTTTTATTGTGTTGTGAGCCGCCCCGAGTCCACGGAAAGGGGCGGCATACAAATCTAATAAATAAATAAATAAATAAACGTATGGCACGCGTGCCGGAAGTGGCACACATAGCCATCTCTCTGGGCACGCAGAGCCAGAACAGAATAGTATTGAAAGAGAAAGAATAAAGTGAAAAGAAGTCCATTTTTACAGTCAGGACGGGTCGCAAGCGCCAGCCTTGGCGGGAACGCCGGAAAGGCAGCCCACTCGCCTCTGCATCTCATGCAGCAGGAGGAAGCGGGGCATTGCCGGTGCCCTTGAAACTATCCAGCTGTCTTTGCTCTTTTTGAGCAGAGCCAGTAAAGAAAGCAGCCTGCCGAAAAAGGGCGTGGAGGTTCACAATCTCTGAGCCACCGCGCCACATACACAATACCACACTACGGACCCTAGTTTGCAAATGTGGTCCTTGACCTACTCTGCTACACAAATAATTCCCTCAACACTGTCAAACTATTTACTATCTGCATTATTATTACTAGCAGTGTTCCCTCTAATTTTTTTGGGGGGGGGGGCGGAAAAGTATAGTGTCTGAGCAGCAGTCCCTTCGGGACTGGGCGGCACAGAAATAACAAACAAACAAACAAACAAACAAACAAACAAACAAATAAAAAACCCACCCTGTTTTGCCTGAGAGAAATTCAAAATAAAATACTGTACTGTGTGTCTATAACAGTGAGCTCATAATAGGGCAACTCTATCAATATCAAAATGCCACTTAAATAGTTGAGCTAGTTTCAAACTAGATTTTGATTTTCTTTCTCTCTTCCTTACTCCCATTCTTTTTCTTTCTCTTTTCCTTCCTCTCTTTTTTCTATCTGTTTCTCTCTCTTCCTCTCTTCCTCTCTCTCTCCTTCCCTCTCACTCTTTCCCTCTCGGCTTCTGGGCAGGTTTGGAAAACTCTGAGTTGATGATGATTTTTAAGTGAGCGATTGCTCACTGCTCAGCTTAGAGGAAACTATGATTGCTAGTAGTTTTTTCTCATTATTCCTATCACCCATTTCCTCCCACTTATGACTGTAACTTGTTGCTTGTATCCTTTTTATTAATATGGATTGTTTCCTGATTGCTTATTTGACCCCTATGACAATCATTAAGTGTTGTACCTCATGATTCTTGACAAATGTATCTTTTTCTTTTATGTACGCTGAGAGCATCTGCACCAAAGACAAATTTCTTGTGTGTCCAATCACACTTGGCCAATAAAAAGTTCTATTCTGCCCAATGAATGTATCTGGTGTGATAGTATGTGTGTCACTTTTTTATTTTAAATGTTTAGTTTTAAGAAAGTTTTTAAAATTATTATCCTATTAATTGGCCTAGAACAGGAGTGGGCAAAGTTGGCTCTTCTATGACATGTGGACTTCAACTCCCAGAACTCCTGAGCTAGCATGATTGGCTGAGGAATTCTGGGAGTTGAAGTCCACAAGTCATAGAAGAGCCAACTTTGCCTACCACTGGCTTAGAATGTTTTATTTATTGTATTTTTTACTAAAATGTTGTAAGCTGCCCCGCGTCCACGGAGAGAAGCAGCATATAAGTGCAATTAATAAATAAATAAAATAAATAAATATTCCAAATATTTCCAGGCAGGTCGGGCAGGAGCTGCCCTAAAAAGTATCGGGCTATCAATCTTTAGGGTCCCCGCAGTGTTGAGAAATTTGGACAGAGTGCGGTCACTGCGGGAACATTTTGGAGTGCAGCAACACACACATTTCCCAAATTCATTCATCGGCCGGTGCAAGATGATAGACTTAATGGCTCAGAAGCCTGACGGCAGAGATAGGTCTTTAAACTTTTGCAGAAGGTGGGGAGGGTGGGGGCAGTACAGAATATCTGGAGGGAGTTGATTCCAGAGAGCCAGGGCCACCACAGAGAAGGCTCTTCCCCTAGGCCTCGCCAGACGACATTGTCTGGCTGACGGGACCTGGAGAAGGCCGACTCTGTGGGACCTGACCGACCGCTGGGATATATTATGCTCATTTTCTTTGACCTATGGTCTAATTTCCACTTTTCAGGTGTCGCCGGGGCTGGGCGGCTGTTTTCTCATGATGTCATCAAAGCGATGGCCGACATCAATCAAAGACCCATCATCTTTGCATTGAGTAACCCCACCGTGAAAGCAGAATGCACTGCTGAGGAGGCATACACACTAACGGAGGTGAGTTAAAAATACATGAACAATTTTGGGCGACGTTTCTTCTGGGTTTCGCAGTTTGGCTCACTTGAAGGAGCTGTCCAAAGGAAGTCCTCTTGTGGAGGTGGAGAGAACTCATGATAAGATATGTTGTGGTTGGCCCGCATCTGGCTCCTTTGATTACGGACTTTGAGGAGAATGAACCAGGTCCATCTGGGTATCATAGGTCAGTGTGTTTACCAGAGGAATGGGAAAGTGAGAATAAGGGAGAGTTAGGGCCTGGGGAACCTCCAGAGACTGCAGAACCCCCAGCTGTGGTAGGGTTGGAGAGAGATATTGTGGACCCAATATTAGACACTAGGGTAAGAAGAATGCGGGGGAGACCAGAATATCTCCAGCGACGTAGATCTAGGCATTGAATACTTCTATGCGCAGCTTGTCATCACTGATATTATAAAAGGGAGGAGGATGGGAAACCTCGGTGCAAAATTTCAATGTTCCTATATGGAGAGAGAGAATTAGCAGATGAACAGTCTCTCTCTTAAATCCTTCTGCAATCCTGAAACCTTGCTTTCTGTTTTCAGGGCCGTTGCCTATTTGCGAGTGGCAGTCCATTTGGGCCTGTGACGCTGAGTGATGGCCGGTCCTTCATACCCGGCCAGGGAAACAACGCCTACATATTTCCAGGTAAAGCCTGGGAATTGCTGCCTCATTGATTATTTGTTGTTGTTATCCCAGAAAAGCGAGCTCTACTTTTTATCTATAACTACAGTTCATGTAGTCTTTTTATAGGGCCTGCTATCTTTCTAAAATCAATGGACTCTGGTAGTCCAATAGGCTGTTTGTTCATTTGTCTTCCTTCCTTCCTTCCTTCCTTCCTTCCTTCCTTCCTTCCTTCCGTCCTTCCTTCCTTCCTTCCTTCCTTCCTTCCTTCCTTCCTTCCTTCTATCCATCCTAAGATAAAATACAGAAAATAGTATAAGGGCAGACTAAATGGATCATGAGGTCTTTTTCTGCCGTCAGTCTTCTATGTTTCTATGTTACTATGCTTTGCATGAACCATACAAATGATTGTTATAATATAGAATCTTTATCTGTCTGTCTGTCGCAGGTGTGGCTCTTGCTGTTGTCCTGAGTAGCGTCCGACACATCAGTGACAATGTTTTTTTGGAAGCTGCAAAGGTAAATTAAATGAAAGGCTGGTTGGGAACTGAGCACACCCTCTTTTCCAGTTCATTCATTCATTCATTCATTCACTCACTCACTTATTCACTCACTCAGATTTTTATCTTGCCCTTACAGTGGTACCTCTACCTACCTCTACTTATGAACTTTTCTAGATAAGAACCAGGTGTTCAAGATCTTTTTGCTTCTTCTCAAGAACCATTTTCCACTGACAAACCCGAGCCTCTGAAACTGTAACCTCAAAAAGCCGGGAGAAGCCTCCGTGAGGCCTCTCTAGGAATCTCCTGGGAAGAAACACGGCCAGAAAAGGCAGGGAGAAGCCTCCGTGGGGCCTCTCTAGGAATCTCCTGGGGAGAAACACGGCCAGAAAAGGCAGGGAGAAGCCTCCGTGGGGCCTCTCTAGGAATCTCCTGGGAGGAAACAGGACCGGAAAAGGCAGGGAGAAGCCTCCATGGGACCTCTCTAGGAATCTCCTGGAAGGAAACAGGGCCAGAAAAGGCAGGGAGAAGCCTCTGTGAGGCCTCTCTAGGAATCTCCTGGGAAGAAACACGGCCATAAAAGGCAGTGAGAAGCCTCCGTGAGGCCTCTCTAGGAATCTCCTGGGAGGAAACAGGGCCAGAAAAGGCAGGGAGAAGCCTCCGTGAGGCCTCTCTAGGAATCTCCTGGGAAGAAACAGTCTAAAGGTTGACTCAGCCTTCCATCCTTCAAGGTGGGTAAAATGCGGAGCCAGTTTGTTGGGGACAATATGGTGACTCTGTAAACTGCATAGAGAGGGCTGTAAAGCCTCATAAAGCAGTATATAAATCTTAAGTGCTACTGCTATTGCTACAGGGCCAGGATGAGAGGTCTTCTCCTGGATAAAATGCCTTATTTTTCTCCTTCTTCCATTTTTTTCCTGTTTAAAAGACATTGTCCCAGCAGTTGAGTGAGGAAGAGCTGGCAGAAGGGAGACTTTATCCTGCACTTTCCAACATCAGAGAAGTATCCATTAACATTGCTATTAAGGTAAGGAGCCATTTCAGGGGGCGGTGGGAATCCAAGCAAGAAATATAGATTTCTAGTCCTCAACATTTATTGATTTGATTTGATTTGATTTGATTTGATTTGTATGCCGCCCCTCTCCATAGACTCAGGGCGGATCACAACAATAATGAAAAACAATGTATCACAAATCTAATATTAAAAAGTCTCTAAGAAACCCTTATTTAAAAAGCCAGACACACACACACAGGCATACATAGAAACATAGAAGACTGACGGCAGAAAAAGACCTCATGGTCCATCTAGTCTGCCCTTATACTATTTCCTGTATTTTATTTTACAATGGATATATGTTTATCCCAGGCATGTTTAAATTCAGTTACTGTGGATTTACCAACCACGTCTGCTGGAAGTTTGTTCCAAGGATCTACTACTCTTTCAGTGAAATAATATTTTCTCATGTTGCCTTTGATCTTTCCCCCAACTAACTTCAGATTGTGTCCCCTTGTCCTTGTGTTCACTTTCCTATTAAACACACTTCCCTCCTGGACCTTATTTAACCCTTTAATATATTTAAATGTTTCGATCATTGTCTTCCCAGGTGCGGAAGTAAAAACACCATGGAAAAAGGGGCGCGCATGCGCAGATGGTGTTTTTACTTCCGCACCACTACATCCCGAAAAATCGATTATTGCGAGGGGTCTTGGAACGGAACCCTCGCGATAATCGGGGGATCACTGTATATAGGCCAGGGGTAGATGTCTCAATTCCCCCATGCCTGACGGCAGAGGTGGGTCTTCAGAAGCTTTCGAAAGGCAAGGAGGGTGGGGGCCATCCTAATCTCTGGGGGGAGCTGGTTCCAGAGGGTCGGGGCCGCCACAGAGAAGGCTCTTCCCCTGGGTCCCGCCAGACGACATTGTTTAGTCCACAGGACCCGGAGAAGGCCAACTCTGTGGGACCTAACTGGTCGCTGCAACCACAATTGAGCCCTTTATTTCTGTTGCTAAGCAGGACCTGTCATGGTTCCAATTAACATCTGAGAAATAAATCAAGAGTCCAATCCTAGGATTTCTCCCAAGTTCCACTTTATTAAGAGAGCCATGTTGGCACACACCATAGTCATCCTGGTACTGATTTGATTTAATTAATTTAATAATTTAATTTAACCTCCGGGACCGTCTTCTGCCGCACAAATCCCAGCGGCCGATAAGGTCCCACAGAGTTGGCTTCCTCCGGGTCCCGTTGACTAAACAATGTCGTCTGGTGGGCCCCAGGGGAAGAGCCTTCTCTTTGGCGGCCCCAGCCCTCTGGAATCAACTCCCCCAGGGATTAGAACTGCCCCCACCCTCCTTGTCTTTTGTAAATTGCTTAAGACCCACCTATATTGCCAGGCATGGGTGAATTGAGACATCTCCCCCAGGCTTATGTAGGTTTATGTATGGTATGCTTATGTTGAATGGTTTTTAAATATTGGGTTTTTAATGTGTTTTCTTTTAAACATTAGATTTGTCACATTGTACATTGCTTTATTATTGTTGCGAGCCACCCCGAGTCTGCAGAGAGGGGTGGCATACAAATCTAATAAATTATTATTAATTAAATTATTAATCATTATTAATTTAATTTATTCGACTTCTAAATCACCCAATCCCGTAGAACTCAGGGCGGCTTACAACAATAAAAACAATGAAATTAAATTAATTAAGTAAGAGTGTATGAAAGCGGCTAAGAAAATAAAAACAATAAAAAAAAGATATTGATAACCAAAGGAAATAACAGTATACTGTATACCGATTGTATTTTTCCCCAGAATATAATTTGATATCAGAGAAGATGGTTTATGACTTTCCTCCTCACAAGGGAATGTAAATGATATATATTATATTGTTTGTTTATTGTTATAGTTAACATTGTTTATTGTATTTAAATAATTATTATTATGATTATAATTATTATTATTTTTGTCTGTATGTGTTTTGTTTTGTTTTTCTGTTTTTTAATTTTCCTTTTTGTTACGTTTTGTAAATGTGTATATATATATATATATTTTAAATCAATAATTTTTTTTCAAAAAAAATAAATAAATAAATAATAATAATAAAAAACAATATAATGAGAAAGGTCATAAAATGGGACAAAATTCGGTGTTCGTCTTGCTTAGCAACAGAAATTTGGGGCTAGGTTTTGGCCATATGCTCAGGGCTGCCTATAATTTAATCTTCACTTTGTTGTTTCCTTTTAGGTCATGGAATATTTATATGCCAATCACATGGCGTTTCATTACCCAGAACCAGCAGACAAAACTCAGTACATACGATCCAGAATCTGGACTTCTGAGTATGAATCCTTTCTACCAGATTTGTATGACTCGCCAGTGCCTTCCACCTACTCCTCGGGCAAAAGGCGCTCTTGAAATTCTGCTGGGACCCCCCCTGTCTGGAACAACATTTTGAAGTAGGACCGCCGAAGACCTAAAACTTTCTTTTTGTGCTAAACTTCGGAACTGGGCGCGTAGCAAACGCTGAGTTTACTCCTTAGCTTGGACTTCTCTTTTCTGAGGTGCCATTCCTATGGATGGCTGGTTCGCAAAAGTGAAATTTAATATATTTTCTATTCTCTCAATGAAGCTAAATGAACAAATAAGGGAAAACCCTTAATTCTTTTTTTTTTAATTGTTACTGGTCTGCTGTGTGATTAAGGTTTTTCTGTACTGTCTCCTGTATGACTGTAAGATGGATGGGTTTACACCAAACAGATTAATTAAGAAGACAATGTTAGTAAGTCAAGGAAAGAGATTTGGCCTAGTCCTGCTTCCTTCCTTCCTTCCTTCCTTCCTTCCTTCCTTCCTTCCTTCCTTCCTTCCTTCCTTCCTTCCTTCCTTCCTTCCTTCCTTCCTTCCATCCTCCCCTTCCTTCCTCCCTCCCTCTCTTCCTCCTTCCTTCCTTTCTTTCTTCCTCCCTCCCTCCTTCCCTCCCTCCTTCCTTCCTTCCATGCATCCTCCCTCCCTTCTCCCCTTCCTTCCTCCCTCCCTCTCTTCCTCCTCCCTCTCTTCCTCCTCCCTCCCTCCTCCCTCCTTCCTTCCTTCCCTTCTCCCCTTCCTCCCTTCCTCTCTTCCTCATTCCTTCCTTCCTTCCATCCTCCTTCCTTCCCATCCTCCCTCCCTTCTCCCCTTCCTTCCTCTCTCTCTTCCTCCTTCCTTCCTTTCTTCCTCCCTCCCTCCCTCCTTCCTTCCTTCCATCCTCCCTCCCTCCCTTCTCCCCTTCCTTCCTTCCTCCCTCCCTCTCTTCCTCCTTCCTCCATCCCTCCTTCCTTCCTTCCTTCCTTCTCTCTTTTCACAGGAGAAGCATCGAGAAATGTTGTCCTCCCTTTGTAGTCTACCAAAAAAAACCCAACCACAACAACCCTAAGTCTTCATTCTGCTGGAAGCATAAATGGGTGACCAAATCACTCTGTCCCTTTTCACACTGGTTCTGTCTTTCTGCAATCTCAGTGGTTCTCGTCGCAGCCCTACGTGTTGAATTTTGTAGCATGAATCGCACGAAGCCAGATTTGCTGAAAGGAGAGGCTTTCCCCACTTCCTTACAGGGTGGATTCAAACACACAACGCTGTCCTTTCTTAGCTCTACGTTTTCTTCCTCTCTGGGAAATGTCAATCATGGTCATCACGCAGTGCTGCCATCTCCTGGATCTCTGTGTGTCTCTATGTGCTGACATTCTGCACTTGAATAATTCAGCTTTGATGGTGGGACTTGCCTTGCATCCCTTCCCTGGCATTTGTTATACAGAGGGGCTGTTTCCTCCCTCTCTCTTCGTCTTTTCCCCAAGTTTTCTCTTTCTTTTTGTTCTTCATGCTTGAACTGTAACACTCCTGAGCTTCATGATGGCTGCTTTCCTCCCAGGTCTCTGTCCCATGGATCTCATCATTGGGGTGGGGGGGAATGTGTGCTTCGTTGTACCCCATCCTATACCCTAAACCAGGGGAAGGCAAAGTTGGATTTTCGATGACATGGACTTCAATTCCCAGAATTCATTCATTCCTTCCTTCCTTCCTTCCTTCCCTCCCTCCTTCCTTCCTTCCCTCCCTCCCTCCCTCCCCCTTCCTTCCTTCCCTCCCTCCCTCCCCCCTTCCTTCCTTCCTTCCCTCCCTCCCCCCTTCCTTCCTTCCCTCCCTCCCCCCTTCCTTCCTTCCTTCCTTCCTTCCTTCCTTCCTTCCTTCCTTCCTTCCTTCCTTCCTTCCTTCCTTCCTAATCGGCTCAGGAATTCTGGGAGCTGAAGTCCACAACTCATAGAAGAGCCATCTTTGCCTTCCCCTGCCCTAAACTAATGTTTCTCAACATTAATCATTTTAAGATGTGCGAACGTCTACCACGTTTCCCTGAAAAGAGGACCCTGTCTTATATTCTTTTGAACCCCCAAATAAGCACTTAGCCTTATTTTCGGGGAGGTCTTATTATTGTGAGGCTGTGGAGCAAGATGGGCCTTTTTTCGCCGTCTTACCTGATTTACAGCTGTCTCCCTAACCTTAACCAAAGGAAATGGTATTTTTTTGTGGGGGTTGTACCTATTTTCGGGGAAACACAGTATCCCAGAATTCCCTAGCCGGCATGCCTTAAAACGGGCAAGATTGAGAAACATCACCCTTGGAAAAAAACAGATGTCACTCCAATTAAAAATAATAATAATTTCTTTTTATCTCCAGGTAACCCAAAGGTGGTTTTTCAGGGCGCCAACTGGACTTTCTTGTTGTGTCTTTTTCGCTTCAAAATCCAAGAAGTTGTTTCAGTTGTGACAAGACAGTGAGAAATGGGAGGATTTATATTCTTTGCTAATCTGCAATCTTTTAGAGCAGTGTTTCCCAACCTTGGCCACTTGAAGATATTTGGACTTCAACTCCCAGAATTCCCCAGCCAGCATTCGCTGGGTGGGGAATTCTGGGAGTTGAAGTCAAAATATCTTCAAATGAAACACTGTTTTAGAGGATCGTTGAAGCACTTGGGGTTTAATCTCTTTCTCCAAGGTCGCCTGAGTAGTGCTCCTGATTCCTGTAGCCTGCAATTTGGATGAGAAGCGAAAAATAAAAAAGTTTAGTTGCCTCCTAAAAAAGCACTTTTGGGACAACCATGGATGACTGAGAATGGTTCTATAAAACTCCAGGTAACCTTGGTTTGTGACATGCATTTTATATATATACGTCAGATCTGGGATCTTTTATTTAAACCATATATTTATTTATTATCTGTCCGGTTCTTTATCTTACCCTGTTTCTGGGAATCTGTTCAATGATATAAAAGCTGCCCTCTTGGATAAAGTCAATCTTCAATTCGCCTGTCCAACAAAAATAAAAATGTTGATAGTAATACCATCTCCGTTTCCTCCCGATTCAATTCTGCAGGTTGCGCTGCCTGCTAGAGAAATCAATTCGATACGACAGCGCAGAATGAAAAAAATAAGTGGATGCTTTGACTTTTATTTTGTTTTATTCATCGGGGAATGCAAGAGGGCCGAGCGAACGTCCCTGCGAGAGATGATGCCGCCGCCACATTTTACTTGAAATGATAAATGAAAGGAGATGGTCTCAAAAATATCACTGATTCCCATGACTAAATCCCTTTTCTATTTCCGAGAAACAGTGAAAGGATTTCCATGTGTGTTTGACATATTCCTGACGTCTTTTCACCATACTTGGAAGTTAAATTGCCAGTTTAAATTGTCAAAAGCCTTTTGTGCCTCCAGAGATGTCAGTGCCCTATGTTTTTCAGGGTGCTGTTCATAACATTCTAAAGTATTTAAGATTATATTGTCCTTAATTTGTCTTTTAGGTAAAAATCCATTCTGATCTGACTATATAAATTCATTTAAGTATGTTTTAAGTATGTTTGCAATGATTGATGCAAAAATCTTATAGTCAACATTTAACAAAGATAATGGCCTGTAGTATTTTATATTTTGTGTATCAGTCCCTTCTTTCGGTAACAGAGAGATACAGTAGCACCTCATGATACGAACCCCTCGCCATACGAACAACCCAAGATACGAACCCAGGTTTCAGAAATTTTTTGCCTCTTCTTACGAACTTTTTCTGTCTTACGAACTCGCCGCCGCCACCACCGAGAAGCCCCGCCGCCTGGCTGACACCTTTTGAAACAGCCGGGGGGCTTCTCAGCGTCCTCCTGAACCCGAATGCCAAACCCGAACTTCCGGGTTCAGCATTCGGGAGGCTGCCGAGAAGCCCCCCGGCTGTTTCAAAAGGTAACAGCCGGGCGGCGGGGCTTCTCGGCGGCCATCCGAACCCGAACTTTTGCCGAACTTCCGGGTTTGGCATTGGAAGAATGCTGAGAAGCGCCCGGCTGTTTCAAAAGGTGACAACCGGGCGGCGTTTTTTTGCGGGGGTTTTTTTGTTGCACGGATTAATTCATTTTACATTGTTTCCTAGGTCCAAATACTCTTCAGATACCTTATAAACCTTGGCTGGTAGTCCATCAGGTCCTGGGGCTTTACCGTTCTTTTGTTTCTTAATAGCTTCTGACAGTTCCATCATTGTTATCTTAGCATCTAATAGTTTCTGAAATTTTAGGTAGATTTGCCTTTTCTAAGTATTGATAAATTTTTTCATCTTTGATAGCATTTGTTTATATACTTTTTGGTAGAATTCCCAAATTATTTCCTTTTTTCCATCTTCTTTAAAATTTAATTCTCCTTCATTTAATTCTTCATACATTGTGCCTCTTTAAGTAAGAACTGTCCCAGTGCTGTCTCTTTTTTTTTTTTCTGATGACAGGATGAATTTTCATATTAATTTGGCACCTGGAACATTACTCAGAAAGGCCTGACTGAGATCGCGCCTAGATTCAGTTTGGAATTGTAGTCCCAGCAAAGCTAGGACAGCAGCTTGAAAGAAGATTAGGGGAGGCTGCGCAATTCAACCACAAATTCGTATCAGGAAAGACTTAATGAACTCAATCTGTATAGTCTGGAGGACAGAAGGAAAAGGGGGAACATGATTAAAACATTTAAATATGTTAAAGGGTTAAATAAGGTTCAGGAGGGAAGTGTTTTTAATAGGAAAGTGAACACAAGAACAAGGGGACACAATTTGAAGTTAGTTGGGGGAAAGATCAAAAGCAACATGAGAAAATATTATTTTACTGAAAGAGTAGTAGATCCTTGGAACAAACTTCCAGCTGACGTGGTAGATAAATCCACAGTAACTGAATTTAAACATGCCTGGGATAAACATATATCCATCCTAAAATAAAATACAGGAAATAGTATAAGGGCAGACTAGGTGGACCATGAGGTCTTTTTCTACCATCAGGCTTCTATGTTTCTATGTTTCTATGCGTGATAACTATTGAGAAACATTACAATCTTTTTTTACTGTGCCCAACTGAAATATTTTGTATAGACCTTGGTTTTTTTCCTCCTAGTTTGGTTAATTGGGAAAAGATTGAGGGATGTCACCCTACCCATATCAGAAAAGCATCCTGTGCTATTATGTTTCTTTGCTTGTTTTCCTTTTTTCCGTATAATGTAGAAATATCGGTGAAACTGTACTGTTTTATCTGGGGCGCTTCGAAGGTTGCCTTATGCCAGTCGTACCTGTCCAAAGGTATATGGTGTCCATTGGTAATTTTAAAAAACGCAAAAAATAGTGTGGGGTCAACGAAGCAGTGGAAGTGATGTGCCGGTGCCTGGAGGCTGTTGGGGCCTGGATGGGTGTCAACAAGCTCAAACTCAACCCAGACAAGACGGAGTGGCTGTGGGTTTTGCCTCCCAAGGACAATTCTATCTGTCCGTCCATTACCCTGGGGGGGGAATTATTGACCCCCTCAGAGAGGGTTCGCAACTTGGGCGTCCTCCTCGATCCACAGCTCACATTAGAAAAACACCTTTCAGCTGTGGCGAGGGGGGCATTTGCCCAGGTTCGCCTGGTGCGCCAGTTGCGGCCCTATATGGACCGGGAGTCATTGCTCACAGTCACTCATGCCCTCATCACCTCGAGGCTCGACTACTGTAACGCTCTCTACATGGGGCTACCTTTGAAAAGTGTTCGGAAACTTCAGATCGTGCAGAATGCAGCTGCGAGAGCAATTATGGGCTTCTCCAAGTATGCCCATATCACTCCAACACTCCACAGTCTGCATTGGTTGCCGATCAGTTTCCGGTCACAATTCAAAGTGTTGGTTATGACCTATAAAGCCCTTGATGGCACCGGACCAGAATATCTTCGGGACCGCCTCCTGCCGCACGAATCCCAGCGACCAGTTAGGTCCCACAGAGTTGGCCTTCTCCGGGTCCTGTCGACTAAACAATGTCATCTGGCGGGACCCAGGGGAAGAGCCTTTTCTGTGGGGGCCCTGACCCTCTGGAACCAGCTCCCCCCTGAGATTAGGATTGCCCCCACCCTCCCTGCCTTTCGTAAACTCCTTAAGACCCACCTCTGCCGTCAGGCATGGGGGAACTAAAACACCTCCCCCTTGCCCATGTTGTTTTGTTGATTGATTGACTGTGTGCCTGTTTTTATATATACTGTTTTTATGAGATTACTAATTTTAAATTGTAATTAGATTGGTGGGCATTGGATTTGGTATTATGTACTGTGCTGTTTTTTATTATTGTTGTGAGCCGCCCCGAGTTTGCGGAGAGGGGCGGCATATAAATCCAATAAATCTAATCTAAATCTAATCTACTTGGTTACCCAACTTTTAACATTCTTTACCTGAGAAATAATAGGGAAAGAATATTCTTGAATTTTGTTTCAAAGTGGCCTTTTGCCCAGTTCTTCCCTTGCTTTCATGGTTTTGCAGCCATGTATGAAAACATTTCCTATTGGTCCAAGAAATGAACATGGGTTATATAATTGACCAGTGTCTGAGTAAACTATAGGAGCTCATGTTCATCAGGCTAGCACATATGGTTTAGATCAGTGTTTTTCAACCAGTGTGCCGTAAGACATGGTCAGGTGTGCCACGAAACTCAGAGAGAGAAAGAAAACAAGAGAGAGAGAGAAAGAAAGAGAGAGAGAGAGAAAGAAAGAGAGAGAGAGAGAAAGAAAGAGAGAGAGAAAGAAAGAGAAAGAAAGACAGAGAAAGTAAACAAGAGAGAGAGAAAGAGAGAGAAAGAGAGAAAGAAAGAGAGAAAGAAAGAAAGAGAGAAAAAGAAAACGAGAGAGAAAGAGAACAAGAGAGAAAGAAAGTAAGAGAGAGCAAGAGAGAGAGGGAGGGAGGGAAGGTGGGAGAGAAAGACATAGAGGGAGGGAGGGAGAAAGAGCAAAAAAGAGGAAGGAAGGGAGAAAGAAAGAGGGATGGAGAGAGAAAAAAGGGAGGGAGAGAGAAATAGAGCGAAAGGGAGGAAAAAATTTTTGTCCAAACCTTTTTAGCCCCCCCCCCTTCAATATGCCCCAGGGTTTTGTAAATGTAAAAAATGTGCCGTGGCTCAAAAAAGGTTAAAAATCACTGGTTTAGATGAATTCATAATGAGTGAGTGGTAGTTTCTACTATAAAGTATACTACAAAGCGTTGGCAGTATTTACTAGACTGTACGCTTCAGTATAAATTCAAGCCAAATAATATTTTATCTCATATATTTATCAACAAAGTTCTCAGTTGGGTTGTCTCAAATCATCCCAAGGAGGTTGAAGTTTAAGAAAGGCCCTGAATGTCTCAATGCTCAAAATAGAGGTGATAGCTATCTGCAAAGTTTAATTGGCATAATTGGCTTTAAGCATGCAGTCTGAGTAGTCTATAACAGTGCTGCTTGCAACTTTTATGTCCTGTGGACTTCAACTCCCAGAATTCCCCAGCCATGCAGAAGTCTGGGAGTTGAAGTCCATACGACTTAAAAACAGCCAAGAATGAAAAGAACTTCTGCATAAATTATGTACTGTATGCATGTAGTTGGCTGAATTTGAGTACGTGATTTAAATATTATTGTTAAAATATTAGGTTGAGATGTATCTCTTGTTGACCGATAACGTTTCAAGATGTACAGATTCCAAGAGAAATCACCTTTGAACTGTTCATTCCGGTTCCACATGTTGTAGGAGATTGTTATTGTTGTTGTTGTTATTATTATTATTATTATTATTATTATTATTATTATTATTATTATTAATTAAGTAGGAGGGGTTTTCAAATTCTGAATGCTCAGAAACAAATGCCATGTATATGTATGTTAAAAGTTTTTCGTTTTAATCACAGTTTTCAGTTTTTAATCACAAGGTTCTCTTTGGAGCACTTAACCTTGAGCTTCTTTTAGTCAAATTCGTAATAATACTTTTTTTTAATTGTAAACTGTCTGGAGTCACTTAGGTAAGATTGGTAGTATAAAAAGGTGATAAATAAAAAAAATATTTTATTTTATTTATTAATCAGATTTGTATGCCGCCCCTCTCCGCAGACTCGGGGCGGCTCACAGCAACAACAATACAATGTAAACAAATCTAATATTTAAGTTAATTTAAAAAACCCCAGTTTAGAAACCAATCATACACACTAGCATACCATACATAAATTTTATAAGCCTAGGGGGAGGGAAAATGTCAATTCCCCCATGCCTGACGACAGAGGTGGGTTTTAAGGAGCTTACGAAAGGCTAGGAGGGTGGGGGCAACTCTGATTTCTGGGGGGAGTTGGTTCCAACGGGTCGGGGCCGCCACAGAGAAGGCTCTTCCCCTGGGTCCCGCCAAATGACATTGTTTAGTTGACGGGACCCGGAGAAGGCCAAGTCTGTGGGACCTAACTGGTTGCTGGGATTCGTGCGACAGAAGGCGGTCCCGGAGATATTCTGGTCCACACTTTGAATTGTGACCGGAAACTGATCGGCAACCAATGCAGACTGCGGAGTGTTGGTGTGACATGGGCATATTTAGGAAAGCCCATGATAGCTCTCGCAGCTGCATTCTGCACGATATGAAGTTTTCGAACACTTTTCAAAGGTAGCCCCATGTAGAGAGCATTACAGTAGTCGAGCCTCGAGGTGATGAGGGCATGAGGGACATAATAATACTTTTATGGATAAATGCCATCTTTCCCTCCACCCAACTCCGCCACTCCAATTTAGGTAGAAGTACTGTCATTAAGAAAATTACATTACATCACTTTGAGATAACTTGATGAATAAATAATTCTGGCATTATTTATTATAATTCATTATTATAATAAATAATGCCAAATTCTGCCTCCCGCCCCCCCTTTTAGGGAAACTTTAGTGCCATTTAAAAATGTTTTTAATTGAAAACATGTTCCCTTGTAAATGTATTCCTGTTTGGGGGAAAAAATGGACAACCTGTCTATTCTATTCAGATGGTTTTATTTTTAAGACTTTTCTACTTGGTGATTCTCTCTTTTTTTTTTTTAAATGATGACGACTGGTGCTGTTAGTTGCTTTGAACTTCCAACAGCTGTCTTAAATGATCCCATCTGGATGCCTCTTTGGGAGTATGATGGAAAATAAACACCAATTCCGAAGGAAGAGATTTTATTTTTTTTTTAAATTTTTGGTAAAGGTCACAATTTGGATTTTTGAATTCCAGACACTGGGTGGAGTTGGAGCGGACTTTAGCTGATTAGTAAACTTGGTTTAAGTCTCCTTTAGCATCATATACTGTGGTTTCCCGAAAATAAGGTCTTATATTATATATTTTTTTGAACCCTGAAATAAGCACTTGGCCTTATTGCATGCACTCAAAACCGGATTGGGCTTATTATCAGGAGATGAATTATTTTGGAGGAAAACAGGGCATCTAATTCAACGAGGAACTTGTTCACACGAGCTGAAAACCAATAAAACCCTTTTTGGGAGCCCTAACTTGAGCCCTAATTGGCCCTAGTTTGAGACCATAGAAGAAAAAAGACATCAGTTTCTTATTGGCCATGTTTCTTTACTTTAGCCACTTGAAAGTATGTGGACTTCAACTCCCAGAATTCCTCAGCCAGCCTAGCTGGCTGAGGAATTCTGGGAGTTGAAGTCCACATACTTTCAAGTGGCCAAGGTTGAGAAGCTCTGTTATAATGTGAATAAAGGCAAATAAAAACGGCGCTTCCGATCTCTTGCATATCGTGTTGAAAACCTGAACAGGGAGTAACGGCACCTCGATTAATACTGATTAAGTAACGTGTAGATTCCATTTTTTTCTGGCAGCGAGATCTTACTTCTACACATGTGCAAGAAAGAAAATCCTGCAAGGGGACATAATAATAATAATAATAATAATAATAATAATAATAATAATAATAATAATAATAATAATAATAATAATAATAATAAATAATTTATTAGATTTGTATGCCGCCCCTCTCCGGAGACTCTACGCATGTGCGCGCGAGAGATTTCAGTGATCTTTTTGCTTCCGCGCAAAAGATTGCCAAAATCTCATGGCGCATGTGTCGTTATGAGATTTTGCTTTTGAGATTTTGAGACCACATTTGGAGTACTGTGTTCAGTTCTGGAGACCTCACCTACAAAAAGATATTGACAAAATTGAACGGGTCCAAAGACGGGCTACAAGAATGGTGGAAGGTCTTGAGCATAAAACGTATCAGGAAAGACTTCATGAACTCAGTCTGTATAGTCTGGAGGATAGAAGGAAAAGGGGGGACATGATCGAAACATTTAAATATGTTAAAGGGTTAAATAAGGTCCAGGAGGGAAGTGTTTTTAATAGGAAAGTGAACCCAAGAACAAGGGGACACAATCTGAAGTTAGTTGGGGGAAAGATCAAAAGCAACATGAGAAAATATTATTTTACTGAAAGAGTAATAGATCCTTGGAACAAACTTCCAACAGACGTGGTAGATAAATCCACAGTAACTGAATTTAAACATGTCTGGGATAAACATATATCCATCCTAAGATAAAATACGGAAAATAGTATAATGGTAGACTAGATGGACCATGAGGTCTTTTTCTGCCATCAGACTTCTATGTTTCTATGCTTCCGCGCATGCGCATAAGTAAGATCTCATTGGGGCGCATTTGCGCGCCTGCCAGACACCCAAAACTGCGGACGCAGATCAATTTTTGCTATCGGTACGGCATCCTTATCCATACCTATATCAATCCACTACTGCATTTTATTACATAAAACATTTTCCTTCTCTGCAGCAGCTGGATGACTATAATGTTGAGAGTGTGATTTCTTAAAGGACTGTTGGATGCAGCAGGCTGGTATATAAAGCCTCTCGGAGGGGAATTTAAAGAAAATTATGCCTTGGTGGGGAGTATTTCTCCCAACTCTCAGGATCTAAATCCTCCCCCCCCCCCCCTCCCGGCCTGCCCAGAGTACTGTATACAGTATTGTTTATTGCAAACGGAGCCTTTGAAAACAAACATTGTGTTTCTGAGCTGCAAATGTTTTGATAATGTTATAATTGTACAAAGAGACAAGCCGTGGTTTTGTCTATTTTCATAGTAAAAGCTTTCCCTTTTTTGCCTACAGTTATGTGTGTGGTTATTGTTGTTGTTGTTTTGCCCGAGTTGCACAAAGGCCTCTTCTCATCTACAGCAAGGACGTCTGCCGGAGTTGGTGGGCTATGTATCCAACAGCTCAGGAAAGAACCCAAAGTTAGGAAGAACTTTGGAGCTGGGGTGGTGCAGTGGTTAAGAGTGCAGCACTGCAGGCTACTTCGGCTAACTGCTAGCTGTAGTTCAGCAGTTCAAATCTCACCACCGGCTCAAGGTTGACTCAGCCTTCCACCCTTCCAAGTTGGGTAAAAGGAGGACCCAGGTTGTTGGGGGCAATATGCTGATTCTGTAAACCGCTTAGAGAGGGCTGTAAAATCACTATGAAGCAGTTCATGAAAAATCAACTCCCCCCAGAGATTAGAACTGCCCCCACCCTCCCTGTCTTTCGTAAACTACTCAAGACTCACTTATACCGCCAGGCATGGGGGAGTTGAGACACCTTTCCCCCAGGCTTTTTTTTTATACTTTGTTGTATGTTTGGTATGAATGTGCTGGTTGGTTTTTTAAATAATGATAGGGTTTTATCTGTTTTTTAATATTAGATTTGTTCCACTGCTATATTGTTTTTATTACTGTTGTGAGCCGCACCGAGTCTTCGGAGAGGGGCGGCATATGAATCAATCAATCAATCAATCAATCAATCAATCAATCAAATAAATAAATAAATAAATAAATAAATAAATAAATAAATAAATAAATGCTATTGCTATTGCTAAGAAGTTGCATTAGTAGAATTCCTTGATAGCTGCATAGCTTGTGATATCGCCACAACCTGGATCAACACGAAGGAAAGAATAGCGAAACCTAAGTGGATATGGCAGGAAAGGTATGCAGGTAGTCCTCAACTTATATAACAATTCATTTAGTGGCTATTCAAAGTTACGATGGCGTGGAAAGGAGTGGCCTAGAACTGTTTCGCACAAACGTTGCAGCATCCTTATACAGTAGTACCTCTACCTACAAACACCTCTACTTAAGAACTTTTCTAGATAAGAACCGGGTGTTCAAGATTTTTTTGCCTCTTCTCAAGAACCATTTTCCACTTACAAACCCGAGCCTCCGAAACTGTAACCGGAAAAGGCAGGGAGAAGCCTCCGTGGGGTCTCGCTAGGAATCTCCTGGGAGGAAACAGGGCCTCCACCCTCCCTGTGGTTTCCCCAATCACATGCATTATTTGCTCTTTACACTGATTCCTATGGGAAAAATTGCATCTTATTACAAACTCCAAAGTCCCTTCCAACTCTGTTATTCTATTCTATTCAAATGACTCCTATGCCTCTTCATAAAACTGGAAAAGATGCAGTAAAAAGTGTAAAAAAGAATATTAGAATGTGCTGAGATGTATAGATTGACCCTTAGTTAAAATAAAAGGAAGAAACAAAACTTTTTAACATGGATATATTTTATCAATGGTTAACCAACAAAAACACACAGGTTAGAATTTTAAAAAGAATTGAAAGAGGTAATAAAAATTTGTATTGATAATATTGCAAGATGGACAAACTAATTGTTTTATTATTTTATAATTAATGTTGATAGGTTTATTAACATTGCTATAGAGGTGGGTTTTAGCAGGTTCTGACCCGTTCTGGAGAACGGAGGAAATGGGGATTTTGCAGTAACCTTCCCCGGCTACATCCACCAAGCCAGCCAAGCCACACTCACAGAACCGATAGTATTTTTTTTTTAATTCCACCACTGGATTACTAGTATGATTATGGTTATTGTCGTACCTTTACTTAAAATTAGAGTAGAAGAAAGCAAGGGGTTTCCTTCCTATCCTATTTAATAGATAGTAACCTATTAATACCATGTAGCATTATTCATGTTAAAAGTTTAAATTAAGACTTGTCCAGTGTAGAAGTCTCCAGTGAGGATAGACTATTTTTCATGAATGAAATAAAGGCATTAATGAAATGACGGTTGAGGTACTTTGCATAAAAATAATGCTTATTCCAGAGAAGAATGGACGAGGGAATAGGAGGGCAACTAATAAAATTCGCAGATGACACCAATAATAATAATAATAATAATAATAATAATAATAATAATAATAATAATAATTTATTAGATTTGTATGCCGCCCCTCTCCGAAGACTCGGGGCGGCTCACAGCTGGCGGGGGTAGCCAACACCCTTGAAGACAGGCTCAAATTACAGAAAGACCTGGACAGACTAACACAATGGGCCCACACCAACAAAATGATGTTCAACATTGACAAGAGCAAAGTCCTTCACCTAGGTAAAAAAAAAAACTGGACACACATACAGCCTGGGAGAAATCCCTCTCAGCAGTAGCGACGGCGAAAGAGATCTCGGAGTCTTGGTGGATAATCAACTAAACATGAGCCAACAATGTGCAGCAGCAGTCAAAAAAGCCAATACAATCCTAAGCTGCATCAACAGGGGAATACACTCCAAGACCAGGGAAGTCTTAATACCACTCTACTACGCCCTGGTCAGACCACACCTGGAGTACTGTGCTCAGTTCTGGTCACCACACTTCAAAAAAGACATTGAAACTCTGAAGAAGGTGCAGAAAAGAGCAACCAAAATGATCAGGGGTCTACAAACCAAGACTTACGAAGAGAGACTGCGGGAACTGGGCATGGATAGTCTAGAGAAAAGGAGGGCCAGAGCGGACATGATAGCAGTCTACAGGTATACGAGGGGTTGCCACAGAGAGGAGGGGATCACTTTATGCTCCAGGGCACCGGTGGGCCGGACGAGGAACAACAGCTGGAAGCTGACCAAGGAGAGATTCAACCTGGAAATAAGGAAGAACTTCCTGAAGGTCAGAACGAACAACCAGTGGAACAACCTACCAGCGGACGTTGTGAACTCCAATACTCTGGACATTTTAAAGAGGAAATTGGACTGCCATTTGGCTGGGATGCTATAGGGTTCCTGCTTAGGCAGGTGGTTGGACTTGATGACCCGCATGGTCCCTTCCAACTCTAACAATAAATAAATAAAAGACCCAAAATAAGGAATTATTCATTCTCCAATGCACTTGCAAGGAGAGTCCAGGATGGGTAATTCTTCAGTCTGATTGGTAGGGACTGAGTTTAATTTAAATATTAGGCAGGTGCCGCCCCCTTAGCCCTCCAGTCTTAAAAACTCAGTCGCAGTAAAGGGACTTTGAGTTTTTGCTCTACCAATAGTATTGGTTTGAGAGGT
This sequence comes from Erythrolamprus reginae, assembly GCF_031021105.1. NCBI lineage: Eukaryota > Metazoa > Chordata > Lepidosauria > Squamata > Dipsadidae > Erythrolamprus > Erythrolamprus reginae. The sequence goes on along the minus strand of NC_091951.1, from coordinate 342,363,903 downwards.
TTAGGCTTTAAATGTTATTTGATGTTTTTTGATGTATTGATTATTATTAAATCTGTCTTTTTCTTTCCCCTTTTTCTCTTAGGTGCAGCTGGGGGTTTCTCCTCAGGCAGCTCTGGTTTCAGACCTCCAGTGGGTCTAATCCAGTTGACTGCAGCTCCTCCTTGTCTGTGAACCCACACAAGGGCCTGGCTTGTGGGTTCAGGAGTGAGCGCCCGGGGAAACTACCTCCGAGGTAGACTCCGGAGGAGAGGAGCCGGTTGACGCCGCGGGGGGGTCCGCCCTCCCCCGTGGCGAATAAACCAAGGGGAGGGGGCGCAGAACAGGCCTCGGAGGACATCCGCGCCCCCCCACCCCCCCCCGCCCCCCCCGATCGCCCCGCTCACAACACTTATGAAATTGGGCTGATTTCGCCGCCCGTGGCACAGCAGGGAGCCTTCTGGCCGTTTGCCTGTCAGTTCCGACGGCCATGTTTGTTGGAGGCCGATGTCGGAGGTTTCGCGCCCAAAGTGTTTGCGGTTGCCAGGGCAACCGGCCGGCGGCCATTTTCTTCAAGGAAAGTTGAAAGCGAGGCGGGGCTTAGCCGGCCTGTTTGGGCGCGCTAATGTTACAACTGGAATCTGCCCTAGCTACACGCAGGCGCAGTGGAGCAGTTGCCTGTCATTCTGCCATTTTCTGGTCAGAGCAGTTGAGGAGTTTTGGCCTTGATTTCTTTCTGTCTCAGGCAATCTCCTTGTTTTCGTGGCAATATGGCAGATCAGGCGGGCCAGTTGGTGGAGGAGCCCTCTGCAGGGCCTAGCACTCCAAAGGAAAAGCCCCAGAAGGCCAAGGTATCTCAGGGGGCCTCGCTGAGGGAAGCAGAAAAGCGCATCCGGGCCCTGGAGAAGCAATTGGAGGCTTCTCAGAAGGTAATGGGCCCTGTTCCTTCTGCCAGTCAACCCGGTCCTTTGATGGCCTCCCCCACGTTCCTGCCAGGGGTTGTAGGCTCAGCCACGGAGAGAGATTGGTCTCCAGAGAGAGTGAGGCTGCCAGCACCCAGGGCTGAGAGACAATGTGCTGCAGGACTGTCTGCATATCCAGCCTTTCCAGCACCCCAGTCTGGCCAGGCAGCCACTTTTACACCTACAGCTGCAGGCCTGCGCAGCTCCAATGATGCCTGGCAGAGCATGCCTCAGTCCTTGCAAGACCTCATTGCCACAGCTTATACCCAGGGTGTGGCGGTGGGGACTCAACAACATCAGCAGTCTCCAGTGGGACTCCCTCCAATGAGGTCTAGAGACCCCTGGACTGCCCCTGTCACCCTCTCCATGGAAGGCTCAATGGATGAGGAGCGGTCATCTAGAGACGATTTCAGTGGGGCTGAGGATGAACTTTCTGGTGATGAGCAGCCCCCTGAACCACCCAGTTTTCCTGGACTCTTTAAGTCATCCCTTTTCAGGGTTCTTTTGAATAAAGCCAAGATGACCATCGAGCAAGCAGGTGAGGGGGACCAGGCAGCGGCTTCTGAGACGGCCCAACCGGCAGGGGGCCTATTTGTCTTCCCCAAGCAGGAGACGGTCCACATTCCGTCTTCCCACCTGTTCAGAGAAACTATCCAGCGCCCGTGGGAGAACCCAGCCGCCGCACAGGGGCCATCTAACCTGGATCGCAGATTCTATACATTTGACCAGGCGATGGAGGACCTGCTGGAGTTTCCAGTGGTGGATAAACCGGTGACGAGCCTGGTGTCCAATGCCCTGGTTCCCTCAGAATCTCAGGAGGGTCTCAGAGCAGAGGACAAGAGAGCGGAAAATGTGGTGCGCAGGACTCACCAGATGGCGGCCTGGGCTCTGTGAGCCGCTTCGGCGGCATCGTTCTTCAATAGGGCCACGATGCTCTGGATCCAAGAACTGCAATCCAGGGTTAATCCGGAAGATACTAGACTCCGCCAGGACCTCAACAAACTCCTGGTGGCCACGGAGTTTTCGGCGGACGCTACGGTCAACGCCGCCAAATTTGCTTCCCGTGCAATGGCCTCCTCTGTGGCCTCCCGTCGGCTCATTTGGCTCCGGAGCTGGCAGGCGGACGTTAAGTCCAAATGGAGCCTGGCATCTGCCCCATTCAAAGGCAAGAAACTGTTTGGGGAGGTCCTGGACGACGTCCTCGTGGAGGATAAAGACAAGAAAAAGGTCATGCCTAGGGCAAACAGGAAGCAGGATAGGAGATTCACTCCCTATCAGAGAAGGCAGTCCTTTCGGTCTGAGCCCTCCTCGATGGGCACCCAGGCGTCGAGGCCGTATTTTCAGAGCTCATTTGGCCAGGGGTCCTTTCGGGCGGATAGGTCTTTCCAAGCGGACAGGAATAGATCTTATCAAGGCCGCCGCCCCTTTAGAGGAGGAAGCAGAGGCTTCAAGAAGTCGAAGTGACTCCGAGCTCAGAGGCTGTCTGGGCGGAAGACTGATGTCCTTCCATGCAGCATGGGCGGCGACGTCCTCAGACCCTTGGGCGGTATCTACAGTTGGCCAGGGCCTGAGAATAGAATTCTTCTGCCCTCCACCTCACAGGTTTCTCCCGTGTCGCGTTCCATCAGATGGGGAGAGAAGAAGACTCCTATTCAAAGAAGTCGAGCACTTACTGGACATTGGAGCTATAGAGGAGGTTCCCTTGACACAGCAAGGCAGGGGCTTCTACTCGGCGATCTTTCTCATTCCCAAGTCGTCGGGGGGAGTGCGGCTGATTCTGAACCTGAGGCGCTTGAACCTCTATGTAAAATACAGGAGGTTCAAGATGCACTCTCTCAGATCAATACTGGCAGCCATCCGCCACAGAGACCTCATGTCCTCCATAGACCTGAAGGAGGCATATCTCCATGTCCCAATATTTCCTCCTCACAGACAATTTCTCAGATTCTGCATTGCCGGAGCACATTTCCAGTACAGGGCGATGCCCTTTGGCCTATCATCAGCCCCGAGAGCATTTACAAAGTTGCTGGATGTCCTTACGGCGCACCTCAGATGTCAGTCGGTACGCCTCATGGCGTATTTGGACGACATCGTGATTTTGTCCAGAACACCGGATCGGGCACTAAAGGACCTACACTTAACCATACAGACCCTGGAAGACCATGGTTTTTCCATAAACTGGGACAAAAGCCACCTGACGCCCACGACTCGCCTGGCCCATTTGGGGACGACGATAGATTCCGAACTGGGCGAGGTCTTTCTGTCACGGGACAGGCAATCTACAATCAGGAGGTTGGTGAGAGAGCTGCGCCTCCAGCAGTACCCAAGTCTGCTATTCCTGTCCCAGCTCCTAGGGACGCTAGTGTCATGCATTGGCATACTGCCGTGGGCAAGGTTCCACCTTCGACCATTACAGTGGTTCCTTCTCCCCTTTCAGAAGCAGAAATCGAGCCATTCGCGCAGGAAGGTTTTCCTCAATGCCAGGGTTCGCAGATCTCTCCGGTGGTGGGTGTCTCCAGCCTTGAGCAGCGGTTCCTCCTTTCTGGACAAGGAATTCCTCACGGTGACGACCGATGCGAGTCTGCGGGGGTGGGGAGCACATCTTTCCTCACAAATAGCCCAGGGCCTGTGGTCGCAGCAAGACCTTTACAACGTCAACATAAACTTCTTGGAGCTGAAGGCAGTGTCACTGGCCCTCCACAGCTTTGCTCACCTGGTGAAGGATCAGCACGTATTAATTATGACCGACAACGTAGCCACGCGTTCCCACATCAACCGACAGGGGGGAACTCGGTCAGGGAGGCTGATGGCAGAGTCGGAGTCTCTTTTCAGGTGGGCAGAGACCAATCTGGCATCGCTTTCAGCGGAACACATCTCTGGGGTGGAGAACGTTTGTGCAGACTGGCTCAGCAGGGAGACACTAGATCCAGGGGAATGGCAACTGGAACCCGGGATCTTCCTAGAGATCACCAGGAGGTTTGGGGTGCCAGTTCTGGACTTGTTTGCAACGTGTCTCAACTCCCAGCTTCCCCGCTTCTTCTCCCGATTTCCATCCCAGGGAGCGGAAGGAGTGGATGCTCTGCGCCTCAGATGGCCTCCGGGTCTTTTATATGCGTTTCCACCGGTTTCCATCATTCCCAGAGTAATTCGGAAAATATTGCAGGAGCAGGCAGAGGTGCTGTTGTTGGCCCCCTTTTGGCCCCGTCGGATCTGGTTCGCAGACCTGATGCAACTCTCAATTGCTCCGTCATGGCGGATTCCGGACCACCGAATCTCCCTCTTCCAGGGGACCATGTCACACCCGGAGCCTCAGTGGTGGCAGCTAACCGTGTGGCGCTTGAGCGGGAACGTCTGAGGAGTCACGCTCTGCCAGACACGGTTATCGATACTATACAGGCTGCCCGTAGGCCTTCTACCAGGAGGATCTACCAGGCCACTTGGGAGGCCTTTTCTAAGTTCTGTGCACTACGACAGGTGGAGCCTCAGGTAGCTTCTCCTCCTATGGTACTGACATACCTGCAGGCAGGTCTGGACAAGGGCCTCGCCCCGAATACTCTTCGTCGGCATGTGGCTGCTTTATCCAGTATCATTACATTGGACAGTCATCGCCCCTTGAGCAAACATCCATGGATACGAGACTTCCTGAGAGGGGCGGCTAATCTTAAACCGCCAGTCATTCATCGCTTCCCGTCATGGGACCTGTCCTTGGTGCTTCACTCCATCACAGCACCTCCATTTGAGCCTCTACGGCAGGTTCCTATACGGCTGTTGACTCTTAAGACTGCCTTCCTGGTAGCCATTACGTCTGCCAGGAGGGTCTCAGAGATTTCGGCTTTGTCTACAAGACCGGACTTATGTCGCTTTCATCCGGACAGAGTGGTCCTTAGGCTGGACCCGGCTTTCTTACCTAAGGTGAATACCACTTTTCACAGGGCACAAGACATCGTGCTACCGGATTTTTGTACACATGGAACTCACCCTTTAGAGTTGAGGTGGCACAAGCTGGACGTGAGGAGAGCCCTTAAAATCTATATTCGCAGGACTCAGTCCTTCAGAGCTTCAGAGGCCTTGTTTGTATCCTTTTCAGCACGTTCTCTGGGGTCCAGAGTTTCCTCCCAGACCATCAGCCGGTGGCTCCGTGACTGTATATCGGAGGCGTACAGAGCTAGAGGTTCGCCGGTGCCACATGGCATCACTGGACACTCAACCCGCAGCGCCGCCACCTCGACGGCATGGAGGACACAGGCGTCTTTAGAGGACATTTGCCGGGCGGCCACTTGGGCTGCTCCCTCAAGCTTTATAAAGCACTATCGTATAGACTCTTATGCTTCATCAGAGGCAGCTTTTGGGAGGAGGGTCCTACAGGAGGTTTGTTCCTTTGCCGAGCCACTGGTCCAGCCTTCTCCCTCCCTCTAAGTTTTTCTTGGGCATATCCCATCCTGGACTCTCCTTGCAAGTGCATTGGAGAAGGACCGTTGAACTTACCTGAACGGTCTTCTCGATGCACTGCAAGGAGAGTCCAGACCCACCCAGTTCTGGACCAGGGGCCATGTTATGGTTTAAGGTTCCTTTCTTTGAAGTTGTTGTGTTTTTTCATATGGTTCAATAAATGTGTTGGACTTTACTGCTCCTTCGTTTTAATGAGACTGGAGGGCTAAGGGGGCGGCACCTGCCTAATATTTAAATTAAACTCAGTCCCTACCAATCAGACTGAAGAATTACCCATCCTGGACTCTCCTTGCAGTGCATCGAGAAGACCGTTCAGGTAAGTTCAACGGTCCTTCTGCTTTCTCTTCAGTTGCTGATACATTGACAGTCACTTTCAAAGGTTTTTATAGAAGCCCACCTTACAAGCTAAGCAAAGCACGTTTCTTATTGTGGTTAAAAGCAGACTTGGGACTTTAGAGTTCTGTCCAGATATGGAATTGATCTGATTTTAGTGTGCTACATTAAGCTGACTTATTGTAACCATGGTTTACTGAATAAATCAAAGTTGCTCAGGTTCGTATAATACTGTAAGCCAAGACCAAGCAAGCAAAAGTATGGTTTTAAGTATGGGTTTTTAAAAAAATTATGCCCAGACAACATGCTGTTCAGATAGACATGAATTTTTTTGCTTTAATGAAAAAAATGTATCAATAAAACATATTTTTTTAAAAAAACTGGAAAAGGTGTTAGGAGACTCTTGATTATTATTAATCACTGCACATCAAGACAAAAAGATACAAGAACATTTTTTTCCTGAACGCCATCACTCTGCTAAACAAATATTTCCCTCAACACTGTCAAACTATTTACTAAGGCTGCACTACTATTACTACTAGTTTTTTCTCCTCATTCCTATCACCCATTTCCTCCCACTTATGACTGTTTAGCTGTAACGTTGTTCTATCCTTAAGATTTTTATTAATATTGTTTCTTCATTGCTTTATTTGACCCCTATGACAGTCATTAAGTGTTGTAACTCATGATTCTTAATACAAATTTATCTTTTCTTTTATGTACACTGAGAGCCTATGCACCAAAGACAAATTCCTTGTGTGTCCAATCACACTTAGCCAACAATTCTATTCTATTTTGCTCCTATGAACTAACATTGCCAGAGTAAACAAGCTGGAGCTTCTTCGGGGTGGTGCAGCAGGTAGAGTGCTGTACTGCAGGTCACTGAAGCTGACTGTAGATCTGTAGGTCAGTGGTTCAAATCTCATCACCGGCTCAAGGTTGACTCAGCCTTCCATCCTTCCGAGGTGGGTAAAATGAGGACCCGGATTGTGGGGGCAATAGGCTGGCTCTGTTAAAAAGTGCTATTGTTAACATGTTGTAAGCCGCCCTGGGTGGCATAAAATCAATCAATCAAACAAACAAACAAACAAACAAACAAATAAATAAGCATAAAAACAGAAGATTGACGGCAGAAAAAGACCTCATGGTCCATCTAGTCTGCCCTTATACTATTTCCTGTATTTTATCTTAGGATGGATATAGGTTTATCCCAGGCATGTTTAAGTTCAGTTTCTGTGGATTTACCAACCATGTCTGCTGGAGGTTTGTTCCAAGCATTTACTACTCTTTCAGTAAAATAATATTTTCTCACGTGGCTTCTGATCTTTCCCCCAACTAACCTCAGATTGTGCCCCCTTGTTCTTGTGTTCACTTTCCTATTAAAAACACTTCCCTCCTGAACTTTATTTAACCTGTTAACATATTTAAATGTTTCGATCATGTCCCCCCTTTCCCTTCTGTCCTCCAGACCAGGGGTAGGCAAAGTTGGCTCTTCTATGACATATGGACTTCAACTCCCAGAATTCCTCAGCTAGCATGACTGGCTCAGGAATTCTGGGAGTTGAAGTCCACAAGTCATAAAAGAGCCACCTTTGCCTACCCCTGCTCCAGACTGAGTTCATTCAGTCTTTCCTGATATGTTTTATGCTTAAGGCCTTCCACCGATTCTTGCCAACCCTTTTCTTGGCGGGGCCAGAAGAGGGCTCAGAATTTTACAAAGGCTGAGTAAACAGACACAGGCGCCTCCGACTTCCGGTGGTGGGCCTGTCTTATATTGGGCGGTATAATTGGCGCTTGGCTTCGTTTCTACTTCCGCCGGCGTTGCCAGTCGCACCTCTTTAACTCGTGGGTCCGGCCGCACCGGGGCTCGGCTTGCAAAAGCTTCGCTTTGAGTTGCGGGTCCGGGAGCGGAGACAGGAGGGGGGTAAGAACGGAGCTGTCACCATCTTTTACCACATACAGTACTTTGAGGGGGGGGGGGGGGGGAGAATTTCACAATATTTGATGCTTCTTCCTCTTTAAAGAACCAGATCTTTCCTGCCCTGGCTTTGCCCCCCCCGCCCCCGCTTCTACCTCCCCTACTCCAAAGACTCCCCTGCCTACTCCCATCCATTTTGGGGAGTGGAGGGAGGGGGGAAAGGAGCAATCCCTTTCTTTCTTAGAAGGCAGAAGAAAGGGGCAATCTCCCCCTCCCTGCATAGACTTCCCCAGCTTATTCCGCCCCCCCCCCCCCAAACTGCTGGTTAGTTATAGGTCTTATTATGTCTTTTATTTATGAGTTATATAGTTATATGTGTTTTGGTTAGTTATATGTCGTATTTTCCTCGTTTATCGTTACTTTTTACTTATGTTTATACAAACTGCTACTATCCTGTACATGTTTGATAAATAAAATAAAACAAATAAAAATAAATTTGGGTCTGGGGTGCTGGGGTATAATTAAGGGGGAAGGATCCTACCAGGGCAACAACAACAATTTCCGATCGTTTCTTCTCTTCCTAGCAAACATGCAACTAAGGACAGCATCTTTCTTTCTTTCTTTCTTTCTTTCTTTCTTTCTTTCTTTCTTTCTTTCTTTCTTTCTTTCGTCCTTCCGTCCTTCCACATTCACTCACATTTTTTCTCTCCCATTCTTCCATGTTTTTCCCTTCCTTCCCTCCCTCCCTCCCCTGACTTTCACTCACATTTTTTCTTCCATTTCTCTTTCCTTCCTTCCCTTCTTTCCTTTCCTTCCTTCCATTTCTTTCCTTCTGTTCCTTCCCTTCCTTCCTTCCTTCATTCCTTTAATTTCTTTTCTTCTGTTCCTTCCTTTCCTCCCTCCCTGCCTTCCACTTTCACTCACATTTTTTCTCTCTCCTTCTTACCATCCTTCCATCCATCCATCTCACAAATGCCTCAGCCCTGGAATCTGAATTGCTGTCCCCTCCCACCTCTACCCCCATTTAAAAAAAATATTATTGTTGTTGTTGCTATTATTATGTGCTGGACTGGAACGGTTTTCCCGGCCTGTCCTGAGTTTTTTGTCCAGCAGATTATTCTTCCTCCTGTTGCTGCTTTTCTAACATACAGTTTAGTTCTTGCTGGTGGCAGAGACCTCATCCGCCTGTGAGGGGAGCTGCCAGTGGATAGAAAGGAGTCTGTAGCAAGTGGTTATTTATTTATGTGATTGATTGATTGATTGATTGATTGTCTTTGGTACCACTTGAAGTTGCGCTGGCATAGAGAGTCAAGTCAGATTGCAACGAGTTGTAAGGGTTAGCATTTGTCTGTTTTGCTTTAGGAAAGAAAAAAGAGAATAGAACAGAATAGCGTAGAATAGAATTTTTTATTGGCCAAGTGTGATTGGACACACAAGGAATTTGTCATTGGTGCATATGCTCTCAGTGTACATAAAAGAAAAGATACATTTGTCAAGAATCATAAGGTACAACACTTAATGATTGTCATAGGGGTCAAATAAGCAATCAGGAAACAATATTAATATAAATTGTAGGATACAGGCAACAAGTTACAGTCAAACAGTCATAAATGGGAGGAGATGGGTGATAGGAACGATGAGAACATTAATAGTAATAGTAGTGCAGACTTAGTAAATAGTTTGACAGTGTTGGGAATTATTTGTTTAGCTGAGTGATAGAGAAAAAACTGTATAATTGTCTTGATGTGCAGGGCTCTGTAGCGACGTTTTGAGGGCAGGAGTTGAAACAGTTTATGTCCAGGATGCGAAGGGTCAATAAATATTTCCACGGCCCTCTTTTTGACTCGTGCAGTATACAGGGCCTCAATGGAAGGCAGGTTGGTAGTACAGTGTTCCCTCGATTTTCGCGGGGGTTGCGTTCCAAGACCTCCCGCGAAAGTCGATTTTCCGCGAAGTAGCGGTGCGGAAGTAAAAACACCATTTTTGGCTATGGACAGCCCAAAACTACCCCCACGCACCCTTTTTCAAGGCAGCGCAAGGAGCCGGGCTTGAAATTAGGGCAGGGAGCGACGAAAGTGCAGAGGCCGGCAAAGATTGCTTTGAATGTCGGCTGCCCCCGCCCCCCCAGCGCCTCCGGCCCCCTCGCCGCTACCGCCCGCCCGCCCGATCCACCCCTCTCACCGGCTTTCTTTGAACACGGGTCCTCCTGCAGCAGCGCTGGCGGCTACGGCTTCTCATCCTCCTCATTCGGCCAGTAGCCGCTCTGAGCGCTTTGAGAATGCCTGCCTCGCCCCTCTCACAGTCCCTTAGCTGAGAGCACTTTCGTCCCAGCTATCAGTGAGGGGGCTGCAGGAGAGGTGGGGGCAGGCGTTCTCACAGAGAGGGAGAGGGAGAAAGAGAGAGAGAGCAAGAGGGGGGAGAGTGGAAGGTAGAGAGAGAGAGAAAAATGATAGAAAAAGGGAGAGAAAAGAGAAATGAGAAAATGAAGCAGAGAATGAGAGGAAAGAAAGAGAAAGAGAGAGAAGTGACTCTTGGTGATGACGTATGACGTCATCGGGTGGGAAAACCGTGGTATAGAAAAAAAACCGCGGAGTATTTTTTAATTAATATTTTTTGAAAAACCGTGGGATCACTGTAATTGTTTTTTTCTGAAGTTCTGGAAAGCTGCAGAAAAAGCATTTTGCTGAATGCAATGTGTGGGGTGATGATGTATGTGTTTTATTCCTAGCTGAAAATGTTCCTCGGATGACGAACGTGAAATCAGGTAAAATAATAAAATAAAATATCACTTACTGCTTGTATGTACACTGAGAGCTTATGCACAGGATACAACTTCCTTGTGTATCCAATCATAGTTGGTCAATAAAGAAATCGTGAGGAAGAGGATAGAAGAATAAAGTTAGAAACCATCAATTCTTAAATACTTATGTAAATTAAACTTTTGGCTGGGATTCCTATTCCAAAGTAAGTCTTGTTTTCTTTCCTTTCCTTTGGGCATCTAGTATTTTTTTATTTAAAAGTTTTGACATCTGGAGTAGTTTTATTTTTTAAAAAAATCAAGAAAGGAGACTCCATCCAAATCTGATGTCCAGGTATTTTTCTTTTCTTTTAGTTGTCCTTGTGCCATTGAGAAAAAATGTCCATGGATATAACATTTCTGGGGACAGGGTCTGCGTACCCATCTCCAACGAGAGGGGCCTCAGCGACGGTAATCCGTTTTGAGGGAGAATGCTGGCTGTTTGACTGCGGCGAGGGAACCCAGACGCAATTTATGAAAAGTAATCTGAAAGCAGGTGAGTTGGAGATGTTATAAATAACTTTCCAGACCCTAAAAGAGTGATAACAAACTTTTTTTGGTTCACGTGCCAAAAGGGAGTGCCCACACCCATTCCCTCCCTCCACATACATGCGTACGCCCCATGCTTCCCTGCGCATGGGCACAACCCACCCCCGCACATGCGCATAGGCCTCACTGAATCCCCAACGGGCAAACTGGAAGTTTGGAAAAATGGACTTCCAGTTTGCCTGTTGTGCTGTTTTTCACACTCCGAAGGCTTCAGGAAAACCTCTTAAAGCCCTGGATTATGAAAAGCAGCAGAACGGGCAAACCGGAAGTCGATTTCTCCGAATTTCTGGTTTTCCTGTTGTTCTGTCGGGCTCTCTGGTACACTCCTCCCAAAACTTCACAGGTACAAATTTCAGACACACACACGTTTGAAAATTCAAAACAATGTTCTTTATAATGAAAATTCACTTACACTAAGCCCTCTTTCGGTATAGCAAAGAGCACTCGTCTCCAAACAAACTGGTAATTTGTACAAATCCCTTATCAGTTCTGTGATACTTAGCTTGCAGCTGTGAGGCAATTCACAGTCCTTCTTCTTTCACAAAATGAAACACACTTTGCCCTGGTTTAGTTTCAAAGCGGAGAAAAATCAGCACACCAAAGGTCAAAGTCAGTAAAGCAGTCATGAAACACAACGATCAGATAATCCTCCACAATGGCCAAACCCACAGGCTGCTATTTATAGCAGCCTCACTAATTACCACAGCCCCACCCAACCATAGGTGGCCTCATTTTCTTTGATAATAATCTCTCAGTTGTTGTTGCCTATGCATCGCTTTCCTCATGCGTGGCTGTATCATTAACTCTTGTTCTGAATCCAAGGAGGAGCTAGATAATTGATCTCCTTCTGAACTGTCTGCCACACTCTCTTCCTCCCTGTCACTCATGTCTTCTTGGTCAGAGGAGCCTTCATCATCAGATTCCACCGGGGTCAAAACAGGCCTGCAGCATGTGGATGTCTTCCCCACATCCACAGTCCTTGGGGCAGGAGCTGGGCCAGAGCTAACCACAACACTTGTTGGGCTGTTTTTCACACTCCGGGGTCACCAGAGAGCAAAGCGATGTTTCCAAGGCCGAAAATCAGCCAGTGCATCTTATACTCTGAAAAATACGGTATATAAAATTACAACTAAAATAGTTAAAACCAACCAAACAGATTCAAACATCCATTCATTGGGTGGGACAAGATGTTAAAATCTCAATGGCCTCAGGCCTGCCAGCAAAGATGGGTCTTTAAAACTTTACGGAAGGCGGGGAGAATGGAGGCAGTACCGATCTCTGGGGGGAGCTCATTCCATAAAGCCGGGGCTGCCACACAGAAGGCTCTTCCCCTAGACCCTGCCAGACGACATTGTCTGGCTGGTTGGAACCGGAGAAAGCCGATTCTGTGGGACCTGACCGCCTGCTGGAATCTATGAGGCAGAAGATTGTCCCATAAATAATCTAGTTCCGTGCCATGTAGGGCATCATCATCATCATTATTATTACCGTAATTAGATTTGTATGCCACCCTTCTCCGAAGACTCGGGGCGACTCACAGTATTTGTTTGTTTGTTTGTTTGTTTATTTATTTGTTTATTTATTTATTTAGATTTGTATGCCGTCCCTCTCCGTAGACTCCGTAGGATGCAAAAGCAACACAACAAATCTAATTAATTAAAAATGACTGCTAAAATCCCATATATAATATAATCAGTCAACCAATTCATTCACAGCCACACATTACATCTCGTAAACAGAGGGAGGGGGCTTGATCTAATTGCCCCATGCCTGGCGACCTAAATGAGTTTTGAGGCTCTTGAGAACGGCGAAGAGGGTGGGGGCAGTGCGAATCTCTGGAGGGAGCACTTTGAATTGTATTTGGAGACTAATCAGTAGCTAGTGCAGCTCGCGGAGTATTGTACTGATACGGGCATATCTCGGGAGGCCCATGATTGCTCGCGCAGCTGCATTCCGTACTACCTACAGTCTCTGAACACTCTTCAAAGGCAGCACCACGTAGGGAGCATTGCAGTAGTCCAACCTCGAGGTGATGACGACATGAATGACTGTGAGTAGAGACTTCCTGTCCAGGTAGGGCCACAACTGGTACACCAGGCGAACTTGGGCATCCTAGTGGGTATTACACATTGGCGGTTGTGTTGCATATTTTGAGCGACAGGGAGCCGCAGCAGAGGGATGAAAGAGCCACATGCAGCTTCAGAGCCACAGGTTGCTGACCCCTGGCCTTATTTATTTATTTATTTATTATTCATTCATTCATTCATTCATTCATTCATTCATTCATTCATTCATTTATTTATTGGATTTGTATGCCGCCCCTCTTCGTGAACTCGGGGCGGCTAACAACAGTGGTAAAAACAGCATGAGACAATCCAATACTAAAACAGCTAAAATCCCTTGTTATAAAACCAATCATAAATACAAACATACCATGCATAAATTGTAGAAGCCTAGGGGGAAAGAATATCTCAGTTCCCCCATGCCTGACGGCAGAGGTGGGTTTTAAGGAGCTTACGAAAGGCAAGGAGGGTGGGGGCTATTCTAATCTCCGGGGGGAGTTGGTTCCAGAGGGTCGGGGCCGCCACAGAAAAGGCTCTTCCCCTGGGCCCCGCCAAACGACATTGTTTAGTTGACAGGACCCAGAGAAGGCCCACTCTGTGGGACCTAATTGGTCGCTGGGATTCGTGCGGCAGAAGGCAGTCCTGGAGATAATCTGGTCTGGTGCCATGAAGGGCTTTATAGGTCATAACCAACACTTTGAATTGTGACCGGAAACTGATCTCACCAGGTGACCTTCCCTGTGCTAAGGCAGCCATCCCCAACTTTTTTGGCTTTGTGGAGTGATGGTGGTAGGGGGAGAGAGGACAATTTTGTGTGCGTCCATACTGTGTGCTCACCACTTGCGTGGCCCTGTTCCCATGGGCCGCAACCAGTAATGGGCTGCTGGTCACGCGGACCGGTGTACAGCTCCAGTTGAAAAAATGGGAGCTGTGCGCGGGACTGCGTGTCCCCAATACTCCCCGTGTAAGATTTGGCTTCTGCGCATGCGCAGCAAACAAAATCTTGTGTGAGGACTTGCACACGAGTGAGATTTTTGCTGATTTTTTGCTCCTGCGCATGCAAATATGTTCAGTGAAAATGACCGAAATCTCGCTCACGCGCATGTCCTCACATGAGATTTTGCTTGCTGTGCATGCGCAGAAGTTGAATCTCATGTCGACAGGCGCATGTGCGACTGCGGCGGCCTCGGACGGCGCACCAGTGGCGCCGAAGATGAGTGACTCTTCACTGGCTGCAGCCCAGTACCAGGAATTGGGGATGATGCGAAAGTATGATGCTACAAATAAAAGTAGAGAACAAAATGAGATCAGCTTTAGGACTTCCTTCTAAATCCTTTTTCTGCTGCTACCCTGTTTCCCCGAAAATAAGACGTACCCCGAAAGTAAGGCGTGTCAGAGGTTTTGCAGAATTTGCTAATATAAGGCACCCCCCGAAAATAAGTCGTAGTCAAGTTTACATACGGTACAGTGGAAAAACATACGGTACCATTCAAAGCTGTTCGTAGCGGTACCGTAATAATGTGGCATCCCCTGCTGGCCCCTTCCATCGCTTTGTACCGTCCAGTACAGCAGGCACAGTCTGCTGCTGTCTCACCGCCATTACCGTCTCCACTACAGTGCGTAGACTGTAGTTCCTCTGGTGGCTGGAAGCTGCAATAGCGGGAGTATACTGTTGTACCATATAAGTGCCGTTGTTTGTGTGTGTGGGTGCCATACTGACAGGTACCGTATACTTTCTTTGGGGGTGTCAGCTTTTCTGCCTGTGAATTTGTCTTATTTGAGAAATATAAGGCACCCCCCGAAAATAAGACGTACCGTGTTTCCCTGATAGTAAGGCAGTGTCTCACTTTCTTTTTACCCCCAAAAGCCCCACTATGTCTTACTTTCGGGGTATGTCTTACATTGGAAAGGAGGCGGGCGAAGGAGGGCGCAGCTCCGGACCCCCCCCTTTCCACCCCTTGTCGCCCGAGACAAGGAGCAGCGAGGCAGGGGAAGAGGCGGTGGCTTCCGAGAACATGTTGCTGTTATTTCGTTGACAGAAAGCCTGCAGCGAGGCACACCGGAGCAGTAAATGGAATTACTACTCGGGATACAATCTTGCGCCCGGAGCGCCTCTTTAGCCCCAAAGCTGTTTCCCTGCAAGTGAGCGGATGTGCACCATCCCCGGAAGCGAGCCAGTTTATGCCCTGGAAACCAGCTACTCTTCCAGCCAAGGCACCTTTTGAACTGGGGGATACCCCCACCACCTGGCAATGCACAATGGCCCTCCTTGCTCTCCCTTCTCCCCCACCCCACCCCAAGGTTGGGCTTCTCCACGCGCTTCTGTTCAGCCCCAACTCCGAGTGAACCACCTTCCCTCTTTCCCCAACGGAGCGGCGTTGCAAAAAACAAACAAACACATCTTACCTCTCCCCTTCCCCCAACCCCAGCCTCTTTCACACAACCCGACCCGGAGAGAGCGCTGGAGACGGTGCACGATTTGCAGAAGTTTCTCCTTTGTCGGGCGACAAGGGGTGGAAAGGGGGGGGGGTCCTTTCAAGCGGCGCTGGGCGAAAGAGGGCGGGCGGCCAGCAGCAGAAGGCGAGAGGTGCCTTCTTCTCCGGCTCTCCGGCAGATCGAGCACGCAAAGAGGCACCTCTCACCTTCCGCCGCTGCTGGCCGCACTCTTTCGCCCAGCATCGCTTCGGAAGCCGCCGAACGCCGTCAGGGGGGCGCTTGGCGACCGCCTCTCCGCTCGCCAAGTGGCGGTCGCCAAGCGCCCCCCTGACGGCGTTCGGCTTCTTCCGAAGCGACGCTGGGCGAAAGAGGGCGGCCAGCAGCGGCAGAAGGTGAGAGGTGCCTCTTCGCACGCTCGATCTGCCGGAGAGCCGGAGAAGGAGGCACCTCTCGCCTTCTGCTGCTGGCCGCCCGCCCGCCCTCTTTCGCCCAGCGCCGCTTGAAAGGACCCCCCCCTTGGCTTCTGCTGGGGGTGGGGGGGTCCGGACACCCCCTTCTCCGGCTCTCCGGCATATCGAAGAGTGGAGCGGGGAGAGCCGCCTGGCAGAGCGCTTGCAGGCGGCGGCGGGGGGGGGGACGACAGCGGCGGGGGGGACGTATGTCGAGGTTCTACTGTCTCTTCATACCGTGTTTCCCCGAAAGTAAGACATATGTCTTACTTTTGGGGTATGGCTTATATTAGCCGACCCCCCTGAAACCCCCCATATGTCTTACAATTGGGGGGGTCTTACTATCGGGGAAACACGGTAGCACTACCTTTGGAGCAAAAATTAATATAAGACAGTGTCTTATTTTCAGGGAAACACGGTATTATCTCCCATTTATTTTTAATTTTTCATGCTATCCATCTTATGTTGCTAGGGAAGATTACCAAGATTTTTATAACTCATCTGCACGGAGATCACATCTTTGGCCTTCCTGGACTCTTGTGTACAATCAGCATGCAGTGCAGTCCAGAAGCCAACAAGCTGCCGGTGGATATTTATGGACCCTTGGGGCTAAAGGATTTTCTCCAGAGAACTATGGCTCTTTCCCGTTCCCAGCTGGTTTTCCCTTACGTGGTCCACGAACTGGTTCCCACACCCAACCAGTGCCCTGAGGAAGAGTGGGACGATGTGTTTTCCGGGAAGAGAGAAGAGGAGAGCTGTCCAGGACCACCAGGAGACATTATTTGTTTGAATCCTGCAGATGATTCGTACTTTTTGGTGGACGGCGGGCCCGTCGTAATGAAGGCTTTCAGACTGTTTCACCGTATTCCTTCCTTTGGGTTTTTGGTGGAAGAGAAGCCACGGACTGGCAAACTCAACGTTCAGAAATTGAAGGAATTAGGTAGGAGTGGCATCCTTGACTTAACAATCATTCGTTTAGTGTCTGTTACTGTTTTTTTTTTTAATAAAAGTTTTTATTTACAAATATACAGAACATAAAAGACAATCATAACAGTTGGCAATTGAAACTTAGTACATTACAATATGTCTGGATGTAAAAATACAACAATTAATAAATATATAGACTTACAAAAAAGAGATAGAGAGAAAGTAGAGAAAAGAGGGAGGGAAAAGAAAAAGAGGAGAAGCAAAGAAGAGAAAAGAAAAAGAAAGAAGGGTGGGCGAGTGTACAGTGGAGCTGTGTTAAGCATATGAACTAATTTTAAATTTATTAGCTCATTACCTTAAATCAAAATTAGTCATATAGATAGATAGAAGCAAGCGTTGAATTAATCACAGTACAGAGATTTTGAAATTAGAAGTAAAATTTCATATTTATATATCTAATATCTCTTACAACTATTAGAAAAGAAAAGGAAGGGTTTTATACCAGATTTGTGTCTGGTCTAATATATACAGATCATTCCATCGTTTAAGCAGATTGTTCTCTTTTTTTTAACCACCTGTAGAAGGGATCCCAACAATTGTTAAATGAAGTGTCTGTTACTGTTGTACGTACTCCTGGTCAGTTGGAGGATGATGAAGAGATTGAGGACTCTGATTCAGATAGTGTTTATGAATTAGTGGGGGGCCCGGGGTTACAGGTAGTAGAACAGGTGGGAGGCCAGCCAAAGGATGGGGCTATGAGTTCAGGATCTAGCAAGGGAGAATCAGACGCTCGCTGGGTTAACCCTAAATTCAGAAGGGCCCAAAAGCGTAGAAAACAGAGGTCTGGAAGAAGATATTAAGGAGAGGAATGGGTTAAATACTGTAGTGATGTATTTGGCACATCAGGGGGTCAGTGGGGAAGAAGGGTGGAGTTTCAACGTTGCCGATGAGAAAAATGGAGGTTTTCTTGCTGCTCTCAAGTAAGAAAAAGTTTTCTGTGTGATTAACAGTCATGGCTGCTGTTTTTAGAGATCAGGCTGTTAGGAAAATAAATCTTGTTAAGTGGAGGAGAAGGAATGTGAGAAATGCGGTCAAGGGAGATAACGGACCAACAGATAAGTGCATGTATGAAATGTGTTTGAATTCCAGAAGAGCAGAGAAATAAATGGAGTTTCTTTATTCATGATATAATGCATTTGATAAGAGTTATTTGTAATTGCTAAATTTCTACCAGAAACCAGAACAGTTACAGAGACAAAAAATAATATGCAGTGGTACCTCTACCTATGAACTTAATTCTTTCTTTGACCAGGTTCTTAAGCAGAAAAGTTTGTAAGAATAAACAATTTTCCCCATAGGAATCAATGTAAAAGCAAATAATGTGTGCGATTGGGGAAACCACAGGGAGGGTGGAGGCCCTCTTTCCTCCCAGGAGATTCCTAGAGAGGCCCCACAGAGGCTTCTCCCCGCCTTTTCTGGCCCTGTTTCCTCCTAGGAGATTCCTAGAGAGGCCACACAGAGGCTTCTCCCCGCCTTTTCTGGCCCTGTTTTCTCCCAGGGGATTCCTAGAGAGGCCACACAGAGGCTTCATCCTGCTTTTCCTGGGCCTGTTTCCTCCCAGGAGATTCCTAGAGAAGGCCCCATGGAGGCTTCTCCCTGCCTTTTCTGGTTACAGTTTCGGAGGCTCAGGTTTCTAAGTAGAAAATGGTTCTTAAGAAGAGGCAAAAAAATCTTGAACACCCAGTTCTTATCTAGAAAAGTTTGTAAGTAGAGACGTTTGTAGGTAGAGTTACCACTGTATATGCTTTTGTGCATTACATCTTCAGATGCATGGAGTACAGTGATCCCTCGAGTTTCGCGATCTCGATCTTCGCGAAACGCTATATCGCGATTTTAAAAAAAATATTAATTAAAAAAAAACACCACTTCCGCGTTTGGCTTCGGGAGTCAGCTGGGAAGTGGCGCGGCTGTTTTAAAAGGTCGCCGCCGGCCTGGGGGGCTTCCTAGCACCCCCCCGAACTCCCAACCCGGGTTTGGGGGGGTGCTGGGAAGCCACCCATGCCGGCGGCGACCTTTTAAAACAGCCGTGCGGCTTCCCAACTGAGTCCTGAAGCCAAACGTGGAAGTTTGCCTTTGGCGTTTGGCTTTAGGACTCAGTTGGGAAGCCGCGCGGCTGTTTTAAAAGGTCGCCGCCGGCATGGGGGGCTTCCCAGCACCCCCCGAACCCCCAACCCGGGTTTGGGGGGGTGCTGGGAAGCCCCCCATGCCGGCGGCGACCTTTTAAAACAGCCGCGTGGCTTCCCAACTGAGTCCTAAAGCCAAACGCCAAAGGCGAACTTCCGCGTTTGGCTTCAGGACTCAGTTGGGAAGCCGCGCGGCTGTTTTAAAAGGTCGCCGCCGGCATGGGGGGCTTCCCAGCACCCCCCCAAACCCCCAACCTGGGTCTTCCCGGCCGCCCACGCAAAGGGCAAACCCCGGCTCCTCGCTGATGCCCGCCGCTCGCCCGCCCGCCAGCAAGAGGGGAAGACCCAGGGAAGGTTCCTTCGGCCGCCCAACAGCTGATCTGCTCGGTAGCGCAGCAGCAGCGAGGAGCCGAATCGGGGTTTCCCCTTTGCGTGGGCGGCGGGGAACGCAAACTCCACCATCTGCGCATGCGCGGCCATGGGAAAAAGGGCGCGCATGCGCAGATGGTGTTTTTACTTCCGCAACCCTACATTGCGAAAAATCAATTATCGCGAGGGGTCTGGGAACGGAACCCTCGCGATAATAGAGGGATCACTGTATACACTGCTCAAAAAAATAAACGGAACACTGAAATAACACATCCTAGATCTGAATGAATGAAATATTCTCAGTGAATAATTTGTTCTGTACACATGTGCACAACAGTATGTGAAATTGATTGTCAATCAGTGTGCACAGAATGGGCACAACAGCATGTGAAATTGATTGTCAATCAGTGTGCACAGAATGGGCACAACAGCATGTGAAATTGATTGTCAATCAGTGTTGCTTTCTAAGTGAACAGTTTGATTTACTTGGAGTTATATTGTGTTGTTTAAGTGTTCCCTTTATTTTTTTGAGCAGTGTATTATTAGTACTCTACATGCCTGTCAATTAAAACCACCTCACATAGGAGGTCAATACAGAGAGTCCTTGTTTAAGGACCACAATTGGGAATGGCAATTTGTGTTAGTACAAGGTACATGGTTATTAGAATTTGCCATTGTAAACTACCTATTGTAGTCTCTTGTACTATCACTTTAAATATTTTGGGCTGGTTCGCCATAAGAGGGCGCCAGTACTCCTTCCCTCAATGATGCTTTAACGCTCATTCGCTTTTGCTTTGCCTTGAGGGGGGAGTGTATTTGCTTAGTGCTTATTATATTGGATGGCTTAGTGCTTATTATGGATTGTTTCTATTTTGTATATATGTCAATAGTACTTATTAAGCATAACTAAGTCTGTGTCTTTTTCTTTGGCTTTACCACACATCCACACTCTGTTAAAATTCTCGGCTCAGTGTAAGTCAAAGGTCTCATAGCCTAGCTATACCGAGACATACCAACAGATTGTTAAGTGAAACCGTTGCTAAATGAAACCATGGCAGTGCTTGTAATCTGATTTAATTTCCCTTTGCTTTGCAGACCTGCAAAAGTTGTAAGCTTGAGAATTGGTTGCAGTTACTTTTTCATCACTGTTGTGACTGCAAATAGTTGCTAAATGAAGCAGTCACTAAACGAGGACTACTCATAATATTCTCCTCTGGGAAAATTTAAATAAGAGATTTTCAGTTCCGTTTCCATATCACCAGCCGAAGTAGACCAAAATTCTGCAGCACTTCTGCTGATATCACATGCGTGATTATGACACATAGTTTAGTGACTAATAAGCTTTCCGAGCAGATGAAATGTACAATTCGTACTTGAGCTTGTTATTTTGTCCCCCCTCCACTGCAAAAAATACAAAAATGTTAAAGAAAAGGATGCTAGAAGAAAGAGAAAAGGTTGTGGGTGAGGTGACAATACTGAGACTGATAATAAAAACCGAGAGGGAAAAAAATGGTTTAGATTTTGTGTGCATCGTTTCAAACAAAAAGTATTCAGAGTGTCTAGAAACTTGATCGCTTTAAAAAGGGACAGTCGGTGGAATTTAGGGGTATGGAGTTATTATGCCAGAGGTCTTTTTTTAAAAAAAATGAAAAATACACAGCACAAAAGTTAATTTTGTGTTAATTTTGAGCTGCCCCGAGTCTATGGAGAGGGGCAGCATACAAATCTAATAAATAAATCTGAGTATTGTATTGGCAGTTCAGTGTTGGCAAATACTTCAAAAGAAAAGGATTTAGGGGTAGTGATTTCTGACAGTCTCAAAATGGGTGAACAGCGCAGTCAGGCGGTAGGGATGCTTGGCTGCATAGCTAGAGGTATAACAAGCAGGAAGAGGGAGATTATGATCCCACTATATAGAATGCTGGTGAGACCACATTTGGAATACTGTGTTCAGTTCTGGAGACCTCACCTACAAAAAGATATTGACAAAATTGAACGGGTCCAAAGACGGGCTACAAGAATGGTGGAAGGTCTTAAGCATAAAACGTATCAGGAAAGACTTAATGAACTCAATCTGTATAGTCTGGAGGACAGAAGGAAAAGGGGGGACATGATCGAAACATTTAAATATATTAAAGGATTAAATAAGGTCCAGAAGGGAAGTGTTTTTAATAGGAAAGTGAACACAAGAACAAGGGGACACAATCTGAAGTTAGTTGGGGGAAAGATCAAAAGCAACATGAGAAAATATTATTTTACTGAAAGAGTAGTAGATCCTTGGAACAAACCTCCAGCAGATGTGGTAGATAAATCCACAGTAACTGAATTTAAACATGCCTGGGATAAACATATATCCATCCTAAGATAAAATACAGAAAATAGTATAAGGGCAGACTAGATGGACCATGAGGTCTTTTTCTGCCGTCAGACTTCTATGTTTCTAAATAAAATAAAGAAATAAATAATTTTTAAAAAGCTGGCCTAAGTCCCATTGGGATTGGGTTATAGAAACATAGAAGATTGACGGCAGAAAAAGACCTCATGGTCCATCTAGTCTGCCCTTATACTATTTCCTGTATTTTATCTTAGGATGGATATCCCAGGCATGTTTAAATTCAGTTACTGTGGATTTACCAACCATGTCTGCTGGAAGTTTGTTCCAAGGATCTACAGTGATACCTCAAGATACGAACCCCTCGTCTTACGAACAACTCGTGATACGAACCTGGGGTTCAGAAAATTTTTGCCTCTTCTTACGAACTTTTTTCGAGTTACGAATCAGCACTCCCCCGAACCCGGGTTCGGGGGGGTGCTGGGAAGCCCCCCAGGCCGGCTGCGACCTTTTAAAACAGCCGCGCGGCTTCCCATCTGTCTCCTGAAGCCGAACGGCAAAGCCGAACTTCCGCATTCGGCTTCAGGAGACAGATGGGAAGCGGCGCGGCTGTTTTAAAAGGTCGCAGCCGGCCTGGGGGGCTTGCCAGCACCCCCCCGAACCCGGGTTCGGGGTTCGGGAGGTTGCTGGGAAGCCCCCCAGCCCGGCGGTCACCTTTTAAAACAGCCGGGCGGCTTTCCAGCAGCCTCCCGAAGCCGAACAAACCCGAACTTCCGCGTTCGGCGTTCGGAGGCTGCTGGAAAGTCCTACTTCTCCCCCCCAGCCAAAACCCCAAAGCCTGTTTGCTGCCACACGATTTAGCCAGGACAGGAGCGAAGTGACGTGGAGGAATGGGGAGCTGAAACCGGGCGGTTTCAGCTTTCCCTCGCTTCACGTCACTTCGCCGCTAAATCGTGTGGCAGCAAACATGCTTTGGGGTTTTGGCTGGGGGGGAGAAGTAGGACCTTCCTAACTCCCTCCCCCCCAGCCAAACCCCCAAAGCATGTTTGCTGCCACACGATTTAGCGGCGAAGTGACGTGGATGGATGGAAAGCTGAAACCGCCCGGTTTCAGCTCCCCATTCCTCCACGTCACTTCGCTCCTGTCCTGGCTAAATCGTGTGGCAGCAAACAGGCTTTGGGGTTTTGGCTGGGGGGGAGGGAGTTAGGAAGGTCCTACTGCTTCCTCCCCCAGCCAAAAACACAAAGCCAGGCAGCCTCCAGCCGCCAAAGGAGCCTTCTGATTCTCCCCGCTTCTCTGTCCCGCTCATTACCCGTGTCCGGCAGAAGCTGCTGCCCGATTGCTCTTAGCCGGCAGGATGCAAAGTGCTGGGGTGGAGGGGTGTCCTGAGAGCCCCCCCACCCCAATGCGAGCGGCGGAGAGTCACCCATGGCCGGCAGAAGATCGCTCTTGCTGACCTGATGCCTCGCGGTGAAGCCGGGCAAGAGCGATCTTCTGCCGGCCATGGGCAACTCCCCGCCGCTCGCCCATGGCCGGCAGAAGATCGCTCTTGCCCGGCTTCCCCGCGAGGCATCAGGTCAGCATTCTGGACGGGCGGGCGGCGGGCGAGGATGGGGGAAGCCTCGTGGGGAAGCCGGGCAAGAGCGATCTTCTGCCGGCCATGGGCGAGCGGTGGGGAGTCGCCCATGGCCGGCAGAAGATCGCTCTTGCTGACCTGCTGTCTCGCGGGGAAGCCGGGCAAGAGCGATCTTCTGCCGGCCATGGGCGACTCCCCGCCACTCGCCCATGGCCGGCAGAAGATCGCTCTTGCCCGGCTTCCCCGCGAGGCAGCAGGTCAGCATCCTCGGTGGGCGAGCGGCGGGGAAGCCGGCGGCTGTGGCAGCTGCTGCAAGAGGCTTCCCCGCCTCCTCAAAGCAGCCTCCCAAACCCGAACTTTCGCTGAGAAGCCCCGCTGCCCGGCTGTCACCTTTTAAAACAGCCGGGGGGCTTCTCAGCAGCCTCCCAACGCCGAAGCCCCCAGACTGTTTTAAAAGGTGACAGCCGGGCGGCAGCGTTTTTTTGCGTTTTTTTGTTGTTGTTGCACGGATTAATTGACTTTACATTGTTTCCTATGGGAAACAATGTTTCATCTTACGAACCTTTCGTCTTACGAACCTCCTCCTTGCACCAATTAAGTTCGTATCATGAGGTATTACTGTACTACTCTTTCAGTAAAATATTTCTCATGTTGCTTCTGATCTTTACCCCCCAACTAACCTCAGATTGTGTCCCCTTGTTCTTGTGTTCACTTTCCTATTAAAAACACTTCTCTTCTTGCATAGAAATTGAATATATACTGCTCAAAAAAATAAAGGGAACACTCAAATAACACATCCTAGATCTGAATGAATGAAATATTCTCATTGAATACTTTGTTCAATCAAACTTTAACCGCTCCAAACTTGACTGTAAAAAATATGACTTCAGCAACCGAGTTGTCAAAGCATGGAACTCATTACCTGACTCAGTAGTGTCAAACCCTAACCCCCAACATTTTCCCCTTAGACTATCCACGATTGACCTCTCCAGGTTCCTTAGAGGTCAGTAAGGGGCGTGCATAAGTGCACCAGTGTGCCTTCTGTCCCCTGTCCAATTGTCTCTCCTTATCTCATTTATCTTTTCTTCCTTTCAAATATGTTCACCCATACTTTTATATATTTTCTTCTATTCTTTTCTTTATTTATATTATTACATATCTATTCTCTTCAATGTGTATTATGTATTGGACAAAATAAACAAACAAACAAACAAACAAACAGATTGTCAATTAGTGTTGCTTCCTAGGTGGACAGTTTGATTTCACAAAAGTTTGATTAACTTGAAGTTATATTCTGTTATTTAAGTGTTCCCTTTATTATTATTTTTGAGCAGTGTATAAATAAATAAATACATTTTATTCCTCTTCTTGAATTTCTAGGAATCCCACCGGGCCCCTTATATGGGAAGTTGAAAGAAGGTGTTCCGATTACTCTGGAGAATGGGACAATCGTTTCTCCTACAGATGTCTTAGAAAGTCCTTTTCCTGGAAGAAAAATTTGTATTTTAGGCGATTGTTCTGGTGTGGTTGGAGACGGGGTGACCTCGCTTTGCTCCGAAGCCGATATCTTGATTCACGAAGCCACCCTGGATGACAGCCAGATGGACAAAGCTAAAGACCATGGCCACAGCACTCCGAAAATGGCTGCTGAGTTTGCTAAGCTATGCAAAGCAAGGAGATTGGTCCTCTCTCATGTTAGCCAAAGGTACAAGCCCACAGATCAGATAGGGGAAGGAGACGCAGATGTTACGGAGCTGAAAAAGCAAGCCGAGATGGTTTTGAACGGACAAGAAGTGGTTCTGGCCGAGGATTTTATGACAATTAGTATCTCGGTTAAAAAACCATAATAGGACTCCTGCGCAACAAAACGGAAATAAATTGGCAGGTGTGCAAAACCTCTCTTCCTGCTGTGACTTGTCTTTCAGGGGATCATCTTGGAAGGGACTGAAGGAAGCCAGGTTTGAATTAGGATGGGCCTCTGTATGAACATCTGTCCTTTATTGCGTTCCGATGGATTTGTAATGTTGACACGGATTAAATGTGCTTTGTGCGCTGGGCTTCTCTCTGTAAGGGGGATGCCTTCCTTGTAGGGCAAACTCTCTTGTGTTTTAGTACCTTATTTTTCGGACTACAGTGATACCTTGTCTTACGAACTTAATTGGTTCCGGGACGAGGTTTGTAAGGTGAAAAGTTTGTAAGCCGAAACAATGTTTCCCATAGGAATCAATGGAAAAGCGATTAATGTGTGCAAGCCCAAAACTCACCCCTTTTGCCAGCCGAAGCACCTGTTTTTGCGCTGCTGGGATTCCCCTGAGGCTCCCTTCCATGGGAAACCCCATCTCCGGACTTCCGTTGCCAGCGAAGCGCCCGTTTTTGTGCTGCTGGGATTCCCCTGCAGCATCGCAAAACCACGGAAGTCCGGAGGTGGTGTTTCCCATGGAGGGGAGACTCAGGGGAATCCCAGCAGCGCAAAAACGGGCGCTTCGCTGGCAACAGAATTCCGGAGGCGGGGCATCCCAGTGGCGGCGGCTTGGGTTTGTAAGGTGAAAATAGTTTGGAAGAAGAGGCAAAAAAATCTTAAACCCTGGGTTTGTATTTTGAAAAGTTTGTATGACGAGGTGTTTGTAAGACGAGGTATCACTGTACAGTAATACCTCGTCTTATGAACCTAATTGGTTCCCGGGGGAGGTTCGTAAGATGAAAAGTTCGTAAGACGAAACATTGTTTCCCATAGGAAACAATGTAAAATCAATTAATCCGTGCAACGGAAAACCCCCCCGCAAAAAAACGCTGCCGCCCGGCTCTCACCTTTTAAAACAGCCGGGGGGGGGGGGGGCTTCCCAGCGTCCTCCTGAACCCAAACGCCAAACCCGAACTTCCGGGTTCGGCGTTTGGGAGGCTGCCGAGAAGCCCCCTGGCCTGTTTTAAAAGATGAGAGCCGGGCGGCGGGGCTTCTCAGCAGCAGGTTCATAAGAAGGAAAAAGTTCGTAAGAAGAGGCAAAAAATTTCTGAACCCCGGGTTCGTATCTCGGGTTGTTCGTAAGACCAGGGGTTCGTATCATGAGGTACCACTGTATATGGTTGAAGACACAAATAGGGAGATTTCTCCACCACTGGCAGAAATATGTAGGAAATTAGAACAGAACAGAATAACAGAGTTCAAAAACACATTGGAAGTCTTCTAGTCCAACCCACTGCTTAGGCAGGATATCCTACAAATAATGGTCAATATAGATATCCTCGCTTAATGACAATTTGTTCAGGAGCTTTTTGGAGTTATACAATCCTTGTCTTACAAACATTTGTTTAGTGACTGTTTAAAGTTAGAGCAGCAACAACAAAAAAGCAATTTATCACATTTTCACACACAGCATCCCCATAATCATGTGGTCAAAATTCAGACTATTGGCCACAGGCTCATATTTATAAAGCCTGCAGTGTCCCAGGATCATGGGATCACCTTTTGAGCAAAGTCGTTTGTGTGTGCTTCTGGAAATTGATTTTTCTGCAACCAACTCTGATAGGGTAGTATTAGTCATTCGGGGTGGATGTTTTCACTGCTTAGGGCATTGCAGTTCATTTGAAGAATCCGAAGACGCATTGTGAAATGTGGCTTATCCATTTTTTAGAAAAACCTGTTCTTGCCTTTTTTATTTTTCCATCCAAGTGCATCCAGGAGTTAAAACCCGCCTTCACATTGTTGAGGTCCCACCTTCACTCAAATACCCTTGATCTGATGTTAAACTCTGCGAACACAAGAGGTACATAGGTCAAATACACTGCTCAAAAAAATAAAGGGAACACTTAAAAAACAGAATATAACTTCAAGTAAGTCAAACTTCTGTGAAATCAAAATGTCCACTTAGGAAGCAACACTGATTGACAGTCAATTTCACATGCTGTTGTGCAAATGGAATAGTTGTGCAAATGAAATATTCCAGGACAATATTTCATTCATTCCAATCTAGGATGTGTTATTTGAGTGTTCCCTTTATTTTTTTTTGAGCAGTATTATTTCCCATATAGCGTTTGATTTGAATGGAAGAAGATTCCAACTACAGATACTCCTGGACTTAAAATAGTGACCACTGTGACAAGTGACAGGACCATTTCCCAGATTTATAACTATTTCAGTATCCCCACAGTCGCATGTTCAAAATTCGGAAATTTTGCAACGGGCTCATATTTATGATGGTGGCATGTCTTGGTGTCTTGCGACCTTCTGACGGACAAAATCAATGGGGAAAACCACTTAACAACCGTGTCACTTAACTAAAGAACTGCAGTGATTCATTTAATTGGGGCAATAAACATTGTCAAATGGAGCATAACTCACCTAGCAGCTGTTTTGCTTAGCAATAGAAATTTTGCATTCACTTGTCCCATCTCCTGTTTTTAAGTATCAGGAACTGAGGTTATCAAAATGTTCCTTTGGTGGAAGCCAAATAGAATTTCTTGTAATAATCATAGCAGCTCTGTCTTTTCTACTTAACAATATGAGCTAAACAGTCATCCATTTTGATATAGATCTTAGGGCAGTGATGGCAAACCTTTTTTTCCTTAGGTACCGAAAGAGCTTGGGTGCATGCTATTGTGCGAGTGCCCACACCCATAATTCTCTCTCTGTTTCTCTCTCTTTCCTGTCATTCTCTGCCTCAATCATTTTCTCATTTCTCTTTTTTTCTCCCCTTTTTTCTATCATTTCTCTCTCTCTCTTCCTTCCACTCTTCTCTGTCTCTTGCTTTCTTCCTCTCACTCTTCCTTCCTCTCTCCTCTCTCTTTCTTGCTCTCTCTCTTCCTATCTTCTCTCTCTCTTTCTCTCTCTCTCCCCTCTTGCCCTCTCTCTTTTTCTCACTTTCTGTCTCCCTCTCTCCTTTCTCTCTCTCTCTCTCTCTCTCTCTCTTTCTCTAGTTCTTTCTCTCTTTGGTTTTCTTTCTCTCAATTCTCTCTTGCTTTCTCTCTCTCTCTCTCTCTCTTGTTCTCTCTATCTCTCTCTTCCTTTCTTCTCTGCGGAGGCCGGTGAAGGTTTTTCTTAGTTTGAATGTTCTGGGTGGGCTGGCAGGGGGATGGGGAGCCTGGGGAGGGTGAAAATAGCTCCCCCAGCCCCTGGAGCAGGGGTGGGCTGCTGCCCGGATGGGGGGGAACGCAGTGGGGTAGAAAAAATGGATCTCTACCCCAGAGCATCCAATTTGCACTGAAAGATGTTGAAAGAAAATGCAAGGCATCCTGCATAAGTCTTGTGGTTGGCTCTGGCCCAGCTCTTGCCCCAAGGAATGTGGAGGTTGAGGCAGAGGAAACGTCAACATGTCATAGGCCTGTTTTGTTGCCGCCAGAGTCAGGAAGTGCAGTTTCCTCAGACGAAGAAGGTGGGGGTGACTTGGAAGAGGGGGGCTTGGCACACAGCCCAGGAAGCCAATCACCATTATCTTCAGTCGATTCAGATGAGGAAGTGTTAGACCCACGCAGGCTCAGACTTATGCATCGAAGAGACCAATTGCGGAAATATTACAGGAGATAAGAGAGGCCACCTGTGTTTGGGTGGGGCTCCAGTAATTAGAGCTGCTGCTATAAATAGCAGCGTGCTAGTTTGGCCATTGGGGAAGATTATCTGATCACAGTTCTTCAGGATCGTGCCTCGCTGTGTCTGAACTTTGTTTGTGGATTTTTCACGCCTTTGACACCAAAGCAGAGTAAAGTGCGTGTGTATTTCACTTCGTGGGAAGAAGGAGGGCTGTGAAATTTCTTCATAGCTACTAGCTAAGTACTTAAGGACTGATTAAGGGACTTGTACAGCCGACAAGGCTGTTTTGGGGAAGAGTGCTCTTTGCAATACAAAAAGGGTGCTTTGTTTCTTTTGAATTTTGTGATAAAGGACATTGTTTTGAATTTTCAAACGTGTGTGTGTCTGAAATTTGTACCCGTGAATTTTCGGGAGGCTCATACCAGAGAGCCCGGCAGAACAATAAGCCACGCCCACAGTGTCGTAGTAAAAATGTTGGTAGCCCTTCATTGCCCTGGAGACCCTCTGGAGACTGGAAAGGGCCTGTTTCCCAACTTCTGGTGGGCCCAGTAGCCTCGTGTTTCACCCTCCCCATGCTCCAAAGGCTTTCCTGGAGCCCAGAAAGGGTAAAAATACCCTCCCTATCCCTCTGGAGGCTCTTTGGAAACCAAAAGCACCCCGTGCAAGCCAAAAATCAGCTGGCCGGCACACATGAATGTTAGAGCTGAGCTAGGGCAACAGCTCACATGCCAGCAGATATGGCTCTGCGTGCCACCTGTGGTCCCCATGCCATAGGTTCGCCATCACTGTCTTTTTCATCTGCCTTATTTTATTTGTCAATCAAGTATAGGATAGTAGTTTTATATAAACAGAACATAGAAAGTAATGACTAAAAAAACAATAGGACAGGGACGGTAGGCACAATGGTGTGCTTCTGCACGCCCCTTACAGACCTCTTAGAAAAGGGAAGAGGTTGACTAGACAATGTTAAGGTTGAAGATTTTTGGGTTGGAGGAAGGAATAAGTGTCAGATAGTGAATTCCAGGCGTTGATCACTCTATTGCTGAAGTCGTATTTTCTGCAGTCTAGTTTGCAGCAGTTTAAATTTAGTTTGAATCGGTTATGTCCTCGTGTATTACTGCGGTTGAAGGTGAAGTAGTCATTAACAGGAAGGACATTTTGGTATATGATTTTTGCGAACTAGGGTTAGATCAGTACGGAGGCGGCATAGTTGTAAATTGTCTAATTTCAGAATTTCAAATCCAAAGAGAGATTCAACCTGGAAATATGGAGAAATTTTCTGATAGTGAAAATAATCAACCCATGGAACAGAAGTTGCCTTCTGAAATTTCATCACTGGAAGCTTTCAAGAAGAGACTATCAAAAATGGTGAAGGCAGGGTTGAACTAGATGACTCTAGGAGGTCCCTTCCAACTCTGTTAACCTGTTAATCCTAAATCTGAGTATTGCATTGGCAGTTCTGTGTTAGCAAAAACTTCAGAAGAGAAGGATTTAGGGGTAGTGATTTCTGACAGTCTCAAAATGGGTGAACAGTGTGGTCGGGCGGTAGGAAAGGCAAGTAGGATGCTTGGCTGCATAGCTAGGGGTATAACAAGCAGGAAGAGGGAGATTATGATCCCCTTATATAGAGCGCTGGTGAGACCACATTTGGAGTACTGTGTTCAGTTCTGGAGACCTCACCTACAAAAAGATATTGACAAAATTGAACGGGTCCAAAGACGGGCTACAAGAATGGTGGAAGGTCTTAAGTATAAAACGTATCAGGAAAGACTGAATGAACTCAATCTGTATAGTCTGGAAGACAGAAGGAAAAGGGGGGACATGATCAAAACATTTAAATATGTTAAAGGGTTAAATAGGGTTCAGGAGGGAAGTGTTTTTAACAGGAAAGTGAACACAAGAACAAGGGGACACAATCTGAAGTTAGTTGGGGGAAAGATCAAAGGCAACATGAGAAAATATTATTTTACTGAAAGAGTAGTAGATCCTTGGAACAAACTTCCAGCAGACGTGGTTGGGAAATCCACAGTAACTGAATTTAAACATGCCTGGGATAAACATATATCCATCCTAAGATAAAATACAGGAAATAGTAAAAGGGCAGACTAGATGGACCAAGAGGTCTTTTTCTGCCGTCAGTCTTCTATGTTTCTATGTTAAATCTGTTTAAGCACCACCGCAAGAAAGCAAGCCAAGTTTGCTCTATTAAACCCTTCCCGTTCTCTTTTGAGAGCTGGCGGCAACTTCGAAACTAAGAAAACACACACCCGTCCCGTGTCTCCCTCCCTACCCATCCATCCCAACAGCCGCGCCCTCCCGCATCGTTCTCCAGGGAAATCTCCCAGTGCGTCACGGGACAGGCGTGAGCATGCGCAGTGACCTCGCCTGACTGGGGGGGGGGGATCGGGTTTTCGGAGCCCATCGGGGAGGAGAGCGAACGAAACGAGGCACTGGAGCCAAAGGAAGGACAGGCGGGGGAGGAGAAAAAAAAAGAGGGGGGGAGTGAAACCCCGGATGTGGCGCATGCGCGGCGGCCTGACTGGACGTGTCTGCGGCAGCGGCGGCAGCAATAACAACACGACGACGACGCAGGCGGCGGCGGTCGCCGTCGCTCGGAACGTCCTTCCCTCGCGCCCGGAGGCCGTTTGCGCGCGCGCGCGCCGTGAGGGAGCCGCGCCGCCCCTCCCCCTCCCATCCCTCTCTCTCTCTCTCTGTTTCGGGGAAGGCGGAGCTGAGGAGAAGAACGGCGGCGGCAGAAGAGGGGAGGGGGGCGGTGAGGCCCCCTCGCAGGCCGGCCGCGGCGGCGGCGACGGGGTCCCGACTGAGGCCCAGGTAACGCCCCTTCCGCCTCCGCTTGGGTTTCTCTCTCTCTCTTTTTTTTCCTCAGGAACAGCGCGCTCGCCTTTAATGCCGGAGAGCCGTAGCCCAGCCTCCCCCTCCTCCTCACGGGGCGGCCGGGACTGCAACGCCCATCATCCCCAGCCTGCTGGAAGGAGAGGGAGGGAAGCGTGGCCGCCCCATAGCTTGAGAGGGAGGCTGCGGCAGCCGCGTTGGCGAAGCGAGGAGAACAAAGAGTCTGGGCTCGCCTCCTCTTCCTCCTCCTTCCATGGGGAAGAGACTCCAAAACGGGGCATTGTAATTTATATACATATATTCTGCCTTGGATCCCGCTTCTAAAAATGGAGCTGGGGTCGTTCCCCCCCCCTCCCCCCGGGGTTGTAATTTGCGCTTCCTTTGCTGCTTTTTATTGTTTCCCGATTGCTTATTTGACCCCTGTGACAATCTCTTAAGTGTTGTACCTCATGATTCTTAACGAATTTTTGAGAGCAGATGCACCAAAGACAGATTCCTTGTGTGGTTCCAATCCACACTTGGCTAATAAAAGAATTCTAATTCTATTGCTTGCAGCAAGAAGTCGGGGAGGGCAGGAAAAAGTAAATAAATAAAGGAAAAAATAAATCAATTAAAAAAAATAAATGTGTGGCAGCGAAGACTATTAATGATGGAAATCCGGGGAAGCTTTATGGGGTGGGGGTATTGATGCTTTTAGTGATTCCCCCCCCCACACACACACTTTGTTTTTGCCAAGGACAGTTTTCCTGACCTACTCAAAAAGAGGGTTTTTTGGGGAAGGAAATCCCGGATAAATTGTGAATGAATTGGTTGCCTCGGGCTAAGTCTGTCCTCCCCCTCTATGTGCCTTTGATTTTTAAATTCCTCACATGACTTTTTTGGGGAAGTGGAAGGGAAAATGTGAGGAAGAATGAATGCAGCAAAAGTCACAGGAATTGAGTCCAAACTTGTTTTCTTTCAAGAATAATTGGTGGCTAAGTCTTTTTAAATAGGTGCCTGGATTGAAAGTTGTCACTGAATATAGGCTTTAAATCATGAATCTCCAATCTTGCAAATTTATGACTTGTGCATTTCAGCTTCCAGAATTCCTCAGCCAGCCTCCCAATTCTGCGAGTTGAAGTTCACAAATTACAAAGCTGGCAAGGTCGGTGATCGCTGCTTTAAATGTTGATTGTGATGGATAATTACATAATATTTCCAATACAGAAAGGGTAAAAGGTTTCGGTCCCCATGTTCCACTGGGAGGGGGAAACACCCCTCCTGCTTTCGAAGATAGTATTTGCTGAATAAGTAAATACATTCTGTGAAAATAAAAGATTTTTATCTTTGTTACTAGAATTTGTTACTGGTGTTAGGGAGTAAGGAACTTGAACGGAGTAGGTTTGTTTTTGTTTCATGGTTCTTCCTATACCACTTGTTTTCAGTATTAGTCAAACTGAAACCACTGTTGAAAAATATTGTAGAAATGAAAACTGATATTGGATATGAATACCAAATTAGCAGATAGAAATTAATTATTAGCCAGTTCAGAAATCTTCCCAGTGTGTGGAGGTGCCTGCTCTTCCTTGAGGGTTGAGAAATACCTAAATGAACACCTTGATATTAAAAACTTTGAAACTTTAAAATAGATTAGAAACTGTGGAATAGATGATTCTGACTCATCTATCTCAAGCATAAACTTCCTTGTGCCTATGGCAAGAAAAATCTAATCTGGATTTAATGGAAAAGAATCAATCTTAAAATTGATTCTTTGACCTAAAATCATTTCAATGTTTTGCATACCCTCATTCTATTCAATGTTGGCCTTCTGATGAGAGGATATATGTGGCTTTTCCCTTTTCCTCCTGTATTGCTCTAGAAGGTTAGATAACTCTCTGGAAGGGTTCCTCCAGTGCTGGAAAGCTGGAAAAACAAAAGGGGAATATCCATTGTTATTAGAGGAAATTGCTTTTCTAGATGAAGCCCAATAACAATTGGAAAAGTTTAGATCCCTCTCTATTTCAGAAGAGCATTGGCAAAATTTGTTTGTGAGTGTTAGAGCTTGATAGGAATTTCCAACAATCTACATGGGAAACCTCAGGTAAATTCTCAATTTAGTGAGGATTTTATCAAATTACAGCAATAATCTGCCTGTAAATAATTCCTTCCATCCTCCCAAAAAACCTTTTAAAATCTCATATTTAGATGTGACTCTTAATGTCATACGTCTTCAGTTGAGGTATATCTCTGACATTTCTTTTGTAAACAGTTGTGCATTATAAATATACCCTTATTGTTTTCAGATTAGCCATTCATTTTCCATTCTATTTAAAAGAACGTTTCCTAGTATTAATTGACAATTAAGAAAATGATACAGTGATACTTTGTCTTACAAACTTAATTGGTTCCGGGACGAGGTTCTTAAGGTGAAAAGTTTGTAAGATGAAACAATGTTTCCCATAGGAATCAATGGAAAAGCGATTAATGCGTGCAAGCCCAAAATTCACCCCTTTTGCCAGCCAAAGCGCCCATTTTTGCGCTGCTGGGATTCCCCTGAGGGTCCCCTCCATGGGAAACCCCACCTCCGGACTTCCATTGCCAGCAAAGCACCCGTTTTTGTGCTGCTGGGATTTCCCTGCTGGGATTCCCCTGCAGCATCACAAAAACACGGAAGTCCGGAGGTGGGGTTTCCCATGGAGGGGAGCCTCAGGGGAATTCCAACAGCACAAAAACGGGTGCTTCGCTGGCAACGGAAGTCCAAAGCTAGGGCATCCCAGTGGCGGCGGTGGGTTTGTAAGGTGAAAATAGTTTGTAAGAAGAGGCAAAAAAATCTTAAACCCCGGGTTTGTATCTCGAAAAGTTTGTATGACGGGGCGTTTGTAAGACGAGGTATCACTGTATCTCATTGCAAGAGTTATTTCTTGAAAACATTTATAATTTGTCATTTGCTTCTTACATTGAAGTTTCTGTTATATATTATAATTCTGTAGCATTATGATTAGTCAGCATATAAGGATGTGCATGCTTATACTGAACTTAACCCATTTCTGAGTTTGCACAATACACTTAACTGGCTGAGATTACACAATAAATTTCGTTCACATGTGCTTGGCTGCTTTATGGTTGATGTATCTTATGAATAGCCTTACTCAGAAGCAAATCCCATTGAAATTAATGGTGCTGATTCTCAGGTTTCAATTTATGCATTGTTCTGTACAGTATTGTCAATATTTATGCTATTCTTCTGAAACCATTTTTGAAACATTAGTCTTTCTGCTTACATGCAGTGTTTTTATCCTTTTTAATGATAACACCGTACATTTTCACACAAATATGATTATAAATTATTCTTCATTTTGTTTTTCCTTTTGAATGTCTTACTTGAATTTCTTTTTGATAATATTTTGATTAAATATTTGTTTAAAAATCTCAATAATGGACAAAGAGAAATGCATCAGGTTTAATTTTTTTGCTGCTGGATTTGGCTTCCATCTAATGATCAGTTTTATAGTCTGAAATGTTACTTTTTAATCCCTTAATTCATGCCTACACATACATTCTCTTTCTGAGAACCTTGCTCCTTGATAGAGAGGAAGTTGCCATTGGAAATAACAATAACAATATATTATATATCTAAGATGAATTAGTGAGAACTAATGTCTCCTTTGGATTCCAATTCCTGTGAGCCCCCAGCAACATGGTGTGTGTGTGTGTCAAGGTTATAATTGTTATTGTGAAATACTCTTTCCCTCTTTTTAAAAACAAAAACAAAACTCCAGAACAGTTTTTATACTATTTTACTGCCTACAGAGATAAAAGCTTTTGATACAGTATATTTTAATTAGTTTCTTCCTTGTTTGCACATGTTTTTTCTGGCTTGTTAACTAGGCTTTTCCTTATTATTACAGTTCTTGTAAATTGTTTTGTGCCTTACCAAGTGTGAATTAAGATAGAATTTCTATACTAATTAAATAAAGTTCATTTTTTTTAAAAAAACTGTAGAACAGGAGTAAACAATTAATGTTCTCAAGGGGCCACATGAGAAACTAGAACTCTTTGAAGGGCTGAAGGAATAGGCTTGTGAAGGTAGAATAGGCTTGCACACATAAATTGGGGAAAAATAATAGCAGCCGCCCTCAAAACAAAAGCAATGAAGTTTTATTGTGTATGGTGTACTGTTAATTGCATTTTATATCTAGTTGCCCATTGATCTCACAGTTGGACAGGGACAGCCAAAGAGCCAGTTCTGGCCCTGTGGGCTGTAAAATGGCCAACTCTGGTGTAGAAGAACACTTTTATTCCTGTAAAGAGAAAAGACATAATCAGACAGATTGAGTTACCGAACCAGTGAGCATATCCTGCTGTTGTATGGAAGTTTTGAAGAATAATTTTACTAGTAGGAATAATAGCATGCAAATGCTTTATGGTTCTACAAAGGGGGAAAAAGAGATGTTTCTTGAAATTAGTAAGGGGGGTTACAAACTCTATTTTCTAATTCTACTGAAATAAATTTAAATCACCAATCCTAATGATAATTTAAATCATATATGTCTAGATGTAATGATACGGAGTCTACTGAGAGGCAGCATACAAATCTAATTAATACTACTACTACTACTACTACTACTAATAATAATAATAATAATAATAATGTTTTATTTCCTTTCCCTACAAAATAATCATACTTTTAACTACTAAAGTTTAATTTATATTCAAAGAAATACATTTTTTTATAGTTTATCACACAATTTATAGAATATGGGTAGGATATGGTCAGTCTACCCATCCACATACCCATCTGGCCTGTTGAGGCTTTCCCATTTCTCTTGCAGTATATTATCCATGAAAGAAATGGAGATGAGCACACCTCTCAGATTGGAAAGACTGGCCAGGGAAAGCCTTTACTCTCACCTTTCCCCCCTCCATGCACTCCTGCAAGATCGTTTCATCCAGCTTTACCAAAAAGATGAAGTTATCACTGAATAAAACTCAACTTCTTGCGATTCATCTAAACAGTGCTTTTGGCATCAAAGTTCTGGAACTGGTTTACCATTGAACTTGGGCTGTCTGCTTTCCAGCTGATGACATTTTAAATGCTGAGTTCTTGTGCTGCTCTGGTCTAGAGCCATGTAAGATGACAACTGGCACCTTGAATTGCACATGTCAATTTGGATTGGTGTAAAGGGACCATTTGAAACCTCCACTTATTCTTTATTAGAATATTACTGGGAGATGCATGGCTCATGAATCAGGTGCTGA
Source organism: Erythrolamprus reginae (assembly GCF_031021105.1). Lineage (NCBI taxonomy): Eukaryota > Metazoa > Chordata > Lepidosauria > Squamata > Dipsadidae > Erythrolamprus > Erythrolamprus reginae. The sequence continues at coordinate 342,326,972 of NC_091951.1, read as the reverse complement.
AGATCTGTTTATCTGTCTCTATTAAGAATAATGCTTTTAGCTTCTGCTCCTGTTTCCTCATATCAAATATATTATTTCTCTATATTAAACTTTCCCTTCAGGTACAAACTGTCATATACAGTTATTTACTTATTTTTCAGAATTTATATGCTGCTCCAATCCTGATAACCTGGGAGGGGTAGCAATAATGAAAGTAGATCTTTTCCAGGCTTGCTGATTAATGATGGGAAACTAAAGCAAACATGTAACTAGTATCTTTCCTGATACACGAACACTTAAAAAAGTATAAAAATATGCTTCCAGACAAAAAAAAATGTTTTCATCCTGAACTAATCATGGTAACTGGCAAAGATTCTTCTCTGTGAAGAAAAGGTGATAGGTATTGGATTCTCTTCTTCACAATTTAATGGATAGTCCAGGAAGGAATGAGCTAGAATATTAAGGATATAGCTGTGTGGTTGTGTCCTTCCTTCTTTAGAAGTCCCTCTAGCAACAAAGTAGAAATGGAAGAGCCTAAGGAAAGAGGGAGTTTTTAATTCACACATTAACAATGCCCTATGAGTTTTTAACACCTCCCTATATTGCTTTTTAGGGAACTAAACATTAGTAAATGATTGTTACTGTGGCATTAGGCAAGCTATGCAGAGGCTGTAATGATATTTAAAGCATGCAGAGTATGCTTCCCAATGCTGTCTCTTAATTGTTCCAAGTATCCCTTTGGGGCTGAGGAATGAAAAAGGGGGCATTGCATTGCAACAACATAGCACTCTCTTAATTGGAAAAGCTGTCATTCCTTGAATTCTGGTGCTTCTGTTAAAAAAGATGGTTGGGTTGACAGCATAGATTGAGATTTTATGGAGACAGACTGAAGCCACATATGCAAAAGTGCACATATGCTAATAGTGGCTCTGTGATTCAACCAACAGGTGTGTATTGCTAATGCTTTCTCAGAAATGATTTTGGAGCTTCCCAGTTATCTTGAAAGTTAAGTGTTAATTTTAGCTCTTACCTGGAAGGAGTGCAGAGTATCTTTTCCAATCAGTATCCATTCCTTCCAGTGTTAAAAGCAAGGAATGTATTAAACATGAAATGCTATTATTGGAATGTTTTTTGAGCTACATGTAAAGGTAGACAGCTACATGTAAAGAGATTATTGTTTGAGGCTAGTGAGAGCTAAGCATTTTGGATCGTTACCGTCTTTAGATTCTTTGGAGGTTGTGTGATTTCCTCCAGCCATTTCCAACACTATCTTTCCATGGAGCCTGAACTTTTACTGGAAGAAAGTCTGCACGCTTAATAACATTTGACTGAAATGCTATCTTTTAGAGGTGCAGATTTTCTCTCAGCAAGTGCCATTGTTCAATTTGTGACTCATCTGGAGCTGTGGAATGATTTGAGGTGCATATTAGTGTTTTAAAACTGCAAAGAAAGAAAATGGAAATAAGTGAGTGGTATGTGAAGAAAATTAATGACAAGAGCTTGTTTCCCTTTTGTTATACAGTATTTGGGTCTAGGGCCATCCAAGAACAAGGCAGATTCAAGTTACCTGGAAAGAAATAATTAATATAACATTTGCTATAGCAAGGTAGCTTTAAGACTGCTAATGGAGGGTGAAACAGAGCCATGGATAGTTAGACTATGGAAAAAGACTTGCCGGCTTGTTCTAAGCCAGTAAATACACCTAAGCATTTAAGCCCAGAGAGCTAACTGACTGTCTTTAGAATGCTGGGAAAATTGGGGTCTTGGACAAGATAAGTGTTTTCTTTTCTCCGTACTGAAGGAGCGGGTCCAGCAGTCACATGGGGTTGCTCATGTCCAATCCGGTGGAACTGAGCCTAGTATTAAAAAAGCTTGCCGGATCCGCCCCTTCCCCAGAATTCGCTCAGTTCGCATATCCTGCGGTTGTATTGTGATAGCTCGTTCAACATTCGTTCAACATTCTAACACCTTCCCTTCGATTTTTTCCTTCAAAAATAGTAAGACTGTTTATCCTTATTTGTTTTACTTGCACTGATAGCGCCAGCCGTTTGCGGCTCGGCTTTTTTCCCTTGGAGAAGTTGCGGTTTCGTTTTCCCCCGGCGGTTTTGCCGTGTACGATCCCCGCGGCCGCTTGTGGATTCTTTTAATCCTTTGGCCTGGAGGTTCTAGTGCAAGTATTAATTGATTGCCTTATTGATTCTTTATTGCATATATATTAAAGGGCTTAAAAAATACCTCCTGCGGAGTGAGACGGCTTTCTAGTCTCCTGGACTTAGTCGATCGCTTCCCCTTTAAGACATATTCGGAGCGATTTTTCGGCGCGAAGGCCTTCGCGCCCTTTTTAAATCTAGGCCTCTCGTGTTGGCCTCCTGCCAGCCGCGTAGGCCTCAGTCCACCGCGTGGATCCCGGAGCGGGCCTTGGGGGTCCCAGGCTAAATTCTCCACCGGCTAAGCCTCCAACCAGAGTGCCTTGGTTTACTTAATTGAAAAGTTTAGGGAGGCTGGCCCCGCTGGATTTGGGGGCACGAACTCTGGGTTTGCCCAGATTGTCCTCACGTCTCAGCAGCTTCGAGGCCTCGAAGCAGGATCCATTCCTCTTGGGAAGTCCTTAAAATTCTTCTCCTTTTCTATTCAGTTATTGGCTCAGCCTTGTCTTCTGTTAATTTTCAGACTATGGCTTCCTTTCCCAAGAGAGGCACAACTAAAGGTCCCAGAGAGGCCAGGCCTACAGGCGATGAGATTACTAGTATCCCCCAGGCCTCGTCCTCCTCTTCTCCTGGGGCCCGCCCCTCGACTAAGGTCACCAGGGCCGAGAAGAGAAGGGACCTAGCCCTACAAAGAATCCATGACAAATCAGCAAAACGTTTAAAAGTGCAGGCCCAAGTACTCAGTAGTCAAGACCCCCCAGAGGCTTCTAATCTACCTCCTTCTGGGGTCCCTGTGTTATCTCTGGATGAGCCTAACCTAGACAGACCCCAACCTAACCTATGGGGCATAGGGCCAGAGGAACCAGATATTATTGAAGATTCCTCCCAGCCAGGATCCTCCCAGGCCTTTAGGGATTCTTCTGCCATTCCTGCTGATATTTCTAATTTACCTCCTGAGTTCCAATCTATTTTTGCTGTGTTGTCTAAGGCCATTGATGCCAAACTCTCTTCCATCAATGAGCTTCCCTTACCTCCTCCTCCTTCTCGTCCCTCCCGCCCCTTGGGTTCTTCCCCAGCGGTTAGGGCTCCTATTCAGGATGATTCAGATTCCTCTCAGGACGAATATGAGGATATGGAGGATGATGAGGACCCTTTCCAAGGGCTATCAGATGATGAGGAATCCCAAATAAAGGTTCCTTCTCCAATTACCATTTTCCCTTCTCAATTATTCAAATCTCTCCTCCTCAAAGCTAGGATTTCTACGGGATTAGCGGCCCAGGAGAAACAAGCCTCCACTTCCACTGATCCCCCGGAGGAGAATTTACCTTATTTCACTGAGGAACAGGAGGATAACGAGGTAATTCCTATGCCTAAATTGTTTAAAGATGCCTTACTCAAACAGTGGGATTTCCCAGCCTCTAGTCTTAATCCCTCCACTAAAGACAGGAAGTTGTACAAACTTTCCTCTTCCTATGAAGAGCTTCTATCCTTTCCCAAACCGGATGAACCTGTCAAGATCCTTCATTCGGCAGCGGCTGTGCCGGGAGAGGCGGAGGAAGTCCTCCGCCCAGAGGACAAGCGCATTGAACAAATGCTCAAAAGAGGATTCACGGCAGATTCCTGGGCCATTAAAAGTTCTGCAGCAGCCTCCTTTTTCTCCAGAGCCATGCTGCTGTGGCTTCGCCAACTTCAACAGCATATTCCTCCCGATGACTTGAGAGGTCAACAAGACTTCAACAAGGTCTTTGCAGCTGCCCAGTACGTGGCTGATGCCACCTTGCAATCTACCAGATTTTCTGCTAAGTCTATTGCAGCTTCTACAACGGCAAGGAGACTCCTATGGATTCGCCCTTGGCAAGCGGGAGTACGCCAGAAATGGCAGTTATCCCAGGGTCCCTTAAAGCGCGACCTTCTTTTCGGTGATCTTCTGGATCCACTCCTCACGGAAACCACGGATAAGAAGAAAGTTTTGGGTCCAACCACAAAAAAGGCTACCAAAACGCAGTCCTTTCGTCGCCCGGGGCGCCAGCAAGATCAAGCGGCTTCCTATCAGAGATCTCCAGGTCAGTATTCCCCCCGCTTTCGTTCCCAAAGTAGGAACTCCAGGGGTAGAGGTTTTCGCTTCCAAAGGGGAGCTTCTTCTAACAGGGCCTCAAAAAAACCTAGATGGTAATCTTTCCTCTATTCCCATAGGGGGTCGTCTAGCTCATTTCGCCTCAAATTGGCGTCTCACCTCCAAGGACCCCTGGGTCATTGACACTGTTCAAACTGGCCTTCTTTTAGAATTTATTTCTCCTCCCCCCAAACGTTTTATTTCCTGCCCTTCTCCCAGGTCCTCCTCAGATTGTAACCGTATGGAGGAGGCCATTTCTCATCTATTGTCCATCAGAGCCATTCAACCGGTTCCTTCCGGTCAGAAGGGCCTAGGGTTTTACTCCATTTTATTTATGGTTCCGAAATCCTCCGGAGGTTGGAGAGCTATTTTGGATTTAAAGAAACTAAACCTATTCATCAAATATAGGAAGTTTAAAATGCACTCCTTATCTTCTATTTTGGCCGCCATTCACTCCGGAGATTTCATGGTCTCCTTAGACCTCACTGAGGCCTACCTTCACATTCCTATAGCCAAATGCCATAGGAAGTTTTTACGTTTTTCCTTTCAAGGCAGGCATTTCCAGTATAGGGCGATGCCATTTGGCCTTTCCTCGGCCCCTCGGGTCTTTACAAAGCTCTTGGGGTCCCTGGCGGCCTATATCCGGGCGTTTCCCATCCACATTTTATGTTATCTTGATGATATTTTGATTCATGGGAACTCCCTAGAGAAAGTGAAAACAGACCTTTCTGTCACCATGTCAGTCCTTCAGGACCATGGATTTTCCATCAACTTTGATAAAAGCCACCTCCAACCTTCCACATCCATTTCTCACCTGGGATCCATTATTGATTCAGAATCCTCCCAGGTCTTTCTCTCTCCCGAGAGAAAACTCAGTATAGTGGAGTTAATTTCCAACTTTTTATCTAATTCTTCAGTTCCCATAGTCACTGTATCTTCCCTTTTGGGGAAGATGGTGTCATGCATAGGCATCATTCCCTGGGCTCGCCTCCATGCTAGGGAACTCCAGTGGCTCCTGTTACCTTTTCAGAGATCAGGGCACAGCAACTCAAATCGACGCATTGTCATCCCACTGAGTGTTCGCAGATCCTTCAAGTGGTGGAAGTCTCCGGCCATGGACAGAGGATCCCCGTTCAGGTGCCCGGATCAATTTGTCATCACCACAGATGCCAGTCTATCGGGATGGGGCGCCCACGCCCAGGGGATGATAGCCCAGGGCACGTGGTCCCCGGAGGAAGCTTCCAGGCCAATCAATTGGCTAGAGTTAAGAGCCGTTTCCCTGGCTCTGAAGCATTTCTCTCCTCGCATTCCCAACCGGCACGTTCTCATTCTTACCGACAACATTGCCACGAAAAGCCATATTTGCAGACAGGGGGGCACGAGATCCAAGGCTCTCATGAGGGAGGCCCTCAAGTTGGGCCTTTGGGCGGAAAAACATCTCCAGTCGCTCCTAGCCGATCACATCTCGGGGAGTCTCAACGTCCAGGCGGATTGGCTATCCCGGGCAACGATAGACCCAGGAGAGTGGAACCTCCATCAAGACCTGTTCCATCAAATCACCCTCAGATTCGGCCTACCAATCCTGGATCTCTTCGCGACCAATGCGAACGCCCAACTCCCTCGCTTCTATGCCAGATTTCCATCCCCGGGAGCGGAAGCAATCAATGCCCTCCGGAGTCCATGGCCTCCAGGCCTACTCTACGCATTTCCTCCAATTCCAATCCTCCCGGACGTGATTCACAAGGTCCTCACCGAGAGGGCCCGAGTAATCCTAATCGCCCCTCACTGGCCCCGCCGGCCCTGGTTCGCGGATCTCCAACAGCTGTCCGTCCAGGACCCTTGGCGACTCCCCGTTTCGGGGGATATGCTGCGGCAGGGGGCCTCTTTCCATCCAGACCCGGAGTGGTTCCACCTCACCGCCTGGCTGTTATCAGGAGAGATTTAGAACTGCGTGGTCATGACCCCGATTCAGTGGAGGTCATTTTAAAGGCCAGAAGGGGTTCGACCAATCGAATCTACGACCACACGTGGTCCAAGTTTCACCAGTGGTGTCTACAGGAAGGTCTCTCCCCTCTGTGCATCCCCATACACAGAATAATTTCCTTCCTTATGCAAGGCTTCCATAAAGGACTTTCCACCAGCACCCTCCGGCGTCATCTGGCAGCCATTTCATCTGTCCTAGGGGGTCCCCGCAGACAGCCTCTCCGATCCTTCCCTGAAGTTCAGGAATTCCTCAAGGGCATAGCCAACCTCAGACCTTCCAAGGTCCACAGGTACCCATCCTGGGATTTGCCACGGGTTCTCCATTCCCTCACGCAGGCACCATACGAACCCCTAAAATCGGCGTCCCTCAGGTACCTATCCTTTAAGGTAGCATTCCTGGTGGCTATTACCTCTGCCCGACGCATTTCGGAGCTGGCTGCCCTCTCAATCAGGCAGGACCTTTGTCAATTCCATCAGGACAAGGTAGTCTTGCGACTGGACCCCACCTTCTTACCCAAGGTCAGTTCCATGTTCCACAGATCTCAGGATATTGTCCTACCTTCCTTCTGCCTCCAACGAGACCATCCCTTAGCAATTAGATGGCACACCCTGGATCTCACCAGAGCGCTGAGAATCTATATCCAACGCACAGGACCCTTTCGGAGGTCAGAAGCACTTTTTGTAGCCTATCATCCCAGAGTCATGGGGGCCAAAGTGTCTTCAACAGTAATAGGCCGTTGGATCAGAGGGACTATATCTAAGGCCTATGAGTCGGCCTCCCTCTCAGTTCCAAGGAACATCACAGCGCATTCCACCAGGAGCGCAGCCACCTCGGCCGCTTGGGCGACTCAAGCCCCGTTGGAGGAGGTCTGCAAAGCAGCCACTTGGGCCTCGCCAAATTCCTTCATCAGGCACTACAAGATTGATTCTTACGCTTCAGCGGACGCTGCCTTCGGCAGAAGGGTACTCCAATCCGTTATCTCACACGATAGCAAGCTAATCCCACCCTAGGGACCATCTATTGGGTATGTCCCATGTGACTGCTGGACCCGCTCCTTCAGTACGGAGAATAGGCGTTGATTGCTTACCTGAACGCCTCTTCTCGTACGGTGAGCGGGTACAGCAGTCACTTCCCGCCCTTGTATGTGTCTTCTTTACCTTTCTATATCTTTCTTCCTCTAACAATGAGAGTTGAACACTACAGAGCTTCACAACTGAGCCTAGTCTATGGATTCGCGAATTCTGGGGAAGGGGCGGATCCGGCAAGCTTTTTTAATACTAGGCTCAGTTCCACCGGATTGGACATGAGCAACCCCATGTGACTGCTGTACCCGCTCACCGTACGAGAAGAGGCGTTCAGGTAAGCAATCAACGCCTATTTTATGCGTTTGAGATAAAAGAACATTAAGCAACTCGTGCTGCAAGCTTGCCTTGAATGAAATGGGTAGCTGGTTCTCCTTTATCACCTAAAATATAACAGCAAAAACAAAACGTCTGTGAAACAGGTTTACAAAAAGAGGTTCCAGAGCGGGGTGGAAGTAGATTTTCCTCCTTTGTGCCCTTTTTACTAGTGTAATTGCTACCATAGTTTTATGTAAGCATGTTTTATGTATACGCTGTGAAAACAAAATAAAATAATGCAGTGCTTTAGACTGGCAGGCAGCAATGTGCCATAGAGTATATGGGATTGCAAATATAGTGCCTATCTGTAACTCCTTTTTTAGGATTGCACAACAGCTGCATGATGCCAAAAAAAGGTGTGGCTATTTTCAAGTGCTGCAGACAGGTGCTACTTTCACTGCATGCTTGGAAACAGATTTTTGCCTCATTTGTTTGTTTGGAATTTAAAATCAGATTTAATAATTTAACCCCGTTTTTCCAGTTTTATCTTAGTTTGATATCTGTCTTTCCCTGCTTGCCTATTGTTGCATCTATCATTCAATTTCTGCTTTATACGGTACTCATTATTGGTGCAAAATCTCAGTTCCATTTTTATTCTGTCCCTTGAATGCTTTATTTTGTCATGGAGGTCTGTATTGTTGTATTTTTGGAAGGCAATATATAAAGATGAGGATGAGGATGGTAGCAATGAGGATGGTAGCAACTATATCTTGTGATACCTCTGGGAAGGCTGTTCTTTAGGAGAAGTGAGGCACATAACCTGAAAAGAGGTGCAACTTTGCTGGATGTTGACCATGGTCCTTGTATCTTCTAACTAGACCGTTTTGCTTTGCTTTTTGCCTTCCTGAGGCGTGATATATCTTCTGTTGAGTTCTTGTGTGTGCCGGTAATTGTTTTTACCTTGCTTGTGGGTTGTAAATGTGTCCTTGTCCTTGTTGTTTTTGCATTTCTATGCTGTGTTTACTTGTAGCTGACCAGAATTATGATTTTTGAGATGGGCAGATATATTAATTGGAAGAAAAGAAAAAGACAGGAAGGAAGAAAAGTGGAAAAAGGAAGGAGGAAAAGAAAGAAAAGACAGTTGAGAAAGCTGTCACCACCCTTCTGGAGAATGGAAACACATTGACATGTCTTCTCCTTAATACTGATTTGGAAGTGTGCTAGGGCTCTCACAGCATGTGCAACAGTTACAAACTATGAATAACAACAACAAAAACCACCACAACAACAATAGTGAAATACAAACTGAAGCCTTACTTTATGGCTCTACAGTAGTTGCTTTCAGGTATCAAACCAGAGAACAGGAGCCTTATCTCCTTTTGAGATGAACACAGACGCCTCTGTATTATGATTTAAGAATGAATGTAACTGCAGATAAGGAAAAATGTAAATCCAGCTTTTAGCATTGATTAAAAAAAATAACAAGTAACATCTCAACAATCTCTCTCAGAATTGTGGGGACTGGAGACTAGACCCATATCTTGCAAGTGGACTCATGTAGATTAAGATTGTATCAATAACTAAGAACTAAATTGGCCAAAACCCGAAAATGTTTCCAAAATAAAAGCCAGAGACAGATTCTTTGAAGCAGAGAACAATTTCCAAATACCAGGATCCATAGAGCAAAATCACACACTTGAAAACAAAATAATCTGTTACATTATGTCTGATAAATTTTGCTTTCCCAACCAGGTGATCCTGACTAATTACTGCTTCTGTAAGTTGCAAATTTGATTCAAAACACTTAAGAGCACTTTCTGTTACCTCCTGTTGACTCCTTGGAGATTTCTGGCTCAGAATATTTCATCTTCTCTTGCGTTAGCTCTGCTATTCCAGTTTCCCTGTCCATCTGGAGCCACTGCCTTCTCCACATATCAGTCCATGGATCCATCCAAGCTTAGCAACTTTAAGACATGTGGACTTCAACTCCCAGAATTCCCAAGTCTTAAAGTTGCCAAGTTTGAAGACTTCTGCATTAGTCAGTTGTCATTTTCTGCTCAGTGACTATTTTCTTGATTCCCAAGTTATATCCATCCTCACTTCTGGCCCAAGAGAAGTTCACCTTCACTCCTACCACAGTCGTTTCTATGTTTTGCTTAGCCCTCCACTTCTGGAAATTATCTCACCACGTGGCTGTTTACAATCTCCATTTTGCTTGTATTTTTCTAGCAATCTTTGTCCCTATTCCAGATGTTCTTTTTTCCAAGTGATCTCCCTTCCCCCTTTGATGTTTCACCTACTTCATTTTAAGAAAAGGGTTTTTTTTTAACAATAAGTGGAACTGAGGAGAGCCTGTTAGCCAAGTCCAGACAAATTTTCTCCTCTCACCCACCTCCCATTTTGGACTTTGAATTTTAAACTGATAAATAATCCCCCTTGTCTTACCTGGGAAAATCTGGCCTCACCTGTCTTGTCCTCCCATAGATTCCAAAGCATTGCAGTTGTTTCTAAAAGTGGGTGGAAATGTCTGTGCGTCTTATACAGTGGATATTGCAGGGGGGTTTGGTGCATAGCCGATCAGCTGTTCTAGAATGGGTTGTGGTGGCAAACAGACCGTGGTGGCGGTGGCAAAAGGGTAGTGGTGGCGAATGGACAGCAGCAAAAAGTCCACTGTGGCAAATGGGCTGTGGCAGCGTTGAATGGGAAAGATGAATATCAGATGGATGCTGGGAGGCAGAGGCTGGTTTTTTTCGCTTGCTTTTTCCTCCCCAAAAGCTGGGTGGGTCTTATAGTCTGGAGCATTTTATAGTCTGAAAAATATGGTAATCCTCAATTTACGACCACAGTTGAGCCAAAATTTCTGTTGCTAAGTGAGACATTTGTTAAATGAGTTTTGCCCATTTTACAACTTTTCTTACCACATTTGTTAAGTGAATTGCTGCGGTTAAGTTAGTAACAGGGTTGTTAAGTGAGTCTGCTTTCCCCATTGACTTGGCTTGTCAGAAAATCCTGTCACAAAACAGGATCACAAGACTCCAGAGCACTGCAACCGTCATAAATATGAGTCAATTCTCAAGCATCCAAGCATAAATCAGGGACTTTGGGGATGCTATGATGGTCATGAGTGTAAAAAATGGTCATACCGGTAAGTTACTTTTTAAAGTGCCATTTTTAGATGTTTTTTAATATTAGATTTGTTTACATTGTAACACTGTTATTATTATTGTTGTGAGCTGCTGTTATTGTTGTGAGGCGGCATACAAATCTAATAAATAATAATAATAATAATAATAATAATAATAATAATAATTATTATTATTATTATTTCAAATGGTCACTAAATGTACGCACTTGCAGGTTGATAAAATGAGGACCCAAATTGTTGGGGGCAATATGTTTACTCTCTGTAAACCACTTACAGAGGGCTGCAAAGCACTGTGAAGCGATATATAGGTCTGTTTGTTTATTTATTTGATTTTTATGCCGCCCTTCTCCTTAGACTCAGGGCGGCTTACAACATGTTAGCAATAGCACTTTTTAACAGAGCCAGCCTATCGCCCTCACATTCCAGGTCCTCACTTTACCTACCTCGGAAGGATGGAAGGCTGAGCCAACCTTGAGCCGGTGATGAGATTTGAACCACTGACCTACAGATCTAGTCAGCTTAAGTGACCTGCAGCATAGCACTCTATCTGCTGCGCCACCCTGGCTCTGTTGCTACTGCCCTAAAACTCAATAAAAACAATGCAATGAAACTTGGGGGGGAAAGGCGGATTTATTGATGCAATGTACCTAAAAAATTATTCATACTTCTCCTGGGCCCTGTTTCTAACCACCACTACCCCTTTTAAACTCCAAGGGAGGCACACCTCAGTTTGGAGAACTCAATTCTGGATGAAGAGACTCCATGACTGAGAATGAACTGTCAGTCTTGATCTGGCTTGGTTGAATTTGGGAAGGGAAGGACTTATTTACGCTTTTCTGGAAGCAAATGGAAGTTTACCCTTTCTCTGTACTATAGACAAATGGGTAAGACATTATCTGCTTTCAAGTCTGTGCTCATAGATACAATTTACAGGTAGTCCTTGACTTACAACAGTTCATTTAGTGACCAAAATTATAATGGCACTTAAAAAAGTGTCTTATGACAATTTTTCACACTTAACAACCATTGTGTCATCTCCATGGTCATATGATTTACATAGTTCATATTTATGATAGTTACAGTTTCCTGAGGTCTTTTTTCAATCATCTGACAAGCAAAGACAATGGGGAAGCCAGATTTATTTAACATACATGTTACTAATTTAACTACTCATTGATTGACTTAACAAATGTGGCTAGAAAAGTTGTAAACCTCATTTAACAAATTTCTCAATTAATAACATAAATTCTGTGCTTTGTTGTCATAAGTTGAGGACTATCTGTACTGGATTTGCAAAGTTAGCACGATTCAATTCCAATCTATGCTCTTTGAGAAAATTGGAAAGGGAAAGACGGCAAATTAAATTTAAAAAAGCAACAACAACCTTCCAACCTTGAAGTTTATGGGGGAAAAATATAATTGAGTTTAAGAGTACAGTACTTCTCCATCCAATTCATTTTACTCAATTTAAAGATTATAGTGGCAATAGAAAAATACGGCCTTGGTACCAACAGGAAACATTTAGTGGCTGCTCTTGTAATGTTTGGTTATTTCCTTTCTTTTAGGCTTTCTCTAGACATAGTCTCTGGACCACTGGTTGGCAGAGATCTTTGGTCCTGAAGTGAAGACTGTACCAATGGACAGCATGTCTATTACCAACACGCCAACCAGTAATGATGCTTGCCTGAGCATTGTTCACAGTTTGATGTGCCATCGGCAAGGAGGGGAGAGTGAAACATTTGCAAAGAGAGCTATTGAAAGCTTAGTTAAAAAACTCAAGGAGAAAAAAGATGAACTGGACTCCTTGATTACAGCCATAACCACAAACGGAGCTCATCCTAGCAAATGTGTTACGATTCAGAGAACACTGGATGGGAGGCTTCAGGTTAGTAGAAGCATATCTGGTGCTGTTATGTTCTTTATTTTATGTAGTGACAAAGAGAATAAAAAATCACCATGCTTGCCTATAACCCTGTGGAAATGGTGCTTATAGATGAATGCTTTTGTAGTATTAAATATATTAAATATTAAATATTTCCTCTGATTTTCCAGTGAATTTTCCCATGATTTCCAATCTTTTTAGGTGGCTGGCCGAAAGGGCTTTCCTCATGTAATTTATGCACGGTTATGGAGGTGGCCTGATCTTCACAAAAATGAACTCAAACATGTCAAATATTGCCAATATGCATTTGACTTGAAATGTGACAGCGTCTGCGTGAATCCATATCATTATGAGCGTGTTGTGTCACCTGGCATTGGTAAGTTTGTTCATAAACCGGTATGAATTGTTGAATTTAAATTAGAAATTGGGTTAGCTTTAAAAACCGATCCCCTGAGTCATCTGTTTTGATTTGTGGTTATCTTGCAAGCCAGTAGATTCCTGAAGGACCTTTCATCAATTGTGTTTCCCCCCTATTCTCTTTGGTTGTAGGGAAGATGTACCAGGAACACTGACAATCAGAAAAAAGTTTGCAATGCTTAAGTGCAATGTTAGTCATTCCAGCAGCCTTTGTTAAAAAAAAAATCCTTTCAAAGAAAGAAACTTAAAACTCCTGGGAGATATGTCGGTGAGAACAGCATCTCTGTCAGTAAAATATTCCAGGTTCTTTCCTGCCACTGTAGTGAGGAATTAGGTAAATTTCTACCAAGTGATTTCTTCTGGAAGAAATGTTCTCCTGGAGCTCCATAGAGACAGGCACATTGAGTCCTTCTGGCCTTGGATCCTCCAGTAATCTTGAATTCTTTGCTTACCTTTCCTTATCTTTGCCTTGCAGCATTCAAGAGGCCTTTTGTTTCATAGTTGTAGTTTTAATGTTGCATCTACTGATGTTAGCGACCAAGGCAGGTTTTGTGACAATTGAGCCATGTTTTGCAGCCTTTAGACTAAATAACCTTGTCGACATTGGAAATGTCTGAATATACTGAGATGCGCAGCAGGCGTTGTCAAGATACCAGAATTTATAGTGTGGCAATTAAGGAACCAGTGGAGATAAACAACGAAGACACGTTTGTAGAAAAATAGTAGCAAACAGTTTTACTCTTCAGTGCAAACAAAATATCTTCTGTCTTAGTCTTCTATTACAGGAACAAACTTTACTTTAGCTAGCTATATACAGTGATCCCTCGGTTAGCGCGGGGGTTACGTTCCAAGACCTCCCGCGCTAACCGATTTCCGCGTTATACTGGATGCAGAAGTAAAAACACCATCTACGCATGCGCACCATTTTTTTCATGGCCGCACATGCGCAGATGGTGGAGTTTGCGTGTGGGCGGCGGGGAAGACCAAGGGAAGGTTCCTTCAGCCGCCCAACAGCTGATCTGCTCCGCGCGGAAGCAGCGAGGAGCCGAAGATGGGGTAAAGGCAAAGGGGAAACTGAAGCTTTCTCCTGTGACAGGGAGGGAATTCCGGACAGCCCTATCCCTTCAACAGGAAGGCGGGACTGGCACCGCTTCTTCTTCTTCTTCTCGCTCGGGAAGATGAGACAATCGCCGTCGCCCGTCCTCGTTCCCGCCCTTTCCCACCCCGTCCGTCTTTTCCTATCCAAACGCGCTCTAGTCACGAAACTTCTGGCAAGTCGTGCTCAGTTGGCAGCCTCCGATGCCCCCGAAGGTGCAACCCCGAGACGGGAATTGTGGAGGAGGTTGGACGTCCGAAACAAACGTGCTGTGTGTGCGTGTGAGGAGAGGGTAGGTGGTGGATGGTGCGCGTGCGTGCGTGCGGGAAATGATCCTCGCAAGCTTTTAAATTAAAGAAACATAGAAACATAGAAGACTGATTATTATTTTGATTATTTTATTATTAATTATTTTTTAATTAATATTTTTTGAAAAACCGCGTTGCAGCGTTTCGCGCTAATCGAGAACGCGCAAATCGAGGGATCACTGTACAGTAAAGCTTGCTTACACGTAGATACTAAACCAGTCTAGGTTTCTCCGTATCAATACTACAGCTCTAACTCAGTGCTTAACTCATGGTCAAACAGCTCCAGACAACTAACAACCACCAACCAAACCACAAACCACACCCATTGTAAAGGTGCTTTGCATTTTATAATGCTCTGACCCAATCATGTTGCAGGTTACAGGTTACACCCTATGACTCATCAGTCATTACTGTAACATGGCTTACATCCTTCTTTTTACCTTATATGGTAACACAATGAAATATCACCTAGGATTGAGCAAATCCTTGACAGGAAAAGCTAGAAACATGGTTAGACCTGAAGAGTATTTGGATGGAAGAAATCCTTGTAGGCTACACTGAAAAATCAAAACACATTCTGGGGGGAAAAGCAGCAACAGAATAGCTTAGTGTTAATACAAAGAAAGCCACATGCCAGTCCATATAGTTTCAGGAGTAAGTTCAATTCAAGGTGGGATTACAATTAGATCAGATTTCATGGTACTTTGTGGAAGGCTCTTGAAAACTGTATTGTCTCATGGATTTTATTTTGAATGTGGTGGATAGATCTTTAATCATTCCTTAAATGTTTGCCTTGACAGAAAAGAAGAATTAATTGGTCTCTAGTCCAGCTTTGAAAGCTGTTTTTTAAAGTATTATTGTTATTGAACAAGAAAGAAATATTGCATTTCTGAAATATATGGCATTATATTCTAGAAATGATAGGATAGAGTGACATCTTTCAGTTTGATATAAAAAAATGTCAGGTAGAGAATTAAAGAACATAATTTAATAGTACTTTATAGGCATATTTATTTAAATGGCCATCTATTTCAAAATAGTGACTAGGTGGTAGTATATAGGGATCAAAACAAGAAACACAGCATAGAATTACCCACAAAGATAATGCAGTAACCTAAATCACAAAAATCACATCATCATTAGCAGCAGAGCTCACCTAATCTGACCAAAACACCTCATGAAATAACCAGGTCTTCGGGGCCTTACAAAAGGTGTATTGTCACAGGCTTTTTTTTTAATACATAAATCCAGGTTAGTGAGCTCCAGAATCCTAGAGAGTGAACAGAAACCCCCACCCTTCCAACCTGGTCTATAGGAAATACACCCAAAGGACTCGCTATTTAGCAAATAGTTTCTGCTGCAACTCCTGTTCCTCTACTACTACTCTTTGCAAGCCCTACTTCTGGAGAATAGTAACTCTTCTACTCACCTTAAGCTGCTTCAGGCTGTTTTAGTGTTACAAATAAACACAAACCACCTTCACACTCACTCCAATACCACAACTCCAACATAAAAATACCCAGCTGTCTCTCTGCTCAGCTTTTACTTTTGCTGGATTGGCTAGGGAGAGATCTTAAAGGGACAGGCAGCAATAGCCCAAGTGCTGGTCATTTTGCAGGCAGCCTATCCTCTCATGCATATATATATATATATATATTTCTGTTCATTTTTTTTTGTTTAAACATTTGGGTGTAAAAAATTTTATTCACTAGTATTTAAAACTGGTCTAATTACTATGTATTTTCTTTTTAAAGATCTTTCAGGATTGACTCTGCAAAGTTCTGGTAAGCTATACAAAACATTTTATGCATTATAAATAACATGGAATCTTAAATTTAAAGCTATATAAACATTGAGAAAACTATTTTTCTGCAGTAGAAAGAATAGCGAATTTTGTATTATGCAATTACATGAGTCACAAGGAAATGTTCTGTTATATGAATGCAGAGAAAGAGAAAATAACATTGTGATTGTTATGCTTGTTTGTGTTCTTAAAAGAATAAAGAAAAAATGCCAATTGTTTGAGACCTTTAACTGGTTACTCATTTTATGTGATTAACATTGCCACCTAATGGACTTAGTCAATAAAAAGATCTTTTCCAAGAACTAAAAGAAGTAGTTTAGCAATCTAAATGAGATATTGTACGTAGCTGAACTCTTAAATTTCTAATTTCTGTCCACTGATGCAGCGTTTCCCAACCGGTGTGCCGCGGCACACTAGTGTGCCGCGAGACACAGCCAGGTGTGCCGCGGAGCTCCTAGGGAAGCTCCAGCTGGGCGGGGTGCTGCGGGTGCCGGGGCGGGCTTTCCCGAAACGGATGGAGTATGCCCTCTCTCGCAGCCCCCTGGCTGGGAGCGCTTTCGCTGCGAGAGAGGGCTTTCTCCGTCCGTTTCGGGAATGCCCGCCCCCCCTCTCTCTCTCGCGCCGCTCCCCTTTTCTCTCAGCCCTCCCTGGCTTCGCTTCTCAATCCCTCCCTCCTTCCGTCTTTCCTTCCCCTCAGCCGTTCTGTCTGGGGGTCTCCCGCTCTTCCCTTCCCCGCCTCCCAGGCTTTGCCTTCACCACCCCCACCCCCTTTTTGGTTGGCAAGGAGTCCTTTGCCGCATCCTGCAGTTCGCACTCGGCTCGAGGCCGCTTTCCCTGGCTGCGCTGTTTCTTTCTCTCTCTCTCTCCCGTGAGCCGGGAGAAGGAAAAAAAAAACAACAAACAAAAACTTCTTGCAACGGGCCCGCGCTCGCGCTCGTGCCCGCGCTCGTCCCTTCAGCAGCGAGGGAGGGAAGTCAGAGGGCGAGGGAGCGAGCGAGCGCTCTTGTCCTCGGTGCCCTCTGCAGCCTGCCTTCCTTCTTCTTTGCCGCCGCTGAGGGACGGAGAGAAGGATAGAAAGGAAAGAGGGAGGGAGAGATAGAAAGGAAAGAGGGAGCGAGGAAAGAGGGAGGGAGAGATAGAAAGAAAATAGATACAAAGGAAAGAGGGAGGGAGAGATAGAAAGGAAAGAGGGAGGGAGAGATAGAAAGGAAAGAGGGAGGGAGAGATAGAAAGGAAAGAGGGAGCGAGGAAAGAGGGAGGGAGAGATAGAAAGAAAATAGATACAAAGGAAAGAGGGAGGGAGAGATAGAAAGGAAAGAGGGAGGGAGAGATAGAAAGGAAAGAGGGAGGGAGAGATAGAAAGGAAAGAGGGAGGGAGAGATAGAAAGGAAAGAGGGAGGGAGAGATAGAAAGGAAAGAGGGAGGGAGGAAAGAGGGAGGGAGAGATAGAAAGGAAAGAGGGAGGGAGAGATAGAAAGGAAAGAGGGAGGGAGGAAAGAGGGAGGGAGAGATACAATGGAAAGAAGGAGGGAGAGATAGAAAGGAAAGAGGGAGGGAGAGATAGAAAGGAAAGAGATAGAAAGGAAAGAGGGAGGGAGGAAAGAGGGAGGGAGAGATAGAAAGGAAAGAGGGAGGAAGAGATACAATGGAAAGAGGGACGGAGAGATAGAAAGGAAAGAGGGAGGGAGAGATAGAAAGAAAAGAGATAGAAAGGAAAGAGGGAGGGAGGAAAGAGGGAGGGAGAGATAGAAAGGAAAGAGGGAGGGAGGAAAGAGGGAGGGAGAGATACAATGGAAAGGGAGGGAGAGATAGAAAGAAAATAGATAGAAAGGAAAGAGGGAGGGTGAGGTAGAAAGGAAAGAGGGAAGGAGAGATAGAAAGGAAAGAGGGAGGGAGAGATAGAAAGGAAAGAGGGAGGGAGGAAAGAAAGAGGGAGGGAGAGATACAATGGAAAGAGGGAGGCAGGAAAGAGGGAGGGAGAAATAGAGTGAAATGGAGGAAGAGATATTTTTTTTGTCCAAACTTTTCTTTAGCCCCCACCCCCCGCCCGAGAGAGAGAGAAAGAGAGACATAGCAAGAGAGAGAGAGAGAAAAAGAAAGAGATAGCAAGAGAGAGAAAGAGAGAGAGAGAGAAAGAGATAGCAAGAGAGACAGAGAGAGAGACAGAGAAAGAGAGAAAGATAGAGAGCGAGAAACAAAGAGAGATAGCAAGAGACACAGAAAGAGAGAGAAAGAGAGATAGCAAGAGAGAGAAAGAGAGACAGAGAGAGAGAAAGAAAGAGATAGCAAGAGAGACAGAGAAAGAGAGAGAGAGAAAGAGATAGCAAGAGAGACAGAGAAAGAGATAGAGAAAGAAAGAGACAGAGCAAGAGAGACAGAGAAAGAGAGAGAAAGAGAGAGAATGAAAGAGATAGCAAGAGAGGCAGAGAGAGAGCAAGGGAGAGAGAAAGACATAGAGGGAGGGAAGGAGGGAGAGAGAAAGAGAGCAAAAAAGAGAGGAAGAAAGAAAGAGGGAGGGAGAAATAGAGTGAAATGGAGGAAGAGATATTTTTTTGTCCAAACTTTTCTTTAGCCCCCCCCCCCCCCCCGGTCCCCCCGTTCAGTGTTCCCCAGGATTTTGAAAATATGAATAATGTGCCGCGGCTCAAAAAAGGTTGGGAAACACTGCACTAATGTGTGGGTTAGATACACTTAAACCTGGAATAAATCAATTGAATAAGTCTGATCCACCCTACTGTGATTTACTTGGCTAGTTAATGGATCTTAGCTGCTTTCTATGTGCAGTTTCTTGTACACATATGGATTTTGGATTTATTATATTTCCAAATGGATAAAATCCCAAATGAGTTTTATTTTGTCCTCAGACTAGAATTAAATCCATTCCCATTGACTACATTGAAAAAAGGCCTCTGTATGCTAAATGGGTTTCTTTTTTTCATAATAGGGTTGTGTGGGAAGGATGCTGGCTCTGAGTTTATTTTCATAAGCGTCAGTTGGATATGACTGCTAATGGAATTGATTTTTGCTGATGTATAAGAGCTTTCAGCTTCTCCCATGCACCCTCGAAATCTCCTTGGGGGAATGGGGGAGGAAGAGGAGAAAGTCTGTTTCTGCTCATTGAGTGTTCAGTTTCAACATATATCTGTAGCAGCAATAGGGCAACAGCTCTGTGCCCTTCACAAGTTGCTTTTGTTGTCTTGCCAATGATTGATTTATTGTTTGCATTTCCTACAGGAATTGTGGAAGTTGTTTGTATCATTTTGATACCATGGGCATCTCTCAGTTGGGGATGGGTGTTCTTTATTTTTTGTGATTATCTTTTTGCCTTGTTCTGATTTACATAGTGTTGTTGTTTATCTTTATTGATGTAGTATTTTGCCTAAAGTACTTAGGCATTAAAATCCTTTAACTGGGCAAGATATTTGTAAGTTATTTGTAAATAAATAGTTGTCAAGTATAATCTGTAGGGTCCAAAATAATTTAAATGTCCATAGAGATGCTAGAGATTCTTGACATAAACATGCAAGAGCATGGATGAGAGGATTATTTTGGTTTATTACAGTGGACTTTAATATTTATAAATAAGAAATAATGATTTTTGTTTTCTTTCAAAAAGGTTATCATTATCACTTGGAAACTTTCGTATGTTAAGCTTAATTGTGTATCCTGACAGCATTCTTCCATTTTATTCTGAATATCTTAAGTGTATGATTATTTCAGGTACTTTTAGGATCAGCCTGCTCTTTTCCTTAGAAAACTTTCTCAAATCTATTTATTCCACCTATGCTTCTTTGTGTAATCCTGTGAAGTGATCCTTCTCTATCTGTGGCATCATGTGAAAATAGCTTTTGTGTGTTTTACAGCAGTCATTTGTGTATTTTTCTCCTCAATCTTTTAAACTTGTCTTTTATCACAGCACCTGCCAGCATGTTAGTAAAAGATGAGTATGTACATGAATTTGAAGGGCAGCCGTCACTGTCATCCGCTGAAGGCCATTCAGTTCAGACAATTCAGCATCCCCCGAGTAACAGAGCACCCACTGAATCCTATAGTACTCCAGCTATGTTAGCGCCTTCTGAGCCTAGTTCTGCCAGCACTACCAACTTTCCCAACATTCCTGTTCCTTCCACAAGTAAGACGTTTATGATGACCACCATTTGAAAATGCATGTTGTCCATCCCACTTTGTTTTAGAAACTCGGCCATGATTAATCAGGCTATTAATATAAATGGAATTCTGTTTGATAATTATATTGTATATAATAATTACAATAATATAAATTTATAATTATATATAATTAATTAGATCTAATTGCAATTTGGTTAGATTTTTATGTGTTTATTCTCGTTGTGTTCCTTTCTCATTGTTTACTTTATTGTTCTGTTATTTTACTTCTGTTTACATGCTTTTTCATTTTTCTTCCTTTTTATTATTGTAAACTGCCTAGAGTAGCATCCACAGTGAGATAGGCAACTAATAAATTTAACAAATAAATAAATGAATTACCATTAACTTAATGGTAAAAATAATGATTGTTACTTGATTCCTTTCATGGATATAGAGCTGTGATCCAGATTCCTTCCTTCCTTTCTTCCTTCCTTCCTTCCTTCCTTCCTTCCTTCCTTCCTTCCTTCCTTCCTTCCTCCCTCCCTCCCTCCCTCCCTCCCTCCCTCCCTCCCTCCCTCCCTAATTTATTGATTTCATTTATGTGCTGTTTCAGTCTGCTGTGTCTTGGCATCTTATAATTCTTCATAAAACATAGAATGGGAATAGAGAGGACGATGGGTATTCATGCACATGTATATTGTATCTCTCATTGGGTACAAATTATAACCACCAGATTTTAGCTTCCGGATTAAAAAAACATGTTTAGTTTTCAGTGCCAGAAAGAGAATTGTGGAAAACTGGAAATCTATACATTATGTTAAGAAAGAAAAATTAGAAAATAGACCAGTGTTTAGGGAGATGTATAGTAGTTAGATAAATAGTGCCCCCCCCCCCATATTTTAAAAACATTTTTTCAATGTCTCCTATTTTGCATAAGTTTAAAAGATTCCCTGATTCAGGGTTGTTAATGTTGCAGCCGCAGGCCGAATGCATCATGGGCTGGCCATGCCCACGCCCAGTTTAAGCGAAGGGGGGGAAAGTCATAATACGTCAAATGACACTGCCGTGACGCCTCTGATTGACACCCCTGCCTTAGATGAAGAAAATAACTCCATGCTTTTACAAGTTTAATAAGGACCCCAGTTCCACGCACTGCTTTTTATATCTTTAGCTCCAGGTCTAAGTAGACCAAACAAAAAGGGAGCAATCAAGATCTTATTTTGAATGCCAAATAAACACTCTTACATAATACAGGAGGATTGTGCTGGTGGCTTCTGTCCTGCTTTTTTGGTAGAGTGGTATTCTTTGTCCTTGCATCAAATTGCCCCATTCACGTTTATTACTTAGAATTAAGCAGCTATATTAATATGTAGAAAGGTGTTTTATTGGTGGTTTTATTACTGTAATCATATTAACGGCAGAAACCTCCGGCTTCTAACAGAGTAGTCATTCATTTTTTTTAAAGCAACGGTGAACTGTTTTACATTTTTGCCAGGCCAACCCACCAGTATGTTGGCAGGTAGCCACAGTGATGGACTCTTACAGATTCCTTCAGGGCCTCAGCCAGGGGCACAGCAGAACGGCTTTACAGCTCAGCCAGCTACTTACCACCACAGTAAGTGAACTGTTTACATTCCATTCCATTCCAGGGTTTAGTTTAGTTTAGTTTGCATACTTTTCCTTGAAAAGAGATGGGAAATAAACGGGCATTTTTCTGTTATCTTTTTTAGATAGTACAACAACCTGGACTGGTAGCCGTACTGCTGCCTACACACCTACTATCCCCCACCATCAAAATGGACACCTTCAACACCACCCACCTATGCCTCACCCTGGACATTACTGTAAGCATGCACGTGTTATTGTATGCATGGCTTAATTGGTGTAATGAAATCATGATTTCCCGAGAGACAGCAAGAAGTAGCGCTGAGCTGAAAAAAATGAAGAAATATTTGGTCATCTATGAAGCTTTGTAACTTATCTCAGGCGAGTTAGTGGCTGGGTAATATATTGTATCATGCTAAGTCATAATGTGGTTTGGGTTAGGACTTAGCTCTGAATTAGCCCATTTGTGGCTTTCTCCTCCTCCCCCCCAAAAAAGCATAGCCAATCATAGCTACTGCATTTTATATTAACATGGTATAAATAGAGCCATTTGACAAAAGGCACTTGGAACCTTTTAGAACCTTTGGGATATAAATGTGTACAGTGGTACCTCAAGATACGAACCCCTCGTCTTACGAACAACTCGTGATACGAACCCGGGGTTCAGAAAAATTTTGCCTCTTCTTACGAACTTTTTTCGAGTTACGAACCGGCGTTCGGAGACTGCTGGGAAGCCATGCGGCTGTTTTAAAAGGTGACAGCCGGGCGGCGGGGCTTCCCAGAAGCCTCCCGAACGCCGGTTCGTAACTCGAACAAAGTTCGTAAGAAGAGGCAAAATTTTTCTGAACCCCGGGTTCGGTTCGGGAGGTTGCTGGGAAGCCCCCCAGCCCGGCTGTCACCTTTTAAAACAGCCGCGCCGCTTCCCAGCTGTCTCCCGAAGCCGAACGCGGAAGTTCGGCTTTGGCGTTCGGCTTCAGGAGACAGCTGGGAAGCGGCGCGGCTGTTTTAAAAGGTGACAGCCGGCCTGGGGTGCTTCCCAGCACCACCCTGAACCCCGAACCCGGGTTCGGGGGGGTGCTGGGAAGCCCCCCAGGCCGGCTGTCACCTTTTAAAACAGCCGCGCCGCTTCCCAGCAGTCGCCGAAAGCCGTTTTTTTGCGGGGGGTTTTTTGGTTGCATGGATTAATTGACTTTACATTGTTTCCTATGGGAAACAATGTTTCGTCTTACGAACCTTTCGTCTTACGAACCTCCTCCTTGCACCAATTAAGTTCGTATCATGAGGTATTACTGTACTTTTTTTAAAAAAAAGAACAAGAAAATGTTACCATCTTTCATATCATTCTAGAACTCTTCGACTCCCAGAATTCAGTCCCTTCAATCCCATATTCTTCTTGGGAATACAGTGTTCCTTCGATTTTCGCGGCTTCGAACTTCACAAAAAGTATATACCACGGTTTTTCAAAAATATTAATTAAAAAATACTTTGCGGCTTTCCCCCCCCCCATACCATGGTTTTTCCCACCCGATGACATCATATGTCATCGCCAAACTTTCATCTGCCTTTAATAAATATTTTTTTAAATAAACATTAATAAATAAACATGGTGAGTAATAATCTAAATGGTTGCTAAGGGAATGGGAAATTGCAATTCAGGGGTTTAAAGTGTGAAGGGAAGGCTTGTGATACTGTTCATAGGCAAAAATAGTGTATTTACTTCCGCATCTCTACTTTGCGGAAATTCAACTTTCGCGGGCGGTCTCGGAACGCATCCCCCGCGACAATCGAGGGAACACTGTAAATATAATATTTATATAGAGTTTTTGTAGAGCTTTTATAAAATGACCTAATTCTTTGATTAATATATGAGTAGTCCACAGCTTATGACCGCAATTGAGCTCCACATTTATGTTGCTAAGTGAGCAGTTTCTAAAGTGAATTGTGCCCCATTTTATGACCTTTCTTGCCACGTTAGTTAAGTGAATCACTGCAATTATGCTAGTAATGTCTGTTAAGTGAGTCTGATTTTCCCATTGACTTTCCTGTCAGAAAGTCGCCAAAGGAAATCACATGACTCTGGGACACTGCAACCGTCAAATGTGAGTCAGTTGCCAAGCATCTGTAAATCATGTGACCACAAAAATGCTACAATGGTCATAAGTGTGAAAAATTGTCATAAGTAACTTTTTTCAGTGCCGTTGTAACTTTGAACGGTCACTAAATGAACTGTTGTAAATCAAAGATTACTTGTACTGGTCTGGAAATAATTTTTTTCCTTTAAATAGTTGAGAAACCTTTACATCAAATTTGAGTTTATTTCTAAAGCATGTATTTAATATTCGGCACTGTGGACAGACACCATCCTAGTTTCCGCTATGTGGCTGATTTGCTATACATATGACAATGTTTTACTGCAGAAAAGAATTCATCTCAATCCAGGTAGAAATTAGGGAAGTTTGGTCCAAATGTATATCAGAACATTTTGGGATGAAATGTTTTGGGCTGACAGTTGTTGAGGGGAAAAAAGGTGTTGAAAAAAGTGAGAAGAGGGTTGGTTGGACATATTGGATGTATAGAGCCTAAAGAGATCTTGATAATAGCTAGGAGAAAATAGGAAAAGAGAGCTTCGGAGAAGATGATGAGTCTGAAATGTTGGGTATCAGTGACCAACAGGTGGTAGGTAAAGGAATCCTGGGGAGGTTAGGATGGAGATCAGGCATCCAGTTAAAGCCAGGGACCTGGGCACCTGGAAGTCACCAAAGAAAGGTGGTGAGATTGTAGGTAAACCAGCACACCAGTCATGGAGAAGAATCGGTGGGGAAGGGTGCCCCAGCTTTTCCATGCTTGCTCCAAAAGACCCTCTAAATCAGGGGTTCTCGGACCTTGGCAACTTTAAGATTTGTGGACTTCAACTCCCAGAATTCCCCCAGCCAGCTTTGCTGGAAGTTGAAATACAGAAGGACCCTGATCTAGATTTGTTTAATTAATGTCAAATCAGGACAACCAAAGTGTTCTAAGTGTTCAAAATATTTTGGTTGCAGTGAGCCCAAGTCTATTTTTGGGTGCAACTCCTGAAAAACTATGTGTGGGTTTATCTGTTTTGTATCTAGCTCTGGTATTTACATTTATTAGATGTAGGCAGAAAATGGTCTTTTAGGGATAGGAAAACTTGCAAGGAACAGTGTGGGTAAAAAGTATGACTTTTTAATTGTTTTTTTAAAGGGCCAGTTCACAATGAGCTTGCATTCCAACCTCCAATATCAAATCATCCAGGTAGGTGCATTTGTTTTAATGAGTATTCAGTTAAATGCTTATTCCATATTACAGAATTAAACGGGTACCTTGTGCCCTCTTTAAAACTCATCAGTTGTATAAATGCCCCTCTATACTACAGTGATACCTTGTCTTACGAACTTAATTGGTTCCGGGACGAGGTTCGTAAAGTGAAAAGTTTGTAAGACGAAACAAGGTTTCCCATAGGAATCAATGGAAAAGCGTTTAATGTGTGCAAGCCCAAAATTCACCCCTTTTGCCAGCCGAAGCACCCGTTTTTGCACTGCTGAGATTCCCCTGAGGCTTCCCTCCCTGGGAAACCCCACCTCTGGACTTCCGTGTTTTTGCGATGCTGCGATTTCGCTGAGGCTCCCCTCGCTGGTAAACCCCACCTCCGGACTTCCGTTGCCAGCAAAGTGCCCATTTTTGCAATGCTGGGATTCCCCTGTTTGGATTCCCCTGCAGCATCACAAAAACACAGAAGTCCGGAGGTGGGGTTTCCCATGGAGGGGAGCCTCAGGGAAATCCCAGCAGCGCAAAAATGGGCGCTTCGCTGGCAATGGATGGTCCGGAGGTTGGGTTTCCCAGCGAGGGGAGCCTTCGCCTGGCAACGGAAGTCCGGAGGCGGGGCATCCCAGCGGCGGCGGTGGGTTCGTAAGGTGAAAATAGTTCGGAAGAAGAGGCAAAAAAATCTTAAACCCCGGGTTCCCATCTTAAAAAGTTTGTATGACGAGGGATTCATAAGATGAGGTATCACTGCACTCAAATATTAAGGAGTGGGGAACCTCTGTTCTCCAGGCCAATCATGGTCTGTGGTTTCCTTATGTGTTTCTTGCCTTGTCTGTACTCTTTCTCCCATGGGTGCAGGACTCAGTCTTTTTTTTAAAAAGGTTCCAATGGAGTGCTAAAAAAGTCAAAATGCTGCAGGGTGTGTGAGAAAAGGGCTAACAGACCATACCCTACATTTTGCACTCCTCCACCATTGCACCCTCCTTCACTTGCACACTCCTTCACAGCCCTCCAAACCCCTTTTCTTCTCTCAGGGCCTTCCATCCGTGTTCAGCAGCTTGGCTTTTTAAAAACCACTGCGACCAATGAAGATATTTTTTTAAAAATGATTGAGATTTTTGAGACCTGTGAACAAATCTGGTCAAGAAAGTGTTTTCCTGCGCTCATTAACTCTTCTGGTTCTTGCAGTGCTGATCTTTTTTAATCAAGCCTCTCTTCTTCACCCTCGCCTCCCCCTCTAGCTCCAGAATACTGGTGTTCAATTGCCTATTTTGAGATGGATGTTCAGGTGGGGGAGACGTTCAAAGTCCCTTCAAGCTGTCCAGTTGTTACTGTTGATGGATATGTGGACCCTTCAGGTGGGGATCGCTTTTGCCTTGGTCAGCTTTCCAATGTACATAGAACAGAAGCCATTGAGAGAGCCAGGTAGGTTTTGCGACTCTGGAAAAGGAAGCGTTCTGATTTGTCCTTTGTTTTGGGGTACTTGTGGGTTAAGCTTTGAAAGTTTGTCCTCCTGTTTAACTGCAGTATAGCTGGTACTTGCTTAATGATCCTTAATTCCACGATTAAAGTTACGACACAGCCAAATGAATGTTATTTACATCCAGGACAGGCCATTACGGCTGATAAGAACATAAGAAGAGCCATGCTGAATCGGGCCAAAGCCCATCGAGTCCAGCATTCTGTGTCACATAGTGGCCCACCAATTCTTGAGCAGAAAGAGAAGGCAAATCCCTCCCTTTCCCTTGACCCCCAACAAATGGTACCGAAAGGAATCCTGCCTGCCTCAACCAACATAGAGGTGGCACATGGACATCTGTTTCAATAATCAACAATACACTTGGCATCCATGACTCTGTCTACACCTGCCTTGAAGCTATCAAGGCTGACAGAAGTCACGACCTCTTCTGGAAGTGAATTGCATAAACCAACGACCCTCTGGGTGAAGAAATATTTCACTTTATTTGTACTCACATTTGTCTTTTTGGCCCCCCTGCACTCTGCTGCCTCTCCATTCCGCCCTCTGCTCTACTGCCCTGCATTATGCCACCGCCCTCTTGCCCATTGTCATTTTCTTCCTGCTGCTAAGCTGTGCCCAGCCTGGTCCTTCACAATGGCTTCTCAGCAGTGGAAGGAAGAATATGGCAAAGGTCAGTGGTGACGCAAGCTGGCCAGATGGGCAAGAACAGAGCGGAGATAGACGAGTGGAGGGACTTTAGGTGAGGGCAGGAGAAATGGGTGGTCATTGCCTAATGATGTTGTGGTCCTGGCCAAACAACCTCAGTCAGGACTCTGCTGTGTTGTCAAGTGATGTTTTAGCTCATGAGCACATCGCTTAACAAGGGAAAATGTGGTTCCATTTGGGGTCATTAAGTGAGCACTACCAATATGCATCTTCTTTAGATGTTCTTCACTATTGACTCCGAATATTCTTCCTCAAGTTCACTCACTTATCATGCTCTGTCTGTTTTATGATTTCCCATCAATAACGTAAAAAAATGATCAAGTTGGTATTGATTCTGAATGACCACATAGATTTTCTTCAAGTTCTGTTCCCAACTTGTCCACCAGATCTTCCAACAATGCCCTCGTTGCTTATGTAATTGTCTGCCCATTTTGTTGTTGGTTATTGTCTTCTCTTCTCTCCATTCCTCCTGCCTTTGCAAGCATTATATATCTTCGCATGATGTGTGCAAACAACATAAAATTACACTAAACCCATGTCAGATTTTTTTTAAAAAAAAATGAAGAATAGAAGTACCTTCACCTGCCAATGGGGTTATCATGTTTTTATTTATTTATTTATTATTTAGATTTGTATGCCGCCCCTCTCCACAGACTCGGGGCGGCTCACAGTAAGACACAACAATTCATAACAAATCCAAATAACTTTAAAATATTTTTTAAAACCCATTTTTCTAACAAACACACACACAAACATACCATGCATAAATTGTACATGCCCGGGGGAGGTGTTTCAGTTCTCCCATGCCTGACGACAAAGGTGGGTTTTAAGGAGTTTATGGAAGGCAGGGAGAGTAGGGGCAGTTCTAATCTCTGGGGGGAGTTGGTTCCAGAGAGTCGGGGCCACCACAGAGAAGGCTCTTCCCCTGGGGCCCGCCAACCGACATTGTTTAGTTGACGGGACCCGGAAAAGGCCCACTCTGTGGGACCTAATCGGTCGCTGGGATTCGTGCGGCAGAATGTTGTTAGAGTTGGAGTCACTATTCCAGGGTATTGATGCTGTCAGTGGTCTGCTTAAGACATTTATGTACTGTGTCTATGAACTAAGCAAAACCTCCCTCCTGCTTCTTAAAGAATAGAGAGATTGATATCTGTGCTTCAAAATCACAGATCCAAGTGCTAGGAAACATGCCAAGGCTGTAATTAGATTAAGAAATGGAATATGTTTCACACAGATGTTTCTAATTTGTATTCTACAGCCACCACGTCATAAGTTATGGGGATAAGAATCTCTGCCTGGGTATCATATGTTACATGTTGAGTTATATCTATTCTGAGAGATCCCTTTTTATGTAATTAGAATTCCCAGTGGCTGATAGCCTGAAGTGGCGCTTTTAATTAACGAATTGCAGAAATGTTGAATTCTGGTGGCATGCCAGAACAGCGATGGATGAAATGTATTTGTTTTCATTCTTAATCAGCATTCTGCATTGCACTGTGCTCCTTTCTCTGCAATAATTTAATAATTTCCACAGAACTTGATTTTGCTGTTTATTTAAAACCCTGCTGGATGCATTTAATATATCTGTTAAGTGAGTCCTAATAACACTCAGCTGTGACCTCAAAAAGGTTTTATGAAAATCAAAATAAGCGGAAAGCCTTTCATTATAAAATAAATTACTGTCCTGTTTTTCTACTCAGACTTGGCATAGTTAGCCTCGGACTCTCACCATCAAGCATATCCCTTGCATGCATGAGTTGTCTGTATTGAAACTGTGATCCACTGCTTAGAAGTGAATTAGACACACAGTCCTCAGTTTACAGCCCAAATTTTCTGTTACTAAGCGTGATAGTTGTTAAGTTTTGTCCCATTGTGAATCCTTTTTTGCTGCTGCTGTTAAATGAATCACTGTAGTTGATAAGCTAATAATCTGGTTGTTAAGTGAATCTGGCTTCCCCCATTGCTTGTCAGAAGGTCGCAAAAAGGGATCACATGATCGCGGGGCACTCCAACCATCATAAATACGAGACAGTTGCCAAGAATCTGAATTTTGGTCACATGACCAAACATTCAGATTCTTGGCGGCTGACTCGTATTTCTGCTGGAATGGTGAAAAACTGTTGTAAGTCACTTTTCCCCGTGCTGTTATAACTTTGAATGGTCACTAAGTAAACTGTTGTAAGTCGAGGACTACCTGTAGGTCCTTTCAAAGGAATTGGTACCCGTACGTAGCAGTCAGTCTTGAAATGCAGAATAGGGAGGCCAGGCTTAGGACTATGGCCATTTCATCAAAGCCCATCAGGAAAGAAACACTTGGTAATAAGTTTCTGATTCATCTTTGTTTAATCCTGACCTCTTGCCCTGAACATAAACTAGCAATTGGCTTCCTGTAGTTGAATGTGTTTGGAGTCTAAGTACTCAGTCTTGAAAGTTATTCCTTAAAAAAAAAAGGCTGACTCAAAAAACACTTCCACCACTTTTCCCGCTACTGAAATGGCCTGACTCTTATCTTTAGCCTGGGTGCTCTTAACAAATCACTTGAGAACCGAGGCTGTTCAAGGTCTACTGAACATTTGCTTACTCTTTAGTTAGAATATCATAGGTATGAGCTGCCTTGACTTAAGTCAGTGATAGCAAACCTATGGCATAGGTGCCACAGTTGGCACGCGGAGCCATATCTGCTGGCACACGAGCCATTGCTCTAGCTCAGCTCCAACATGCATGTGTGTGCCAGCCAGCTGGTTTTTGGCTCTCACAGAGGCTCTGGGAGAGTGTTTCTGGCTTCCAGAGAGCCCCCAGGGGGGCGGGAGCCTTTGGAGCCTGGGGAGGGCGAAACACAAGCCTTCTAGACCCACCATAAGTTGGGAAATTGACCATTTCCGGCCTCCAGAGGAACTTTGGGGGGCGGGAGAATCTGTTTTTGCCCTTCCCATGCATTGAATTATGGGTGTGGGCACTTGCGTATGCGCGATATTCCATGTGCAGGTTTTTTTAGCACTGAAGGAAAAAACGGTTCGCCCTCACTGACTTATGTCATTTCGAAGGGCAAATACAGGTTTTCGTTTTCTTTTTAGAATAGAATAGAATAGAATTTTATGTTTATTATGTTAGTCTGTTTTTCTAATGGTTACACCAAACTGACTTTTGGCAGATCCATTGGACCAGAGGTGTCAAACTCAAGGCCCCTGGCCCAGATCTAGCCCATGGAGTGCTTAGATCTAGCCTGCAGGCCTGCCCTGAAAAGAACCGTCCCACGGTGTCTCTGCCAATGAAAACATAGCTTACGAGAGCCGCCCTGAGTCTTTGTAGAAGGGGACACAATCTGAAGTTAGTTGGGGGAAAGATCAAAAGCAACATGAGAAAATATTATTTTACTGAAAGAGTAGTAGATCCTTGGAACAAACTTCCAGCAGACGTGGTAGATAAATCCACAGTAACTGAATTTAAACATGCCTGGGATAAACATATATCCATCCTAAGATAAAATACAGAGAATAGTGTAAGGGCAGACTAGATGGACCATGAGGTCTTTTTCTGCCGTCAGACTTCTATGTTTCTATGTTTCTAATAATAATAATGTATAGCCCTCTCAAGCTCTGTTTTCACTGGCAAAGGGTTTCAGTAGGCTGTTGCAGCTGAAAATGGCACTCGGGAGCCTGTTTTTGCTGACATAGTGCTTGGACCACCACAGACGCCCCTGACACAACAACAACAACAACAACAATAATAATAATTATTATTATTTATTAGATTTGTTTTATTTATTTATTTATTTATTTATTTATTCGATTTTTATGCCACCCTTCTCCTTAGACTCAGGGCGGCTTACAACATGTTAGCCATAGCACTTTTTAAAACAGAGCTAGGCTATTACCCCCACAATCCGGGTCCTCATTTTACCGACCTCGGAAGGATGGAAGGCTGAGTCAACCTTGAGCTGGTGATGAGATTTGGACAATGAGAGCTAGAAACCTGATCCTTACTGGGTGAAAGGGAAGACCTTCCGAAGATGATCAGTCTGCCCTCATGACCTCTGCTGGAGGGAGGGAGGAAGGGAAGGAAGGAAGGAGGGAACAAGGAAGGGGAGGGAGGGAGGAAGACTCGAGGCAGCCATGAGCTGGCCATGCCTCCCAGGGGTCAAACACAACCCCGATGCAATTTTGAAACCCCTGCATTGGATTGCAATTGTCAAAATTCTCAACCAAAAAATAGCTATAACAGACACCCAGATTTTGAAGTCGTTTTATACATTCAAGCCTAGATTCCATTGGGGTATCACTACAAATGTCTATGCCATCTTACTGTATTTTAGGGTAAAGGCAGGTCTCGCTTCTTAAGACTCAAGTCTTCAGAGAGTTTGCTTAAGAACGACTGACGTTGAAACCAAGTAAAGCTGATTTGTCGATGGTTCAGTTTTCCCCATTTTATTAAATCTTGGCTTCTTTGTGTCATTTTTTTTCCTCCTATCAGGTTGCACATAGGTAAAGGCGTACAATTGGAGTGTAAAGGGGAAGGTGATGTCTGGGTTCGGTGCCTCAGCGATCATGCAGTGTTCGTTCAGAGTTACTACTTAGACCGAGAAGCAGGACGGGCCCCGGGAGATGCGGTTCACAAAATATATCCTAGTGCCTACATTAAGGTTTGTTAACAAAATATTCCTGCATTTTAACATTGTAATAACAGATTAATAATTTCACTTGTCTGGTTCTGGATTGGCAGTGCCAAACCCTAACCTCTTCTTCACAAACTTCTGTTCTTCTCAGTGTTGACTTTTTAACCTCCTAAAATTTACAGGTGCTGGAACGTATGATCCCATGCTATGTAGATGTAATGTTGTAAGGTCTTATTTGGGGGGATATAATTATTTATGCAAATGGATCATAAGATCTACAAAATCTTTTTTTTCTCTCTAAAAGTTCATATCACCCAATGTAAATAAGTAATTGACTTTAAATATTGTGTTTGAACATAACACAGAATAATTCTGAGAAACATGTATTATTAAGCATAATTGCAATTCTATTGCATTTAATCTGGAATGTTTTTCATTTTACTACCCCAAAGATTTTTTTTAAAAAGATTTGCAGATAAATGCTTAGAGCAACAGTCTGTAGAAATGGTCTACAGTGTTCCCTCGATTTCCGCTGGGGATGCGTTCCGAGACCGCCCGCGAAAGTCGAATTTCCACAAAGTAGAGATGCGGAAGTAAATACAGTGATCCTGCGCTCGTTGCGAGGGTTCCGTTCCAGGACCCCCCGCAACGAGCGGGTTTTCGCGAAGTAGCGCTGCGGAAGTAAAAACACCATCTGCGCATGTGCAGATGGTGTTTTTAACTTCCGCAGCGCTAGCGAGGAGCCGAAGATTGGGGGCGGCGCTGGTGTTTTAAAACGTCGCCGCCGACATGGGGGGCTCGGTAGCACCCCCCCGAACCCCCAACCCGGGTTTGGGGGGGTGCTAGCAAGCCCCCCATGTCGGCGGGGACGTTTTAAAACACCCGCGCGGCTTTCCAATGAGTCCCGAAGACAAACGCGGAAGTTTGACGTTTGTCTTCGGGACTCATTGGAAAGCTCCGATGGTTTTAAAACAGTTGCGCTGTTCTCCGCTGACTCCTGGCGAACTTCCCCGCTTTAGGAGTCAGCGGAGAACGGCGTGCCTGCTTTAAAACGATCGGAGCTTTCCAATGAGTCCCGAAGACAAACGCGGAAGTTTGACGTTTGTCTTCGGGACTCATTGGAAAGCTCTGATCGTTTTAAAACAGTTGCGCCATTCTCCGCTGACTCCTGGCGAACTTCCCGGGCAAAGGGCGGGTGAGCGGGTGCTGGGGGGGGCTTTGCCCTCCCGCCAGCAAGAGGGGGAAGACCCAGGGAAGCCGCCCAGCAGCTGATCTGCCGGGCGCCATCTACGCATGCGTGCCCATAGAAAAAAGGGCACGCATGCGCAGATGGTGTTTTGACTTCCGGGTTCAAAAATCGCAAATTACCCTGTTCGCAATGGTCGGGGACGCAATAACCGGGGATCACTGTACACCATTTTTGGCTATGGACAGTATCACAAGCCTTCCCTTAACATTTTAAACCCCTAAATTACCATTTCCCATTCCCTTAACAACCATTTACTCACCATTATTACTGGTACTCACCATTGAATAAGACACTTAGTGATCCTGATATTTATAAACATAATTATTTATTAACAATAATCTTTTTTTTGGTTATTTGCAAAAATTATTAGTTTGGCGATGACATATGACGTCATTGGGTGGGAAAAACCGTGGTATAGGGAAAAAACCGCGAAGTATTTTTTAATTAATATTTTTTGAAAAACCGTGGTATAGGCTATTCGCGAAGTTCGAACCCGCGAAAATCGAGGGAACACTGTACTTTTCTGTGAGGGCCTCCGGTTCTGCAGTCCCACTCCTCAGACATGGCATTAAGAACGGAAAGCAGTTTTCACATCCTGCTTATATTGTTAAATAATCTTCCATTACGTTTTCTCAGGAACATTTTCATATAATTTGGTTCCTAAGCTGTCAATGTGTCTTTGCGGCTTTCAATTCAAGGCTCTTTAGAAGCCACAAGCATAGGTGCTTTGTGCTCAGCACAAACAATAGAAAATGGATTGTGCAGTGCTGTAAATAGCTTTACTTTTACAATTTGAATAAATCAAGAAGGCCTTGGATGTTTCCTGATAGGAGTTAGGTTAAACATCTTCAAAATCACAAAAGGTTGGATTCTTTAGTGTTCTGTCGAGCTCTCTGGTAGAATCCTCCCAAAAATGCACAGATACAATTTCAGACACACACACTTTGGAAATTCAAAACAATGTTCTTTATATTAAAAATGCAAATAAACAGAGAACTCTTTTTGTATAGCAAAGAGCACTTGTCTCCAAACAAATTGGTAATTTGTACAAGTCCCTTATCAGTTCTGTGATACTTAGCTTGCAGCTGTGAGACAATTCACAGTCCTTCTTCTTTCACAAAGTGAAACACACCCTGCTCTGGGTTAGTTTCAAAGCGGGGGGAAAATCAGCACACAAAGATCAAAGTCAGCAAAGCAGTCATGAAACACAACGATCAGATAATCCTCCAAAATGGCCAAACCCACAGGCTGCTATTTATAGAAGCCTCACTAATTACCACAGCCCCCCCCCAACCACAGGTGGCCTCATTTTCTTTGATAATAATCTCTCAGTTGTTGCCTATGCATCGCTCTCCGCATGCATGGCTGTATCATTAACTCTTGTTCCGAATCCAAAGAGGAGCTAGATAATTGATCTCCTTCTGAGCTGTCTGCCACACACTCCTCCTCCCTGTCACTCATGTCTTCTTGGTCAGAGGAGCCTTCATCAGCAGATTTCACCGGGGGCAAAACAGGCCTGCAGCATGTGGATGTCTCCCCCATATCCACAGTCCTTGGGGCAGGAGCTGGGCCAGAGCTAACCACAACACTTTAGGTGCCAAATATTGCAGTTTGCAAAAGAGTGAATGCAGAGGATGGAAGGTGACCTTAAAACCATGCAGTTATTCTTCAATCACCATATTTTTCAGTATATAAGACGCACCGGAGTATAAGATGCAGCTTAGTTTTTGGAGAGGAAAATTGGGGGGGGGGGGGGGGATCTGGCTAGCGTCCTTAGTCTGCTGCTCAGCTTCAGCACCTTATTTTATCCCCTGGTTAGGACTTAAGAAAACCTTATTCCAAGCAAGCAGAAATGACTGCAAAGACTTGGGGTTGGGGGGAAAAAACCTTTGGAGAGATTAGCAATGAAAAAGCTTGCACCTCATTAGGAGTGGGAAAAAAAGTTTTGAAAAAGCTAGATTCTGAATATAAGACACACCCAAATTTTCAGCCTTTTTTGGGGGGGGGGGGGGGGGAGGTGTGCTTCCAAAAAATACAGTAAAATAGCCAAGGAGAGAGAAGTCATGTGTAGCTAGTAGTCCTTGTGTGTTTTTTAAATTATTATTATTTTTACATAGATCACAATCCTGTGCAGGGGCAGTTCCCCCCCTAGTTCAGTTGGACTCTTTGTTTTCGAGACGGCTTCTGCTCTACAGTAACGCCGCTTCTTTTTCAGGTATTCGATTTACGCCAGTGTCACCGCCAAATGCAACAGCAGGCTGCCACGGCACAAGCCGCGGCTGCTGCTCAAGCTGCCGCCGTGGCAGGGAACATCCCTGGGCCGGGATCTGTCGGAGGAATTGCTCCAGCGATCAGTAAGTGAAACCGGTGAAATCTTTCATTCCTCCATATATTTTCAAATGCTTTCAGTGGAAAAAAAGGAAATTCGGAGGAGTGCATCACACATTCCCAAAGTTAAGAATCGTGCACTTCTGGTAGTTTAAAACACAATCCACATTTTTAGTTTCCAGGTATATGTGAAAGTTAGGATTTATATCTCCTTATCTGCGTTTTAGAAACATAGAAACAGAAGACTGACAGCAGAAAAAAAACCTCATGATCCATGTAGTCTGCCCTTATACTATTTTTTGTATTTTATCTTAGGATGGATATATGTTTATCCCAGGCATGTTTAAATTCATTTACTGTGGATTTACGAACCACGTCAGCTGGAAGTTTGTTCCAAGGATCTACTACTCTTTCAGTGAAATAATATTTTCTCATGCTGCTTTTGATCTTTCCCCCAACTAACTTCAGATTGTGTCCCCTTGTTTTTGTGTTCACTTTCCTATGAAAAACACTTCCCTCCTGAACCTTATTTAACCCTTTAACATATTTAAATGTTTCAATCATGTCCACCCTTTTCCTTCTGTCCTCCAGACTATACAGATTGAGTTCATTAAATCTTTCCTGATAAGTTTTATGCTTAAGACCTTCCACCATTCTTGTAGCCTGTCTTTGGACCCGTTCAATTTTGTCAATATCTTTTTGTAGGTGAGGTCTCCAGAACTGAACACAGTATTCCAAATGTGGTCTCACCAGCACTCTATATAGCGGGATCACAATCTCCCTCTTCCTGCTTGTTATACCTCTACCTATGCTGCCGAGCATCCTACTTGCTTTTCCTACCACCCAACCACACTGCTCACCCATTTTGAGACTGTCAGAAATCACTACCCCTAAATCCTTTTCTTCTGAAGTTTTTGCTAACACAGAACTGCCAATGCAATACTCCGATTGAGGACTCCTTTTCCCCAAGTGCATTATTTTACATTTGAAAACATTAAACTGCAGTTTCCATTGCTTTGACCATTTATCTAGTAAAACTAAATCATTTACCATATTACAGACCCCTCCAGGAATATCAACCCTATTGCAGAGTTTAGAGTCATCGGCAAATGGGCAAACCTTCCCTACCAAACCTTCCCCTTTTCCTCTTTGTTTTTTTCTCTGTCTCCTCAATACACACATTCAGGTCAGCAAAGGATTGCGGTCTTCAGCGTTACCAATGTGCATGCACGCCAGTGCTAGATTTGGCTTCTGCGCATGTGCAGCATGTGAAATCTTATGCGAGGACATGTGAGCAAGCGAGATTTCGGCAATTTTCACTGATATTTTTGTTACTCTACATGCTCAGAAGCAAGAAATTGGCGAAAATCGCTGAAATCTCACTCACGTGAGTGTCTTCATGCAAGATGTCGCTTGCTGCTATGATCCAGAGTTCAAGCAGTTGTGCCCCACAGAACTCTCCCGTCGCCCCTGTGCACGGTCACAAGACTGCACAAGCCGCACCACATTTATGGCTATTTGCAGCATTCTGTGGTCACGTAGCCATTTTTTATGAAAGTGGTTGATTTAACAGCAACAAAAATGGTTGCAAAATTGGCTGAGTCACATGACTGACACTGCTTTACAACCGTTACAACTTAATAATAATAATAATTAATAATAATTTATTAGATTTGTATGCCGCCCCTCTCCGAAGACTCGGGGTGGCTCACAACAGTAATAAAAACAGTATACAATGGAACAAATCTAATAATAAAAATTATATTAAAAACCCCAACTGTTAAAAACCATACAACACATACATACTGTTGTGATTCCATCTGAGGCTCCTCAGGGAACGGCTGAACCTCTGCCGGCTCCATGCTCAGAGGGGGAGGATGAGGAACAGGAGGAGGAGGAGGAGGCCCAGGCAGACGGGGAGGAGGAATATCAGGCCGAGGGAGAGGGAGAACAGCCTGAGTCCCCCGGGGTGGAGCTCTCCCCAGCAAGCAGCCTGGAGTCCTTAGATGAAAATGCACAAGCCATCATCGATCTCAGGCAGAGAAGAGCAGCACAACGAAGGGGACAATTAGCCAGGTATTTCCAGCCCTAAATAGGCAACAGCTGGGTTTGGGTGTGGTGCTCTCTGGAAAGGCTGAAAAGGCAGACCCACCCTTCCTGTATTGTGGAGTATTATCTTTGGTAGTCCTAGGACCTGGCTGTGATCTTTGGCGTCTCTGATTCTGGCTTGTGGCCTTGAAGGCTGAAACCTTGGGGGGAAAGGCGTGGGTCTTATTCTCTACAGTGGTGTGTGTGCCAGCAAGAAGTCTGCTGTATTGTCTGGCCGTCAGGACTCTGCTGTGAAGCCTCATAGCCTGCCTGTTGGGAAGAACAGGTTTTTCTCTGTGTTTATTTTTCAAACTATAAAGTGCCTTTGCTTTTACCAGCGTGTCTGGCTGTTTTTTCCAGTTGGTGTTGAAGTCTGGGGGCACCCAGACAGAACACATACCAAACATAAAATATAAGAAAGCCTTGGGGAGATGTCTTAGTTCCCCCATGCCTGGCGATATAGGTGGGTCTTGAGTAACTTGCGAAAGACAAGGAGGGTGGGGGCTGTTCTAATCTCCGGGGGGAGTTGACCATCATTGCAACAGGCCAGCTCCATTACAGTCGTAACTGTAAGATGATTATATAGCTTCACTCAATTATAATTATGACTAGTCAAACCACGATTTGCAAACAGATCATAAACTTCTTTTGTCAAGTCAGACTCCATGCTAATATTTAATCAGCTTTCTTTTTTATTGTGCTTTTTTGAGAGGAATTGTTTCCTTCTTTTTCACTGGAGAGCCCTTGTCTCTCTCTCTCCAGCAACACATGCCCAGGAGAAGTTGGTGGGATTTCTGGCTTTGTGAAAGCATTTGCAGATTCTCCCCTCTCCCCCCACTATTGGCATCAAGTGGGTGTTGCAACTCTTAAGGAGTGGTCCAAATTTTGGAAGCAGAAATCGGGTGTTGCAACAGAAACGAAGCAGCAAACTCTTTCTGTCTTGATGAAATTTTTAGTCAGAACATTCTATTATTAATAATAGAATAACTTGCATAAATTTGAGAGTGCAAGGAGCATAATGAGGAACTTAATTTTTTTTTGAAGAACCTTGACATCTGAAATGCAGCTGTGCTATGAATTATTCTTTAAATGCTTCCCAAATTATAGGCTCAATGAAATAGAGGTTAGTTAACTAAACCAAGAAATTGAGGTATATATTGGAAGAAGTGACAATCCAGTCCCATAAAGTTTTAAAAGAAACTAGAGAGATATTCTTATAATCACAAGGAATTGAGCTTTATTTAAGAGAGGCAGCATTTTTTTTACTGGGATATGTAGCTCATTTTTTTCCCCTCACAAGATGCTTGAGAATTTCAAGGTTTTATTTATCTAAATGTACTACTTGCCCAACTTCAAAGGACTTTCTTTTCTTTTATGTCGGATCACCCTGGTATATATATATCAATGGTGCCATCCTAGTTTCCCTTAATTTTAAAAATTTCAGCAAAAAACATGTGATACATACATTCATACATACATACATACATACATACATACATACATACATACATATATATACATATATATCTATATATATATCCTAGACCTATCCTAGTCTCCCTTAATTTTCAAATTCAGCAAAAAAGCATCTGACATATATATGTGTTACATGTTTATTTGCTGAATTTGAAAATTAAGGGAGACTAGGATAGATCTATTTCGGCCTTATTTTGACCTCATCAGCTAGCCATACCCATTGGAACTTGAACCTGCAACCTTTGCCTTGTAAGGCACAGAATTATCTTCTAGGCTACAGTATCCAATCCCTTCAGCTCTGCACCAGGGAAGGGTTACATATTTTTGTGTCAAATCACCCTGGTGTATTGAAGGAACATCACAGCTCCTTATTTGCCTCTCGGCCCAACACCCAGGGCCATTTCCAAGGCAGTTAATTTTATTGATAGCCGACAATTCTATCTATATATGTCACATGTTTTTTTGCTGAATTTGAAAATTAAGGGAGACTAGGATAGATCTATTTCGGCCTTATTTTGACCTCATCAGCTAGCCATACCCACTGGGACTTGAACCTGCAACCTTTGCCTTGTAAGGCACAGAATTATCTTCTAGGCTACAGTATCCAATCCCTTCAGCTCTGCACCAGGGAAGGGTTTTTTTATATATATATATATATATATATATATATATATATATATATATATATATATATATATATATATATATATATATATATATATATATATAAAAAACCCTTCCCTGGTGCAGAGCTGAAGGGATTGGATACTGTAGCCTAGAAGATAATTCTGTGCCTTACAAGGCAAAGGTTGCAGGTTCAAGTCCCAGTGGGTATGGCTAGCTGATGAGGTCAAAATAAGGCCGAAATAGATCTATCCTAGTCTCCCTTAATTTTCAAATTCAGCAAAAAAACATGTGACATATATATATATATATAGGTGGCACATGGAGCCATATCTACCAGAACTTGAGCTGGTGCCCTAGTCAGCTTCAGTGTGCATGCGGGCCAACTGATTTTCGGCTCGCACGGAGGCTCTGGGAGGGAGTATTCAGCTTCTGGAGGGCCTCTGGGAGGATGGGGAGGCGTTTTTGCCCTTCCCAAACTCCAAGGAAACCTCTGGAGTCTGGGGAGGGTGGAAAATGGGCCTATTGGGCTCACCAGAAGTTGGGAAATGGGACGTTTCCGGCCTCTGGGGGGGCGGGGGAGGTATTTTCACCCTCCCTGGGCATTGAATTATGGGTGTGGGCACTTGTGCATGGGTAATAGTGCATGCACAGGTGCTTTCGGCACCCAAGGAAAAAAATATTCACCATCACTGATATAGAGCATACACACATGCATGGCGCGCACACACAATTTTTAAACAAAAAATTCTGAAAACATCAAGGGCTTGTTTCTTCATCCATTTCTTTATTTGAATTTATTAGTTGTCAAACTCAAATCAACTCTGTTTCTAAATGGGGAGTCTGAACAAACCAAAAGTTCACGCGCTGGTAGATAGGGCTCCGTGTGCCACCTGTGGCACCTGTGCCATAGGTGCCATAGGTTCACCATCACTGCTATATATATATATATATCCCAGCATTAGAAAGAGAAAGAGAAACGCCAACACTCCGCAGTCTGCATTGGTTGCCGATCAGTTTCCGGTCACAATTCAAAGTGTTGGTTATGACCTATAAAGCCCTTCATGGCACCGGACCAGAATATCTCAGGGACCGCCTTCTGCTGCACGAATCCCAGCGACCAGTTAGGTCCCACAGAGTTGGCCTTCTCCAGGTTCCGTCAACTAAACAATGTCATTTAGTGCGATCCAGGGGAAAAGCCTTCTCTGTGGCGGCCCCAGCCCTCTGCAACCAGCTCCCCCCAGAGATCAGAATTGCCCCCACCTTCATCATCTTTCGTAAGCTCCTTAAAACCCACCTCTGTCATCAGGCATGGGGGAATTGAGATATTCCTTTCCCCCTAGGCCTATACAATTTATGCATGGTATGTTTGTGTGTATGTTTGGTTTTTTATAAGGGTTTTTAGTTATTTTAAATATTAGATTTGTTACATGCTGTTTTTATTATTGTTGTTAGCTGCCCCGAGTCTACGGAGAGGAGCGGCATACTAAATAAATAAAGAGAGAGAGAGAGAGAAAGAAAGAAAGAAAGAAAGAAAATAAAGTCCTTTGAAGTTGGGCAAGTAGTACATTTAGCTAAATAAAACCTTGAAATTGTCAAGCATCTTGTGAGAAAAAAAATGTGAGCTACATATCCCAGTAAAAAAAATGCCGCCTCTTAAATAAAGCTCAATTCCTTGTGATTATAAGAATGTCTGTCTAGTTTCTTTTAAAACTTTATGGGACTGGATCTTCTTCTAAAATTGGGTTGATGCCAGCACGTGGTTTTGGTGAAAGAAGTTGCTTAGAGCAGTGTTTCCCAACCTTGGCAACTTAAAGGTACTTGGACTTCAACTCCCAGAATTCCCCAGCCAGCGAATGCTGGCTGGGGAATTCTGGGAGTTGAAGTCCAGATATCTTCTAAGTTGACATGGTTGGGAAACACTGGCTTAGAGAAATGTTTAACGTCCCTGTCCCTGCTCTAGGTTTGTCGGCAGCTGCTGGAATCGGTGTGGATGACCTTAGGCGCTTGTGCATCTTGAGGATGAGCTTCGTGAAAGGCTGGGGGCCCGACTACCCGCGCCAGAGCATCAAAGAGACTCCATGCTGGATCGAAATCCATCTACACCGCGCCCTTCAGCTGCTTGACGAAGTTCTCCACACCATGCCGATAGCAGACCCCCAGCCCTTGGACTGAGACCGCACAGAGCTGTGAGCCACGACACGGAGCGAGGAGGGTGGATTGTAAAATACCATTTTGTTTATTACTATGGGGGAAGATATATTTTACTTCCATTCTGCTTAATCTCTTAACCAGGTTTTAAAGAGAAAATGTCTTTGCCACCTTGCTCTCAGCAGAAAGAAGCTGGACTTGTCACTCCAGATAGTTCACATCTTCAGACCTTCGGTGGGCTACTTGTGGAAACGCTGTCACCAGCCAGAAATTTTTTTAGATGGTGATCGGGCGGGATCACTGCTGCGCCTGTTTCTTGGACATCTCATTGATTCGTGTGAGCTTCTTCTCAGAATTTAACGGGGAGCTCACGCTGAACAATCCTATGCATTTCAGGGAGCCTGGAGGTGGGGGGGCGCGGGGGGGGGCTCACTTATGACTGCATTGTCCTTGCATGAGTCCAGCCCAGATGAGCAAAAATCATGTTGATTATTTCTAAAGGGAGGATTCATATGCTCTGCTCTACTGGGCACTGGGGCATGTCTCATCAGGAGTTTTTTATGTAAAATTTTTTATGTATGCCTATTATTTTAAAAATGCACTAAAACTGGGATGGGCTTCAGAGCTGGTATCCATTTTAAAAGGCAACGTGAAACAAACCGGTTAAAAATGTCTGCTAAATTCAGTAGCGCAACGTCCGCATTATTCTACATTCCCAACTGATTTTAACTTTTACCAGCACGGAACTTCTTAAATAACACTTGAGCAATGAATTGGGATCGCGTGAATTATTACTGAACTTGGCGTGCCATCTCAGACTTCTTAAATCATGTTTATGGTTGTACCGCTGAAAATCCAGATTTTATATTTTTCAAAATTTCTACTCAGGGCAAGCTGGCAAACTTGTTTTTATACTTCTCGGTTATTTTAAGCTGTTTATCTCATCAACGATCTTATCTATTTGCATTGACTTTGTATAGGGAATTTCAAGTAGAAGTTGCAAATGTAATGGCTGTATGACAGATGCATTATGCTTCTCTAGTTAATAAAACTATTAGAAAACTCTCCGCACTGATGAAAAGTGATGTACTTCGGCTGTGCGCTACCTTTTGAATCTGGGGCTCTGAATGGGGTTTGCCTTTGGGAATTGAAACCAGCCACAGTGAGATTTCCGTGCAGCATTTATTTTGGGATGTTGGGTTGCACATTTCTGCCATATTGTCTTCTCTAAACAGTCCTCGACATACAATCATTCTTTTAGCAACCATTTGAAATTACTTCAACCTTAGAAAAATATGACTTACGATTAGAAACTCAGATTTTGCAGCATCCCCAAGGTCAAAATTTGGGCACTTGGCTTGTATATATGACAGTTGCCGTGTCCAGGAGTGACATGATTGACATTTGAGGCCTTCTCAAGTCAGCTTCTAACAAAGCCAGCAGAGGAAGCAAGATTCACTTCATGCCCACACGATTCACATACCGACCGCAGTGATTTGCTTTAACAGCTGTGGCAAAAAGTTTGTAAAATTAGGTGTGACTTACTGCCTTGATTATTCTGATCCCAATTTGGTCATAAATCGAGGACTATCAGTAGGTGCAAGAGAAGAACACCATGTAGTGGCTTGAGAGGGCTTTTCCCCATCATCACAACCAACAGGGGTAAAGGGGTGGTGGGGTTAGACATGATCCAGAAGAGGAATCATAATCTCCTGCCTTATTTATTTATTTATTTATTTATTGGATTTGTATGCCGCCCCTCTCCGTAGACTCGGGACGGCTAACAACAGTAATAAAAACAACATATAACAATCCAATATTAAAACAGTTAAAACCCTTATTCTAAAACCAAACATACATACAGACATACCATGCATAAAATTGTAAAGGCCTAGTGGGAAAGAGTATCTCAGTTCTCCCATGCCTGGCGGCAGAGGTGGGTTTTAAGAAGCTTACGAAAGGCAAGGAGGGTGGGGGCAATTCTAATCTCTGGGGGGAGTTGGTTCCAGAGGGCCGGGGCCACCACAGAGAAGGCTCTTCCCCTGGGTCCTGTCAAGCGACATTGTTTAGTTGATGGGACCCGGAGAAGGCCAACTCTGTGGGACCTAACTGGTCCCTGGGATTCGTGCATCAGAAGGCGGTCCCTGAGATAATCTGGTCCGGTGCCATGAAGGGCTTTATAGGTCATAACAAACACTTTGAATTGTGACCGGAAACTGATCGGCAACCAATGCAGACTGCGAAGTGTTGGTGTTACATGGGCATGTTTGGGAAAGCCCATGATTGCTCTCGCAGCTGCATTCTGCACGATCTGAAGTTTCCGAACACTCTTCAAAGGTAGCCCCATGTAGAGAGCGTTACAGTAGTCGAACCTCGAGGTGATGAGGGCATGAGTGACTGTGAGCAGTGACTCCCGGTCCAAATAAGGCCGCAACTGGTGCACCAGGCGAACCTGGGCAAACGCCCCCCTTACCACAGCCGAAAGATGTTTCTCTAATGTGAGCTGTGGATCGAGGGGGACCCCCAAGTTGTGGACCTTCTCTGAGGGGGTCAATGATCCCCCCCCCCCAGGGTAATGGACAGACGGATGGAATTGTCCTTGGGAGGCAAAACCCACAGCCACTCCGTCTTATCAGGGTTGAGTTTGAGTCTGTTGACACCCATCCAGGCCCCAACAGCCTGCAGACACTGGCACATCACTTCCACTGCTTCGTTGACTGCCTTACGTGATGATTGATCTTGGATTCTCCTTCCTGCTGTGTGGCTCTCTTTGGTTCACCTGACTGTCTTGCTTTACCTTTTTGAGAAACTTGAAACAATTCGGAACCTTGTTATAAATTGCAACATTTAACCAGGTAAGGAACCAAAACGGAGCCAATTCTTTTCCATGTAAGGGGGGGGGAGGGGGGGGAGATATTTTGACAGGTCCCATATTGAGAGAGCCCCAGCTGTGGCATAAAAGTCATCTGTTATTCAAGAACCAAAGAATGATTTTCTTCAGAACTGTCATTCATATGCAAATG
Organism: Erythrolamprus reginae; assembly: GCF_031021105.1. NCBI lineage: Eukaryota > Metazoa > Chordata > Lepidosauria > Squamata > Dipsadidae > Erythrolamprus > Erythrolamprus reginae. Next base: position 342,282,027 of record NC_091951.1, on the reverse strand, counting down.
TGTGCAGTTGTGATTGAAGAGTCAATTAAAACTCATACAATCAATAAAAAGATTTGTTTAATTAGGGGGCAGCCCTAATGGAAATTAATTAATCCAGCATACCCCCACCCCCCCACATTCATAATTTCTAAAGAGCTGTAGTCCCCAGCCCCCACCGCACATGGCATGAAGAGTGGCTTTGCTTCTGGAATCCTTTTGTCTTTAACATATGGGTGCTTTTTCCAAAGAGGGTGTGCAAAATGACTACACAATATTGGACTAATCTTCAGAATTCACTTAGATTAGATTAGATTAGATTTATTGGATTTATATGCCGCCCCTCTCCGCAGACTCGGGGCGGCTCACAACAATGGCAAAACAGTACATAGTGACAAATCCAATACCCACCAATCCAATTACAATTTTAAGCTAAGAAAAATGCATAAAAACAACCCCAGAATATATAAGAAACAAGCACACAATCAATCAAACACCAGAACAACATGGGCAAGGGGGAGATGTTTCAGTTCCCCCATGCCTGACGGCAGAGGTGGGTTTTAAGGAGTTTGTGAAAGGCAAGGAGGGTGGGGGCAATCCTAATCTCAGGGCGGAGATGGTTCCAGAGGGTCGGGGCCGCCACAGAGAAGGCTCTTCCCCTGGGTCCCGCCAGACAACATTGTTTAGTCGACGGGACCCGAAGAAGGCCAACTCTGTGGGACCGAACCGGTTGCTGGGATTCGTGCGACAGAAGGCGGTCCCGAAGGTATTCTGGTCCGATGCCATGAAGGGCTTTATAGGTCATAACCAACACTTTGAATTGTGACCGGAAACTGATCGGCAACCAATGCAGACTGCAGAGTGTTGGAGTAATATGGGCATACTTAGAGAAGCCCATAATTGGTCTCGCAGCTGCATTCTGCACGATCTGAAGTTTCCTAAGTTTTACTTAGATATGAATTGCCCCACTGGACATGGCATATAACAACAACAATAGATGGAAGGGACCCGGGAGGCCTTCTAGTCCAACCCCCTGCTTAGGCAGGAAACACTACACTACTTCAGACAGATGGTTACCCAACATCTGCTTAAAATCTCCCAGTGTTGGAGCATTCACAACTTCTGGAGGCAAGCTGTTCCACTGATCAACTGTTCTGACTGTCAGGAAATTTCTCCTTAGTTCTAAGTTGATCTACTCTGCTCTTTCCAGATCTCGCATCATAGTTCCAAGCCCTACTTGGTGTTAGGTGCGGTTTTTCAGAGGGTGGAACGGGGGTGTCAGCATCAGAGGTTACAAAGGCTGCAATGGGTGAATAGCCTTTTCTTCCCCATTGCAAAACTTAGTTGTATGGGCAGAGAGGGTATTTAAATACATACATTTCTATTAAATTATTTCTGGCTAGTGAGTTTTCAGTTCCTTAGCATTCCAGGGGTGTATTTTTAGGTTTGCAACTTTGAGAATTTGTATTTTAAACAATCTCTTATGTTCTGTCTGGGTTTTCCCAGACCTCAACACCAACTGAAAAAACAGCCAGACACTCTGGTAAAAGCCAAAAGTATTTTATAGCTGGGAAAAATAAGCACAAAGGAAAACCTGTCTTCACAACAGACAAGCTATAATACGTTACAGCAGGGTCCTGATGTCCAGTCAATACCACAAGCTTCTTGCTGGCACCCCCCCCCCCCAAGGTTTCAATAGTCCAAGGCACAAACCAGGATTGTAAGCCACCAAAGTTCACAGACAGGTCTCACGAATCTCCAAGATAAAACTCCACAAGCCAGGAAGGGTGGGTCCGCCTTTTATCCTTTCCCAAGAGCACCACACCCAAACCCAGCTGTGACCTCTAATGCTGGAAATACTTAGCCAATTGAGTCCGTCTCTGATTAGCTCTCCTTTGTCGCATATCTATGATGTCTTGAGCATTTTCCCCTAAGGAATCCAGGCTGCTTGCTGGGGAGAGCTCCCCCTGGTGGGACTCTGGCTGTCCTTCTTCTTCAGCCTGGGATTCCTCTTCCTCGTCAGTCTCCACCTCCTGTTCCTCAGCCTCTCCCTCTGAGCTGGAAACCGACAGAAGGTCAGCCATTCCCGGAGGGGTCCCAGACTGAACCACAACATCTTATTTAAAAGAATCCCTGCGTAAAAGGACACAGAATTAATTGCTTTGTAAAATGGTGCATACCAAGTTGGCATCTTTAAGATCTGTGGACTTCAACTCCCAGAATTCCCCAGCCAGCCATCTCTAAAAGTTGCCAAGGCTGGACACACTCCTCGTGTATCCTCTACAAAAGGAGTAGAATGCCTGCAGCTGAGTCTCCTGTGTTTTGGAAGCTCCTTTGACAACTACAGGTAGTCCTTGAGTTACAATGAGTCACTTAGTGACTGGTTGAAGTTGTGTCAGATCTCCCCAAGGGACTTATGACTCAGTTCCGGTGGCTCCTCTCCCCATAGTCACATGACTGCGTGTCAGACATTTAGCAGCCAGCCCAACTTTACAGAGTTCGCAGTGTCCTGCAGTCACATGCTACGTTTTGTGATGCTTTCCCCCAAAACCTGCCATTTTCTTCTGGTTTTCAGCAAAAGTGGCCCAGACCAAATCATTGGTTTGTTTAAGCAGTGTTTGAGCCGGGATGGCGCAGCAGGTAGAGTGCTCTACTGCAAGCTACTGAAGCTGACTGTAGATCTGAAGGACAGCGGTTCAAATCTCATCACCGGCTCAAGGTTGACTCGGCCTTCCATCCTTCCGAGGTGGATGAAATGAGGACCTGGATTGTGGGCACAATAGCCTAGCTCTGTTAAAAAGTGCTACTGCTAACATGTTGTAAGCCGCCCTGAGTCTAAGGAGAAGGGTGGCATAAAAATCAACTAACTAACTAACTAACTAACTAACTAACTAACTAACTAACTAACTAACTAACTAACTAACTAACTAACTATTCTGTCTGGGTCACTCCGGAAGCCAATACCAACCCAAAAAGAGAAGCCAGACACACCGGTAAAAGGCAAAGGCAGTTTATAAAATTCAAGAAAAACACAGATAACAGAAAATGTCCTTACAAACAGGAAAATGCTGTATCTTCAGATATATCCACGAAGGCAAAAGTCCATGCAGCAATACAGGATTCTTGCTGCCAAGATGAGGCTGTAGATAGCAGACCTACACCTCCCACGGGTCTTCCAAACTGCTGGGCCACAAGCCAGGAACAGAGACGCCGAGAACAAAGCAGGACACCGTAACTCCAACTGATAACACTCCACATGGCTTCAAGGGCTTGCCTGCCTTTTAAACTCTGCTAAGGAGGACCACACCCAAGCCCAGCTGTTCCTAATTCAGTGCTGATAATACTTCTTTAATTGCTCCTTTCTCTGATCTGAATGTCTCTGTCGCATGTCAATGACGGCTTGTGCTTCATCACCTAATGACTCCAAGCTACTGGCTGGGGAGAGCCCCCCCCCCCGGACTCTCATGCTGTTCTCCTTCGTCCCATTCCTGACTTTCCTCTCCCCCGTCCGACTGTTCAGCCAACTCCTCTTCGCTGTCATCCTCCTCCGGGCATGGAGCCAGCAGAGACACAGCCGGTCCCTGAGCAGCCTCAGGCTGAACCACAACACTAACTAACTAACTAACTAACTAACTAACTAACTAACTAACTAACTAACTAACTAGCTAGCTAGCTAGCTAGCTAGCTAGCTAGCTAGCTAGCTAGCTAGCTAACTAAATAAACAAACAAACAAACAAACAAACAAATAAATAAATAAATAAATAAATAAATAAATAAATAAATAAGATTTACAAAAAAATGGTCAGCCAAAGGGAGAGACCTTTGTAAGGCTCCATTAAGGTCATAAGTCAAGGACTACCCGCATTGCTGAAGATCGGACAATTGCAAAATCTCCCATTTTGTCGTGTAATACCGATGAATCTTGTGGTACAGTGCTGAGAAGATGCAGAAGAAACTGGCTCCATCATTGCCTTGTTTTGAAGATTCACAAAACAGGTAAAGTCCAAACGGTTACCCATTCTTAGGTTATAATTCCTTGGAGAGGGGCGGCATACAAATCTATTATTATTATTATTATTATTATTATTATTATTATTATTATTATTATTATTATTATATGGGGCAGGAGCTGGGCCAGAGCCAACCACAGCAACAACAACAAATAATAATAATAATAATAATAATAATAATAATAATAATAACAACAACATAACAACAACAACAACTGCTGTTGTGAGCCGCCACGAGTCTACGTTGAGGGGTGGCATACAAATCTAATAAATAATAATAAACAACAACAATAATAATAACAGCAATAATAATAATAATAATAATAATAATAATAATAATAATAATAATAATATAATTTATTAGATTTGCATGCCGCCCTTCTCTGAGGACTTGGAGCGGCTCACAACAAGCAATACATGTACAAATCCAATATTTTAAAAAAACAATTTAAAAAAAAAACCTTATATAACAACCATACAATCCAGACAAACCATACATAAATCATAAATAAATCAAGCTCTCTTTCGGCTGCGACGGCTTCTTGCAAACCTCCACCAGTGAAAACGGCAGTGCACGCAGCCCTTCCAAGCTCCATTTTCAATGGCACTGCGGGCTAGTCCTTTGCTCCTTCCAGAGTGGGCCCATGTGCCACAACATTGAAGCACTCCGTAGTCTAGATCCAGCCCCTGGGCCTTGTGTTTAACTCTCATGTCCTAGAATAAAATCAGTTCTGTTTATCAAGTCCCCTCATTGGATGTCTGGGAATGTCTCAGGAACCAGAAAAGTGAGTCTTTCCAGATGAGGAACCTCCCCTCCCTCCTAGTTTTTAAGGTCCAACAAAAGTTAGTTATTTCATTGGGTCATCAGGACTAGAATACTGATTTTTACTTCTCATAGTGGAAGGGCTTGGGTTTTGGGGGTTTTTTTTTGGATTTTTGATACAGAGAATGGCTCATCCTTTTTATACCTAGGTTCAGTGATGGGCTACCAAAACTTTTACTACCACACTGTGGGCGTGGCTTATTCTGTGGGTGTGGCTTGCCAGCCATGTGACCTTGACGATCATGTGACCGGGGTTTGACTTAAAGGTCATGTAACTGGCTTAAAGGTGTTCTGTCTGGGTTCCCCCAGACTTCAACACCAACTGGAAAAAACAGCCAGACACGCTGGTAAAAGCAAAAGTACTTTATAGCTTGAAAAATAAACACAGAGAAAAACCTGTTCTTCCCAACAGGCAGGCTAGGAGACTTTACAGCAGAGTCCTGATGTCCAGACAATACAGCAAACTTCTTGCTGGCACACCCACCACTGTAGAGCATAAGACCCCCACCTTCCCCCCCCCCAAGGTTTCAGTATTCAAAGTCACAAACCAGAATTCCAAGACGCCAAAGATCACAGCCAGGTCCCAGGACTCCCAAAGATAATACTCCACAAGCCAGGAAGGGTGGGTCTGCCTTTTAGCCTTTCCAGAGAGCACCACACCCAAACCCAGCTGTTGCCTCTTTAGTGCTGAAAGTACCTAGCCAATTGGTCCCTTCTTTGTGTTGCTCTTCTCTGTCGCAGATCGATGATTGCGTGTGCATTTTCATCTAAGGAATCCAGGCTGCTTGCTGGGGAGAGCTCCCTCTCGGGGGCCTCTGGCTGTTCCCCCTCTTCCTCAGCCTGGGATTCCTCCTCCTCGTCTGCCTGCACCTCCTGTTCCTCATCCTCCCCCTCTGAGCAGGAAACCGACAGAAGATCAGCCGTTCCCTGAGGGGCCTCGGACGGAATCACAACAAAAGGTGGCCAACTTGATATCACTCATGTCAAGGGTTTGGTTAGGGTGCCTGGCCTCTCCTTGCCTCAAAGAGATATAATTTCCCTTACTATTACTGAACATCCAAAATATACAATTTAATTTTATGTATATAAAGCCATATGTGTACATACATATTACACGCAGTCACACAAAAATATACATTATCTACCATATAAAGTGTATGTACACACAGCTCTTCTAACATTATACACATTCAACCTCATTTACTGTAATAAGAAAATCATATCCAGAGCCCAGAAGGGGGAAAAAGAAAAAAAAATCAAATTTTTTCTTTTGATTCTGCATGCCTGACCTTACCTGTAGGAGTCCATCACTGCAGTCAGGCGGTAGGGAAAGCAAGTAGGATGCTTGGCTGCATAGCTAGAGGTATAACAAGCAGGAAGAGGGAGATTATGATCCCACTATATAGAATGCTGGTGAGACCACATTTGGAATACTGTGTTCAGTTCTGGAGACCTCACCTACAAAAAGATATTGACAAAATTGAACGGGTCCAAAGACGGGCTACAAGAATGGTGGAAGGTCTTAAGCATAAAATATATCAGGAAAGACTTAATGAACTCAATCTGTATAGTCTGGAGGACAGAAGGAAAAGGGGGGACATGATCGAAACATTTAAATATATTAAAGGGTTAAATAAGGTCCAGGACGGAAGTGTTTTTAATAGGAAAGTGAACACAAGAACAAGGGGACACAATCTGAAGTTAGTTGGGGGAAAGATCAACAGCAACATGAGAAAATATTATTTTACTGAAAGAGTAGTAGATCCTTGGAACAAACTTCCAGCAGATGTGGTAGATAAATCCACAGTAACTGAATTTAAACATGCCTGGGATAAACATATATCCATCCTAAGATAAAATACAGAAAATAGTATAAGGGCAGACTAGATGGACCATGAAGTCTTTTTCTGCCGTCAGACTTCTATGTTTCTATGTTTCTATGCTTTGTATGGACAAATATAATGAAATATGGAACTGGTTTATACAGAATACAGTAGCTTAAAAAAAGATTACCATAAGTGTATTACAATATAGACATACAGTACTTGAATAATATTCCCATTAGATAAGGAGAGTGAAGAGATGAGTAGATTGACTTTGAAACAAAGATAAACATGATTCAATTCGGATTATTATTAAAATTTGGGGGAAGTTTTATGATTGGATAGAAAACTGTTCTGTCGGGCTCTCTGGTAGAATCCTCCCAAAAATTCACAGGTACAAATTTCAGACACACACACGTTTGAAAATTCAAAACAATGTTCTTTATAATGAAAAGTCACTTAAACCAAGCCCTCTTTTGGTATAGCAAAGAGCACTCATCTCCAAACAAACTGGTAATTTGTACAAGTCCCTTATCAGTTCTGTGATACTTAGCTTGCAGCTGTGAGGCAATTCACAGTCCTTCTTTCACAAAGTGAAACACACTTTGCTCTGGTTTAGTTTCAAAGCGGGGGAAAATCAGCACACAAAAAGTCAAAGTCAGTAAACCAGTCACAAAACACAACGATCAGATAATCCTCCACAATGGCCAAACCCACAGGCTGCTATTTATACCACAGCCCCACCCAACCACAGGTGACCTCATTTTCTTTGATAATAATCTCTCAGTTGTTGTTGCCTATGCATTGCTCCCCGCATGCCTGGCTGTATCATTAACTCTTGTTCTGAATCCAAGGAGGAGCTAGATAATTGATCTCCTTCTGAGCTGTCTGCCCCACTCTCCTCCTCCCTGTCAAACATGCCTTCTTGGTCAGAGGAGCTTTCATCAGCAGATTCCACTGGGGGGGGGGGAAACAGGCCTGCAGCATGTGGATGTCTCCCCCACATCCACAGTCCTTGGGGCAGGAGCAGGGCCAGAGCTAACCACAACAGAAAACTAAGATATATCTATGTACAGTGATACCTCGTCTTACAAATGCCTCATCATACAAACTTTTCGAGATACAAACCTGGGGTTTAAGATTTTTTTTGCCTCTTCTTACAAACTATTTTCACCTTACAAACCCACCGCTGGGATGCCCCACCTCCGGACTTCTGTTGCCAGCGAAGCTCCCGTTTTGCACTGCTGGGATTCCCCTGAGGCTCCCCTCCATGGGAAACCCCACCTCCAGACTTCCATGTTTTTGTGATGCTGCAGGGGAATCCCAGCAGGGGAATCCCAGCAGCGCAAAAACGGGAGCTTCACTGGCAACGGAAGTCCAGAGGTGGGGTTCCCCAGTGAGGGGAGCCTCAGTGAAATCACAGCATCGCAAAAACACAGAGGTCCGGAGCTGGGGTTTCAAGGACTTGGTGTTTTTGCGATGCTGCGATTTCACTGATGCTCCCTTCACTGGGAAACCCCACCTCCGGACTTCCGTTGCCAGTGAAGCTCCTGTTTTTGCGCTGCTGGGATTCCCCTGCAGCATCACAAAAACACAGAAGTCCGGAGGAGGGGAGCCTCAGGGAAATCCCAGCAGCGCAAAAATGGGCGCTTCAGCTGGCAAAAGAGGTGAATTTTGGGCTTGCACGCATTAATCGTTTTTCCATTGATTCATATAGGAAACATTGCTTAATCTTACAAACTTTTCACCTTAAGAACCTCGTCCCGGAACCAATTAAGTTTGTAAGACAAGGTATCACTGTATTAGCAATTGGTTAATTTTGTGGAAAATTGAAATATGAGAATTACACATTCAACCTCATTTACTGCAATGGGAAGAACATACCCAGAGCCTAGAAGGGGACAAAAACAATTCAAAATTGTTCTACCAGTTCTGCGTACATGACCAAAAGTTTTCTACTGGTTCTACGTACCTGACCATACCTGTAGGAGCCCATCACTGGTTCGGATGTATGCTTGTGATTGGAGCAGCGCGCAAACCCAGTGAAATAAACTAAAAAAAGTTTGAAATCTCAGTATCCTTTGCAAACCCTGGCAATTTTAGGGCAGCAGCCACTAGATGTCCTCGCTGTTCTGTCTTTGGGAGAAAGCATCTCATAAAATATGCCTGATTCATCCTCTGCTTTAATTCGACAATAATCCATTTGACTGGTCCGAGAGCATTAATGAACTGTGAACTTGGGCGGTTGTCCATCCAGATTATTGCTTCTCAGATGTAGGCTGACACTAACCTGCCTACAGCTAGGGATCACGCATTCTTTGGATGGTACCATTTCATGCAACTCCTGATTTGGAGGATGGGGCTTGCATGCTTAAACATATACCAAGTATAAAGGATCCAGCTTCCTTATATTGCTGTTGGCTTCCAGTGCATTGCTTTATCAATCCTGTAGGCGGGGTTCTTTTTTGGGTGAATTTTTTTCCTCCACCCTTAAAAATATACAAAATCACAGAAACATTGAAAGACTGACGACAGAAAAAGACCCCATGGTCCATCTAGTCTGCCCTTATACTATTTCTTGTATTTTATCTTAGGATGGATCTATGTTTATCCCAGGCATGTTTAAATTCAGTTACTGTGGATTTACCAACCACATCTGCTGGAAGTTTGTTCTAAGCACCAGCTGCAAGAACAAGAGGACACAATCTGAAGTTAGTTGGGGGAAAGATCAAAGGCAACATGAGAAAATATTATTTTACTGAAAGAGTAGTAGATCCTTGGAACAAACTTCCAGCAGACGTGGTTGGTAAATCCACAGTAACTGAATTTAAACATGCCTGGGATAAACATATATCCATTGTAAGATAAAATACAGGAAATAGTATAAGGGCAGACTAGATGGACCATGAGGTCTTTTTCTGCCGTCAGTCTTCTATGTTTCTATCCAGCTGTGTCCGTGGGAATCACTCTTTCCCTGGACAGCCCACTCGTAAACAGGAGCCACCCATGTATATACCAAACCACCAAAACCCCCAGAAAAGTTTGGCTGTTGCAATGTACCATTAACTTGTGGATCCTTTTATTTGCAGCCCTGGTGAGTCATTGGTGAAATTCCCCCTAGATTGCTTGGAGGACTTTGTTCATCACGTAAACCTTTCTGGATAAGCAGTTGCCACACCCTGCAATATACTGTATCTCCTCTGCGGTCTTAAGCCGCTTCGTTTCCAGCCCTGCTTAAGTTCCCAACAGGCAAAGCACTTAAAATTCCGCCGTTTTAAAGATTTTCGATAACTTGAAGCCCAGATATTTATGGTGAAAGATAGACAACGCTGGGATTAAGATATCTCACCACTCATCCCACAAAGAGGAAGTAGAACATTTCCAAGGTGGGAGAGACAGATGACAGCCAGGGGTGTGTGTTTGGGAATGTTTGTTAAAATTGCACAATTCAGTATCACATTAGTGTTTGGGTTGGAAGAATACTGCAGTTTTCTCTTTCTATCTATCGTGGTTTCACGAAGGAGAACTTGCGTTCGAAATATTTTTGCAAAGAGAATTTTATTCATTTTCGGGAGTGCGGAGAGGGGCGGCATACAAATCCAATTAATTATTATTATTATTATTATTATTATTATTATTATTATAATTATAATAAGACACTGGGAATTCATAGAAGTATAGAACATAGAAGATTGACGGCAGAAAAAGACATCATGCTCCTTCTAGTCTGCCCTTATAATATTTCCTGTATTTTATCTTAGGAAGGATCTATATTTACCCCAGGCGTGTTTAAATTCAGTTACTGTGGATTTATGAACCATGTCTGCTGGAAGTTTGCTCCAAGCTTCTACTACTCTTTCATTAGAATAATATTTTCTCACGTTATTTCTAATCTTTTCCCCAACTAACCTCAGATTGTGCCCCCTTGTTCTTGTGTTCACTTTCCTATTAAAATCATATAGTGGTACCTCTAATTACGAACTTAATTCGTTCCGTGACCAGGTTCTTAAGTAGAAAAGTTTGTAAGAAGAAGCAATTTTTCTCATAGGAATCATTGTAAAAGCAAATAATGCGTGCGATTGGGGAAACCACAGGGAAGGTGGAGGCCCTGTTTCCTCCCAGGAGATTCCTAGAGAGGCCCCATGGAGGCTTCTCCCTGCCATTTCTGGCCCTGTTTCCTCCCAGGAGACTCCTAGAGAGGCCCCGCGGAAGCTTCTCCCTGCCTTTTCCGGCCCTGTTTCCTCCCAGGAGACTCCTAGAAAGGCCCCACAGAGGGTTCTCCCCACCTTTTCCGGTTACAGTTTTGGAGGCTTGGGTTTGTAAGTGGAAAATGGTTCTTAAGTAGAGGCAAAAAAATCTTGAACACCCGGTTCTTATCTAGCGAAGTTCGTAATTAGAGGCATTTGTAGTTAGAGGTACCACTGTATGTGCCTTGGAACCTTACTTCCTGGATAATCCTTGTATTTTAGGAATATTCTTCAGCATCTAAGTAGAATGCAGATATACATTTTCAGGGTTTCTCCCCCCCCCCCCCGAGGAGCTTTTTCCCAAAAGCATCTGGACTTTCTTGGTTTTTGCCTTTGAAAACCTTCTGCTCCTTATTTAGAACTGACGAAATTTCTTGGAGAAAGCAAAATGTTTTCAAGGAAAAAACCAAAAGCAAGTCCAGTTGCCTTTTGGAAAAAAAACCCCACTCACCTCTGGGAAATCCATGACCTGAATGGCTGAGAATTTCCATAGACAAGTTCAATTTTTTACAAAAGTTCCGGGGACAGATGGAGGCTCAGTAATTTAATCTGTTTAACATTTTTAGACTTTCTTTATCACACTCCTTCACTTGGTTTCTGTTGTGATTAGCTCTGGCCCAGCTCCTGCCCCAAGGACTGTGGATGTGGGGGAGACATCCACATGCTGCAGGCCTGTTTTGCTCCCATTGGAATCTGCTGATGAAGGCTCCTCTGACCAAGAAGACATGAGTGACAGGGAGGAGGAGAGTGGGGCAGACAGCTCAGAAGGAGATCAATTATCTAGCTCCTCCTTGGATTCATAACAAGAGTTAATGATACAGCCACGTATGCAGAGAGCGATGCATAGGCAACAACAACTGAGAGATTATTATCAAAGAAAATGAGGCCAACTGTGGTTGGGTGGGGCTGTGGTAATTAGTGAGGCTGCTATAATTAGCAGCCTGTGGGTTTGGCCATTGTGGAGGATTATCTGATCGTTGTGTTTCCTGACTGCTTTGCTGACTTTGACCTTTTCTGTGCTGATTTTTCCCTGCTTTGAAACTAAACCAGAGCAAGGTGTGTTTCACTTTGTGAAAGAAGAAATAATAATAATAATAATAATAATAATAATAATAATAATAATAATAATAATTTATTGGATAATAATAATAATAATTTATTGGATTTGTATGCCGCCCCTCTCCGTAGACTCTGTAGAAGGACTGTGAATTGCCTCACAGCTGCAAGCTAAGTATCACAGAACTGATAAGGGACTTGTACAAATTACCAGTTTGTTTGGAGACAAGTGCTCTTTGCTATACCAAAAGAGGGCTTAGTTTATTTGAATTTTCGGTGTAAAGAACATTGTTTTGAATTTTCAAACGTGTGTGTCTGAAATTTGTATCTGTGAATTTTCGGGAGGATTCTACCAGAGAGCTCGACAGAACAGTTTCTCTCACTTTTTTCCACACAAGCCCAGAGAAGGCTCTGTCTCAATGGCATATACAGGCCATAAAGCCCCTGCAATCTCTCTCTTTCTTTTATTAATCTCCTCTTAATTCCCTTCCTTAAGGGAGTTAATCCCCATATTCCTCACCTCTTTCCTGCTTCTGAAGTAATAACCTTTGTTATTACTGACATTTAGCTCCTTAAAACCATTTTCTGCTTAAATTCCTTGTGTCAATGAATGATCCCTTAAAAAAATAACATTTCCTGAGGGAAAACCTTTTTTCCCCCCTAATAATTTCCTTCACACTTTTTGTGACTCATCCTTTTGACCTTAATGTGATGATTCTTTTATTTTTATTTCTTCTTGATTTGGACTAAGCACGATTGCTGAGCTTGTATTATTGTGGTTTTGAATAACCCTTCTTGGAAAAAATTGACTGTCTTCTTTCCCTTTAACTTCATCCCTATCAGCCTCCTAATTTGAAAAACAGTATTAGAAACATAGAAACATAGAAGATTGACGCCAGAAAAAGACCTCATGATCCATCTAGTCTGCCTTTATACTATTTCCTGTATTTTATCTTAGAATGGATGTTTATCCCAGGTATGTTTAAATTCAGTTACTGTGGATTTACCAACCACGTCTGCTGGAAGTTTGTTCCAAGCATCTACTCTTTCAGTAAAATAATATTTTCTCATGTGTTGTGGTTAGCTCTGGCTCAGCTCCTGCCCCAAGGACTGTGGATGTGGGGGAGACATCCACATGCCGCAGGCCTGTTTTGCTCCCTGTGGAATCTGCTGATGAAGGCTCCTCTGATCAAGAAGACATGAGTGACAGGGAGGACGAGAGTATGGCAGACAGCTCAGAAGGAGATCAATTATCTAGCTCCTCCTTGGATTCGGAACAAGGGTTAATGATACAGCCACGCATGTGGAGATCGATGCATAGGCAGCAACAACTGAGAGATTATTATCAAAGAAAATGAGGCCACCTGTGGTTGGGTGGGGCTGTTGTAATTAGCGAGGCAGCTATAAAGAACAGCCTGTGGGTTTGGCCATTGTGGAGGTTTGTCTGATCTTTGTGTTTCGTGCCTGCCTTGCTGACTTCGACCGTTGTGTACTGATTTCCCCCCACTCTGAAACTAAACCAGAGCAAAGTGTGTTTCACTTTGTGAAAGAAGAAAGACTGTGAATTGCCTCACAGCTGCAAGCTAAGTATCTCAGAACTGATAAGGGACTTGTACAAATTATCAGTTTGTTTGGAGACGAGTGCTCTTTGCTATACAAAAAGAGTGCTTCGTTTATTTGCATTTTCGGTATAAAGAACATTGTTTTGAATTTTCAAACGTGTATGTGTCTGAAATTTGTATCTGTGAATTTTCGGGAGGATTCTGCCAGAGAGCTCGACAGAACACTCATGTATTCATTATTTTAAAGGCAACCTGACCAAAAGTTCCTCTTAGGTCTGTAGTTCTCAGCCTGGGGGTCGGGACCCCTTTGGGGGTCAAACGACTGTTTCACAGGGGTCACCTAAGACCATGGAAAAAGATAAATTTCCCCTGGTGTTAGGAACTATTTCCAGTTCCGGTGGGAGGAGGGGGGTGGAATATAGCTCCACCGGACTACGGCTAAATATCAAAGAAAAAATATAGGAACCCTCCATTGAGTCAGCAACTGCTTTGAAGTTCTGGGGAGGCGAAGTGTCCCCGTTTCCAGAAATCCTAGATTCGGCGGTGTTCGTGGCGGTGGCGAGCTGTTTGGCCACGAAGACGCCTGGAGTCGGGTTGGCGGAGACGCGGAGGAATGGCGGCTGCTATTTACAACTGAGCCGCGCTGCCGGGAGTGAGTCGGGTGAGTCGGAGAAGGGAAGAGCGGAGGACCGTGACGGCCAGGGAGAGGGAGAGGGAGCCAACCAAGAAACAACTGGCTTGGACGACCCAGACTCCGGGGGAAGCCTTTTTTGGAGGAGGTCTCCTGAAGCTGACGGTCCCCTGGAGGGGTCTCGAGTGTGCAAGGAAGGACAGCTGACGGGAGGAGAGAGCGCGCACTGAGAGGAAAGGAGAGAGGGGAGAAAGAGGGGCGACGTCTGAAATTGCCCTCCCCCCACTGCATGGACCCGAGACGCCAAGGAGCTGCATGGTGGGAGCACCCGGCGCCGGAGGGACTATGGAGGAATGAACTAGTGGGAGGAAGGAGAGGAAAGAAAGAGGAAGGAGGAAAGAGGAACTGAGACTGAGGCTGTGCCTGAAGCTCGCCCTACTGAGCCCACATGGAGTTTCTATTAAGACCTCATAAGACTGCAGAGGGTCTGGAGACCTGGAAGCATTGTAAGAGCAGAGGAGAGGAAGTGACTGAGAACCCAGAGAAAGACCTGAGAGTGCCAGCCAGTGGCAGTGGCTGGCACCAAAAACTTAACAACAATATGCCAAGATTTCTCCCTCAACAACATTTTCCCCCTGATCAATTCTTCCCCCCCCCCGAACTCACCTTTAAGAACTGGTGTCAGTATTGCTGGCTTGATGGATAGTTGATTTTCAATTATTTCCTATATTTTTTAGCACTTTAGAACCTTGCACTTTACCAACTTTAATTCATAGCTAAGCCTTGATTTTATACTATTAACTATTAATCTATGAACTTTTTTATTCTCTATTTTATATTGTGATATATATTATTAGTATTTTAATTATTATTAATTTAATTCATTTTAATATTGCTAGGGGGTTTCGTAATTAATGGATGATTGGGGTAGATATGGGACGAATGATTGGTATGAATGTAATGGTTGGGGCGGGTGGGATTATGGTATGAATGTGATAAATGGAAACAGTATGAATGATAGACTTGGCCCACCTGACGCCGGAGAGGCAGGAGGGGAGGGGGCACTAATCTCTGGGGTGACAGAGGGTCAGAATATTCCGGTGTTGCTGGGGAGAGGCAGATATGGCGGGGGCCACAGAGTTAGCTGTTCCAGGGGAACGAGGGACCGTTGCTTAATAACGGTCCCTTGTTCTGGCTCTGTGAGCTCAATCTTGGGTACTGGTGATGAGTGTAATTCTGGCCCTGGGCTCAGGTTGCTGCTGCTTAATGCCAGGTCGGTGGTAAATAAAGCTCTCCTCATCCGGGACTTAATCCTGGATGAGGAGGCCGACCTGGCATGTGTTACTGAAACCTGGCTGGGCCCAGAGGGAGGAGTTCCTCTCTCTGAAATTTGCCCAGCTGGGTTTCAGATATGGCATCAACCTCGACCCCAGGGAAGGGGGGGAGAAGTGGCTATTATAGCCAGGGAGTGCCTTTGCCTACGTGGACTCATTGCTCCAGAGATTGCGGGTTGTGAGTCTCTCTTGATGAAGTTGGACTTAGGGGTTCAGGTGGGCTTGTTTCTCACGTACCTGCCTCCCAGCTGCGTGTCAAAAGCTCTGCCTGTGCTGCTCGAGGAGGTAGCCAGGTTGGCGGTGGAGTTCCACAGACTTATTGTCTTGGGGGACTTCAATCTGCTGTCACTCGGCGAAGCCTGTGGACTGGCACAGGAGTTCATGGCCACCATGGCAACCATGGACCTGACTCAAGTAGTACAGGGTCTGACTCACGAGGAGGGCACGCACCCGACATGGTATTCCTTTCCGAGCAACTGAGTAATGGTCTGAGACTAAGGGGCTTAGAAGCATTGCCTTTGTCATGGTCAGACCATTTCCTACTACGGCTTGACTTCCTGGCTCCAATCCTTCCCCGCAGGGAGGCGGAACCAATCAAGATGTTCCGCCCCAGACGCCTGATGGACCCAGAGGGCTTTCAGACGGCGCTTGGGGTTATTCCAGATGCACTCATCCACAGTTCGGCGGAGTCTCTTGCGGAAGCCTGGAACAAGGCTGCAGCGGAGGCTCTTGATCGGATTGCGCCTTTGCAACCTCTTCATGGCGCTAGACCCCGTAGAGCTCCATGGTTCAACGAGGAGCTCCGGGAGTTGAAACGCCAGAAGAGACGTCTAGAGAAGCGATGGAGGAAGAGTAAGTCTGAATCTGATCGAACACTTGTAAGAGCGTTTATTAAGACTTACAAAGTGGCGCTCAAGGCGGCAAGATGCGCGTACCATGCCGCCTTGATTGCATCAGCGGAATCCCGCCTGGCCGCTCTGTTTAGGGTGACCCGCTCCCTTCTTAATCAGGGGGGAGTTGGGGAGCCCTTGCAGAGTAGTGCCAAGGATTTTAACACGTTTTTCGCTGATAAAATCGCTCAGATCCGGGCGGACCTCGACTCCAATTGGAAAACAGAGTCAGCTGACAACGAGTCAGTTGAGGTGACTGGGGCCCGTACTTGTCCACCTGTCTGGGAAGAGTTTGATCTGGTGACACCTGATGAAGTGGACAAGGTCATTGGAGCTGTGAGTTCCGCCACCTGTTTACTGGATCCGTGTCCCTCCTGGCTGGTTTCGGCCAGCAGAGAGGTGACACGGAGCTGGGTCCAGGAGATTATCAACGCTTCCTTGGGGAGGGGATCTTTTCCATCATCCTATAAAGAGGCGCTCGTGCGCCCCCTCCTCAAGAAGCCTTCCCTGGACCCAGCCGTACTTAATAACTACCGGCCAGTCTCCAACCTTCCCTTTATGGGGAAGGTTGTCGAGAAGGTGGTGGCACTCCAGCTCCAGCGATCCTTGGAAGAAGCCGATTATCTAGGTTCCCAGCAGTCGGGTTTCAGGCCTGGTTACAGCACGGAAACTGCTTTGGTCGCATTGATGGATGATCTCTGGCGGGCCCGGGACAGGGGTTTATCCTCTGTCCTGGTGCTTCTTGACCTCTCAGCGGCTTTCGATACCATCGACCATGGTATCCTTCTGCACCGGCTGGAGGGGTTGGGGGTGGGAGGCACTGTTCTTCAGTGGTTCTCCTCCTACCTCTCCGGTTGGTCGCAGTAGGTGTTAGTGGGGGGTCAGAGGTCGACTCCGAGGTCTCTCCCTTGTGGGGTGCCTCAGGGGTCGGTCCTCTCCCCCCTGCTATTCAATATCTACATGAAACCACTGGGTGAGATCATCCAAGGGCATGGGGTGAGGTATCATCAGTACGCTGATGATACCCAGCTTTACATCTCCACCCCATGTCCAGTCAACGAAGCAGTGGAAGTGATGGAGTGGAAGTCTGGAGGCTGTTGGGGCCTGGATGGGTGCCAACAGACTCAAACTCAACCCGGATAAGATGGAGTGGCTGTGGGTTTTGCCTCCCAAGGACAATTCCATCTGTCCTTCCATTACCCTAGGGGGGGGGAATTATTGACCCCCTCGGAGAGGGTCCGCAACTTGGGCGTCCTCCTCGATCCACAGCTCACATTAGAGAACTATCTTTCAGCTGTGGCGAGGGGGGCGTTTGCCCAGGTTCGCCTGGTGCACCAGTTGCGACCCTATCTGGACCGGGACTCACTGCTCACAGTCACTCATGCCCTCATCACCTCAAGGTTCGACTACTGTAATGCTCTCTACATGGGGCTACCTTTGAAAAGTGTTCAGAAACTTCAGATCATGCAGAATGCAGCTGCGAGAGCAGTCATGGGCCTACCTAGGTATGCCCATGTTTCACCAACACTCCGCAGTCTGCATTGGTTGCCGATCAACTTCCGGTCACAATTCAAAGTGTTGGTTATCACCTTTAAAGCCCTTCATGGCACTGGACCAGAATATCTCCGAAACCGCCTGCTGCCGCACGAATCCCAGCGACCGATTAGGTCCCACAGAGTGGGCCTTCTCCGGGTCCCGTCAACTAAACAATGTCGGTTGGTGGGCCCCAGGGGAAGAGCCTTCTCTGTGGCGGCCCTGACCCTCTGGAACCAACTCCCCCCGGAGATTAGAACTGCCCCTACTCTCCTTGCCTTTCGTAAGCTCCTTAAGACCCACCTGTGTCGTCAGGCATGGGGGAACTGAGACATCTCCCCCGGGCATATACAATTTATGAATGGTATGTGTGTATGTATGTGTGTTTAGAAAATGGGGTTTTTAAAATGTTTTTAGTAGAAATTTAGATTTGTTATAAATTGTTTTTCACTTTGTTGTGAGCCGCCCCGAGTCTGCGGAGAGGGGCGGCATACAAATCTAAACAAACAAACAAATAAATAAATAAATAAATAAATAAACTAAAGCTTCTATTCTGGCACCTTGGTACATACTGTATTTTTACAATCCATCCAATCAGGCATTTACTGTGGGAGTGTCCTTCTGACCTTTCTGCCAATCAGCTTAAAGCTCTGTTGGGATAATTGGCGCTAGACTTATGGTTGGGGGTCACTACAACACGAGGAACTGTATTAAGGGATCGCGGCATTAGAAAGGTTGAGAACCATTGTCTTAGGTGGTCATTTTCTACAGATAGTTCCGTGAGGGATTTGAATTTTTATTTTTTAAAGCCTATTTTGCCACTGAACTTTCTAAAGGATTCTTGGGTCTCCTGTCAATATATGGAAGAGTTTGAGTTAATGAACAATACTGAACTTTGGTGCTTGTTTTACCTCATAATGCTTTGTTTCCAGTGCTTTCCAGTTCACTAAAGCAGATTTCTCTAAACTTGGGCCACTTTAAACCTTTATTTATTTATTGTTAGAGTTGAAAGGCACCATGAAGGCCATCGAGTTCAACCCCCTGCCCAAGCAGGAACACTATAGCACACCAGTCAAGTGGCAGCTCAATCTTCTCTTAAAAATATTCCAGAGTGTTGGAGTTCACAATGTCCGCTGGTAGGTTGTTCCATTGGTTGATCGCTCTGACCGTCAGGAAGTTCTTCCTTATCTCCATGTTGAATCTCTCCTTGGTCAGCTTCCAGCCGTTGTTCCTCGTCTGGCCCTCTGGTGCCCTGGAGAATAAAGTGATCCCCTCCTCTCTGTAACATCCCCTTGTACACTTGTAGACTGCTATCATGTCCGCTCTGGCCCTCCTTTTCTCTAGGCTATCCATGCCCAGTTCCCTCAGTCTCTCTTCGTAAGTCTTGGTTTCCAATCCCTTAATCATCTTGATTTCTCTTTTTTGCACCTTCTCCAGAGTTTCAATGTCTCTTTTGAAGTGTGGTGACCAGAACTGAATACAGTACTTCAACAAGTCCACAAGTCCTAAAGTAATCCATGTTTGGTGAACCCTGATTTAAAGCAAACCAATTTGGGGCAAGTTTCATTAACCGGTTGGCCAATTTGGGGCAGTTGTTTTTACTATAAAGCTCAGAGCTTTGATTCTCCTTATCACAAACCATTTCTATTACATAAATTGTCAAGGAAAAGAAGCATCCCTCCACAGAAACCTGTCAGGTTTTTCTGGATGGTCTCCAACCTTCTCTTTTTAGAGGAAGGCTGTTGAAAATGTTTGAGGCCTGCTGCTCCAAAGGAGGAAGTGGATTATCTGGACATGCTGTAGTCCAGATTGGGGGATGCTATTGATTAATCTTATTGATAACCCTTGGTGAGCTCAGGAGCAGGATAGTGCATCAATCTCGCCCCCTGATTTTTCAGTGGATTTCAACTCCATCAATGTTCTGTCTGCAAGAGCCACCGACAGTAATTAAAGATCACACATACCCGACAATTAGCATAGCAATGAGATATATTGATTTAAAAACATCAAGGTGCAAAATGGTTAATAGTCAAAGCAGTAATAATGATAATAATGAAGATAATAATAATAATGATGATGATGATAATAACAACAACAACAACAACAGCAACTACTGCGGGACCTCCGACTTCAGACTGACCGAATTCTGAAGCATGAGTCTACGGAGAGGGGCGGCATACAAATCCAATAAATTATTATTATTATTATTATTATTATTATTATTATTATTATTATTATTATTATAACACACCAGACATCCTGATTGTGGAGAAAAAGAAAGTATGGATCATCGACATCGCAATCCCAGGAGACAGCAGAATTGAGGAGAAGCAGCTAGAGAAATTAGTGAAATACGAAGATCTAAAAATCGAGCTGCAACGACTCTGGCATAAGCCAGTGAAAGTGGTCCCAGTGGTACTTGGCATGCTGGGCGCAGTGCCAAAGGATCTCAGCGGACATTAGAAAACCATCGGAATTGACAAAATCTCCATCTGTCAATTGCAAAAGGCCGCTTTACTGCGATTGGCAAACATAATTCGCCGCTACATCACGCAATCCTAACTGCTTGGGAAGCGCCCGACTGGTGATGAAATACGAAATCCAGCATAGTGATCTCGTTTGCTGTGTTGTATGGACATAAATAATAATAATAATAATAATAATAATAATAATAATAATAATAATAATAATTTATTAGATTTGTATGCCGCCCCTCTCCGCAGGCTCGGGGCGGCTCACAACAACAATAGTAACAATATAACAAATCTAATATTTAAAAAACATCTAAAACCCATCATTAAAACCATACAACACAAGCATACCATACATAAACTATATAAGCCTGGGGGGGGGGTATCTCAATTCCCCCATGCCTGGTGATATAGGTGGGTCTTAAGCAATTTACGAAAGACAAGGAGAGTGAGGGCAGTTCTAATCTCTGGGGTGAGTTGATTCAAGGGGGGCGGGGCTGCCACAGAGAAGGCTCTTCCCCTGGGGCCTGCCAGACGACATTGTTTAGTCGATGGGACCCGGAGAAGGCCAACTCTGTGGGACCCTATTATAACGGGCAGCCAAAATTTTTACTGCCACACTGTGGATGTGGCTTATTTCGTGGGTGTGGCTTAATGGTCATGTAACTGCATAGGAGTGGCTTGCAGGCCATGTGACCAGGTGGGAGTGGCTTGAACAATCATCGTTCAAGTGAACTGTTAAGTCCTCGACTTACAACCTCACCAGTGTCGCTCGCTGGGGTGACAATTTGCTTCTGGTTTCCCGCGCTCTCCTTCCTGGGTCACCCCCCCCACCTCAGGCTGGGTAGCTAGGCAAACAGGTGCTGCCAGAAGCATAAATGCTGCCAGCACCGCTTCCACCCATGCCTTCTGCTTGCACCTCAGGCGGGAGGTGGCCACGTGAGACTGGAGGGGAGCCAGGCAGGAGAGAGGGAAGCTCATCCAAGGCCAGGAAGGAGGAAAGAGGAAAAAAGCAAAGAGCGCAGACGCAGCAGTAGTAGCAGGGGAAAAAAGGAGAGCCGAGCCAAGACCAGTAATCCAGAAAGTGACAGCCGCCAATCAGCTGGAGCTGAGCATGCATCTTCATTTCTGCCAGTGGAACTGCGTTCCACCCCGTCCTGCCTGCTGCCCACCCCTGAGTCAAAGGTATATCTCAGTCCAGTGATGGCGAACCTATGGCACGAGTGCCACAGGTGGCACATGGAGCCGCCTGCTACCGCATGAATGCCAGCGACCGATAAGGTCCCAGAGTTAGCCTTCTCCGGGTCCCGTCGACTAAACAATGTCGTTTGGCGGGCCCCAGGGGAAGAGCCTTCTCTGTGGTGGCCCCGGCCCTCTGGAACCAACTCCCCCTGGAGATTAGAACTGCCCCCACCCTCCCTGTCTTTCGTAAACTACTCAAGACTCATTTATACCGCCAGGCATGGGGGAGTTGAGATAGCTCTTCCCCCTAGGCCATTACTAGTTATGCATGGTATGTTTGTGTGTATGTTTGGTTTTATAATAGGGGTTTTTAGTTGTTTTTTTATTATTGGATTGTACATGTTGTGTTTATTATTGTTGTTAGCCGCCCCGAGTCTACGGAGAGGGGCGGCATACAAATCCAATAAATTATTATTATTATTATATCTGCTGGCATGGGAACGGTTGCCCTAGCTCAGTTCGAACGTGCATGTGTGTGTCGGCCAGCTGATTTTTGGCTTGCACGGAGAGCCATAAACTTACTACCCTCACTGCGTCCCCCCCCCACCCCTGGTGGGGACAACAGCCCATTACTGGTATAGAGGGAGAAGTCCTGTCCTAAACTTTTACTACAGCTTGACTCTTCCCCATTCTTATCTGACTTCTAGGTGAATCCGCTGAGTGAGGGTTGGGGGGAGGTCATTTATCATCAGTGGGTTAAATATCAGTATGCTGACGATATCAGATGTACAACTTGGCCTTGGGCCAAACAAGTGATGCTGCTGAGATACTTTCTCAGTGCCTGGAGGCTCTGGGTTGGATGAGAAAGAACTGGCATTGCTCAACTTTGCCAAGGCTGAATGGCTGTGAGTTTTAGATCCCCCGGATCAAGTGACTTTCCATCATTAACCCTAAGTTGCACCTCCTTGGAGTTGGTGTGCAATCTGTTGCTTATAGCTGCTGCTTGAAGAGCAGGTGGCAGCCCAGTTCTTGACATAAAGAACAGGGGGGATACAGCACAATTACACTAGCAGGATTCTCTGATTGTACACAACCACAATAAAGGCAGTTTTAATCTCGCTGTATAGAGCGCTGGTGAGACCCCATTTGGAATACTGTGTCCAGTTCTGGAGACCTCACCTACAAAAAGATATTGACAAAATTGAACGGGTCCAAAGACGGGCTACAAAAATAGTGGAAGGTCTTAAGAATAAAACGTACCAGGAAAGACTTCATGAACTCAATCTGTATAGTCTGGAGCAGCGTTTCCCAACCGGTGTGCCGCGGCACACCGGTGTGCCGCGAGACATGGCCAGGTGTGCCGCTAAGCTCCAGCTGGGCGGGGCGCTGCCGGTACTTCCGTCCTGGGGCTCCCGCTCGCAGCTGTCCTCCGCCTCCTGCTCGATGCCGCGGTTTTCGGCGCTCTCCTGCTGGGCGCCAAAGAAGGAAGGCAGGAAGAAGGAGAGCTTTATTCTTCGCGCCTTTTCCCCGCCTTCCTTCTTTGGGACCCAGCAGGAGAGCGCCGAAAACCGCGGCATCGAGCAGGAGCCGGTTGACAGCTGCGAGCGGGAGCCCCAAGACGGAAGTACCGGCAGCGCCCCGCCCAGCTGGAGCTTCTCCTGCGTCGACGGCAAGTTTCCTTTGTGGCCCGGTGGGAGGGCACTGGCGATGGGAGCGGGGGGCGGGGGCGGCCGCAGTGGCCGCAGGCAGTCGTGGGGAGATGGCGGCGGCGAGAGGGAGCGCTCTCTCTCTCTCTCTCAGCTGACTGCAAGCGGGAGCCCTGACGGTGGCGGTTGGACGTGCTGCTAGACGTCGTACATGCTGGCGCTGCGGGCCTGGCATATACGGTGTCCAGCAGCACGTCCAGCTGCCGCCGTCAGGGCTCCCGCTTGCAGTCAGCTGAGAGAGAGAAAGAAAGAGAGACATATAAGAGAGGCAGAGAGAGAGAGAAAGAGAGACATAGCAAGAGAGGCAGAGAAAGAGACAGAGCAAGAAAGAGAGGCAGAGAAAGAGAGAGAGAGAAAGAGAGACATAGCAAGAGAGGCAGAGAGAGAGAGACAGAGCAAGAAAGAGAGGCAGAGAAAGAGAGACATAGCAAGAGAGGCAGAGAGAGAGAAAAAGAAAGAGAGACATAGCAAGAGAAAAAGAGAGACTTAGCAAGAGAGGCACAGAGAGAGAGAGAAAGAGAAAGAAAGAGAGACATAGCAAGAGAGACAGAGAGAGAGAAAGAGAGAAAGAGAAAGAAAGAGAGATAGCAAGAGAGGCAAAGAGAAAGAGACATATAGCAAGACAGTGAAAGAGAGAGAGAGCAAGAGAGAGAGAAAAGCAAGAAAGAGATAGCAAGAGAGACAGAGAGAGAGAGAGCAAAGGAGAGAGAAAGACATAGAGGAAGGGAAGGAGGGAGAGAGAAAGAGAGCAAAAAAGAGAGAAAGAAAGAGGGATGGAGAGAGAGAAAGAAGGGAAGGAAGGAAAAGAGAAAGAGGGAGAAATAGAGCGAAAGGGAGGAAGAGAGAGGGTTTTTTTGTCCAAACTTTTCTTTAGCCCTCCCCCCCGCCCCGCCCCCCCCTTTCAGTGTTCCCCGGGATTTTGAAAATATGAATAATGTGCCGCGACTCAAAAAAGGTTGGGAAACACTGGTCTGGAGGACAGAAGGAAAAGGGGGGACATGATCGAAACCTTTAAATATGTGAAAGGGTTAAATAAGGTTCAGGAGGGAAGTGTTTTTAATAGGAAAGTGAACCCAAGAACAAGGGGGCACAATCTGAGGTTAGTTGAGGGAAAGATCAAAGGCCTGTTTTCCTTGCCATTTCAAAATCTGCTTTTCGTTATGTGTGCTTTTATCCATAAAGAATTTGATTTTATCATAAAATAAGGGGTCTTTGAGTTGGTGGGTTCGCTCCGAGTCGTGCATAGAACAGCATGGGGAGGAGAGCACAGAGAGTCACTGATTATGAACAAATATATCCATTGTAAGATAAAATACAGGAAACAGTATAAGGACAGACTAGATGGACCATGAGGTCTTTTTCTCCTGTCAATCTTCTATGTGTCTAATCTTTATTATCTGGTCTACCAAATGGGGATTATATGCACCACTGCTCAATTGGGACATGCTATTGACCATCACTCACGTCACTTCCCAATTGCTACAATGCACTCTATGTGGGGCTGCCCTTGAAGACTATTTGAAAGGTTCAGCCAGCTCGCAATTCGTATGCAACTACTGTTTGGTCACACCATAGAGTGCACACAGGAAACCACTATGTGAATTGCACTGGTTTCCAGTAGCTTCAGGGGCTAGTCATCATCATACTGGTTGTCACCTAGGGATCTACATGACCTGGAACCAGGGTGCACCACTTCTCTTTAGTAGTTTTTGGCTGTTCCACTAGATCTAGCAGAGTGGGCTATTGATTAAAAAGTGTCATCTGGTTGGTCCATGATAAATCTATATTGCTTTCCAAACTTTCAGCCTCACACGAAACTCAGAAAAATCTCTTATCACCTACATCAGTGATGGCAAACTTTTGACACACGTGTCTAAGGTGACATGTCAGAGATCACCAATACCTGACAACTATTCTGTTTGATTTACCAAAGAAACTACAGTGGTACCTCTACTTACAAACTTAATTCATTCCGAGACCAGGTTCTTAAGTAGAAAAGTTTGTAAGAAGCAGCAATTTTTCCCATAGGAATCAATATAAAAGCAAATAATACGTGTGATTGGGGAAACCACAGGGAGGGTGGAGGCCCTGTTTCCTCCAAACGCCTCTAGTTATGAACTTTTCTAGATAAGAACCGGGTGTTCAAGATTTTTTTGCCTCTTCTCAAGAACCAGTTTCCACTTACAAACCTGAGCCTCTGAAACTGTAACCGGAAAAGGCAGAGAGAAGCCTCCGTGGGGCCTCTCTAGGAATCTCCTGGGAGGAAACAGGGCCGGAAAAGGCAGGGAGAAGCTTCCGTGGGGTCTCTCTAGGAATCTCCTGGGAGGAAACAAGGCCAGAAATGGCATGGAGAAGTCTCCGTGGGGCCTCTCTAGGAATCTCCTGGGAGGAAACAGGGCCGGAAAAGGCAGGGAGAAGCTTCCGTGGGGTCTAAGAATCTCCTGGGAGGAAACAGGGCCAGAAATGGCATGGAGAAGTCTCCGTGGGGTCTCTCTAGGAATCTCCTGGGAGGAAACAGGGTTGGAAAAGGCAGGGAGAAGCCTTGGTGGGGCCTATAAAGGAATCTCCTGGAAGGAAGCAAAGCATACACCCTCCCTGTGGTTTCCCCCAATCGCACACATTATTTGCTTTTACATTGATTCCTATGGGAAAAATGGCTTCTTACAAACTTTTCTATTTAAGAACCTGGTCACAGAACAAATTAAGTTCGTTAGCAGAGGTACCATTGTAATTATTTTTCTTTTGGAGGGGGGGTGGGGTGGGGTTGGGGAAGTGACATGCCAGCCAAGTCAAATTAGATATTTTCCCGATTTTTGACACACTGAGCCCAAAGATTTATCACCACTGAATTGCAGACTTGCAATTCATCTTAAATTGTCCGGTTAAGCGTTGCTACCTCAAAACAAACATACTGAAAATGGAACTTGCATTTTGGTTCCGTGTGTCATTAGGTCCTCAATTACTTGTTATATTCTTCAAACATATTCAGTACCAGACCTGGGCGTTTTATGGCCTTTGGCTCACATCTCATTCTTTTGTCTGTCCTAGTCTGGCCTACGTGAGGTTAATTGAAAATTAGAAATCAAATGTAGAGAAGCATGTTGCAAGAGCAGAAGGTGAATTTGGCCCAGGTCTGTGCAATTATCATGTGCTCCTTCAGTTGACTTGATGGCTGGGGGAAATGTAAGAGAAAGGGCTGTTTTTGACCCTGTGCACAGCTCACACCTTGCCTGGAGCAACTTGAGGAGATGGCAGGGGCAATCATCATGTGTGGGGACCCCAAGTTTAGTCACCCACCGGCACCTTGATTAAAACATGGCCTTGCGGGTGCGTGAGCAAAGCCCAGATGGGAGCTATTGGTTTGATGTTCCACAACAGTCCAAATTTCTTCATATCTGCGAGACCGCCTTCTGCCGCACGAATCCCAGCGGCCAGTTAGGTCCCACAGAGTTGGTCTTCTCCGGGCCCCGTCGACTAAACAATGTCTGGCGGGACCTAGGGGAAGAGCCTTCTCTGTGGCGGCTCCGACCCTTTGGAATCAGCTCCCTCCAGAGATTAGAACTGCCCCCACCCTCCTTGCCTTTCGTAAACTCCTTAAAACCCACCTCTGTCGTCAAGAGTGGGGGAATTGAGACATCTCCCCCGCCTATGTAGTTTTTGTGCATGATATGACTGTATGTATGTTTTTTATATTGGGGTTCCTTGCTTTTTAGACTTTTTAAATGTACTATTGTTATTTTAGATTCTAATTATTAGATTTGTCATTATGTATTGTTTTTATCACTGTTGTGAGCTGCCCCGAGTCTACGGAGAGGGGCGGCATACAAATCTAATAAATAATAATAATAATAATAATAATAATAATAATAATAATAATAATTGCCTATGCCAGATCTATGTGCTACCGAGCAATTACATTCTTTCATTTTGATTCCATTGTACCAGGGGTGGATTGACATTACTGCCACGATCGGTGTGTTGCGCACGCTTGCTATCTTGCACGTGTGCATGTCCCAGTGTTTTGCTTCTGCGCATGCGCAGGATGCAAAAACGGGCTGAAATCTCACGAGGGGATGCATGCGATTTCAATTTTTTTTGCTTCCGCGCATGTTTAAAAGCAAAAAATTGCCAAAATCTCTTGCGTGCAAGAGAACTAAAGCTGTTCACACAACGCATATTGTGCTACCAATGCGCCATCCTCTACTGTACCGGTAGCAACCCACTGTACCCTCATCAGTTGTCCCTTCCAGCCACATTGGAATAATCTTTTAAATCAGCTAGAACCATTTCCCACAAGGTCCCAAAGTTGCTTTTTCAAAAGACAGCTGGACTTTAGTTTTCCTTGAAGACATCTTCAGAACTGAAGAAGCTTCTTGGATGAAAAGTGAAACATCTACAAGAATAAAACCAAAGTCCAGTTGTCTTTCAAAAAAGCAACTTTGGGACAATCATGACCTGGAATGACTGAGAATCTTCATAGACATAGCCCATAGTATTTTTCTCCCTCTACTTTGCCTGTAACGTTAGCCTTCTACCATGAAATATTCTCGTTAAATTTCTAGATTAATTTATATTTTCTTTCATCCAGATAGAATGAAGCTATTCTTAATTTAATTTAATTTGATTTATATACTGCCCAATCCCAATGGGACTACTAATTCTTGTAGTCCCACTCCATTGTTCACCAGAAAATAGTCTTTACGTTTACCTTCTAATTTTGTTTTGTCTTTTTTACTTTAGATTCTCTGATTTCCGATCCCTCAATTACCTAAATATCCCATGTTGTAACATCTTAGTAAATGTGGTGATCTAGATACTATTTCAAATATAAAACTTCGCTGACCCGCCATGAAAAGTGCAACATCAAGAAAACATTCGAGTTAATGGAAACAAGTCTTTATTAAGTAACTTTTTTAATATCAGAAAAATAAAACTCTTATAATTTTCTTTACAGCAAATATATAATATCAGTGCTTTGGCCATCATAAGTTAAAGGCCCTTTATCATAAAATATATGCTTTTTTTAAAACTTTACTCAAATTGAATTTATAATCCCTATGACCTTTCTACATATACATAACAAAAAGAGTGTAGTAAAATTAGCAAATACTAAACCATATTGAGAGCTTTGTCATTCTGAAGTCTGTGGTTTATAGAAACGGTACACGCATCTAATGTTGTATCCTTGGCTTATTAGCTGCAGTGTACAATGCAACAATATACAAAATACATGCTTGGTAAATGGGATTGTTCATATCTACAAGACTCGGCTAAAGAGTAAGATTTCAATACTGACATTTAACTATTCTACGAGCTATTAGCGTTAAAGTTATGCATCTCATAATATAATAATAATATTATATGCCATCAAGGCAACTTTTATACTGAAAAAAAATCATAAAATAAAAACCGTTATCTGTAAACTTTTTTTTTATACGAAATGTAACTCTTTCAAGTGGAAAATAAAAAATAAAGATTTCTGTATATTCACTAGTTCAATACACGTAGAATTTGCTATTCTGAGAAAAATTATTTCGTCTTGGGAAGATATTGCTCAAAAAAAGAGAGGGAATAAGAGGAAGGACAGATAGAGAAGGGTTTTTTTTTTAAAGGAGAAAGAGGAAGAGGGAGGAGGAGGAGGAAGAAAAATAAAAACCATCAGAACATTTGAGTGTTCTTTTAAAAACACCAACAGAAATTTGGGAAAATGCTGAAGTGCCGTAAGGAGAAACATCCATAGGCTGAAATGTACATTAAAGAAATCAATACAGGTTTTTTTTTCCCCCTTGATAGAGGGAAATATAGTTTTGAAATGAAACAAACCGTTTGGCTGGGTCTCAGACACTGCTATTTATCATTGAATTTTACAAAAATGTGGATGTTAACTCCTTCTCCTCCCTCCCCGTATGATTTTTTAAAAAAACAACCCAAAAAGACAAGTTTCACATAATGTGCAAGTGTGGTTGTAACATAAACATGATTCACATTTTCTTATATACTCTTGATATTCCCTAAAACAGTTAATTTAAGAACATCTTGATCACGTGAGCCAATGGAATGTCAGCATCGTCATTCTAGGCACGCGGGATGCAAACCTCTCTCGCCCTCCCCTCCTCTGCGTGGGGAAGGGGGACCCCCTACGGACACGCCACAACATGACAATTCACAGCATGAATTGCATCTTGTGTGATGGGACACCGAGGGCACAGAGGGAAGCTTTCCGTCCAATGGAAGCTAGTAGCAATTCACATGCGAAGAGCGTTATCTTAAGACGCTCCCCGCCAATAAATAACTAAACCGCTACAAAAATGGGGCGCATTTCCTGCTCCCCCTTCCTCCATGTCCGGGGCTGGAGCTCCCGTGTCCCTTGGCAATGATTTGAAACAAAGAAGGCTTTTTTTCCAGGCTCCAGCAATGGAAGACCCACAACACATTCCCGATTAGATTAAGGATGCCTCAAATTGCATACTGGATGAGAAAAGGGTCATCCTCGCTCGCCCCTTCGGTTGGTTCTCCGCGAACCATGATCCGGTTAAATTAAAAAAAACCCCAACAACCTTCCCGCTAGGCGACTACTCGCTCGAATGGCAGGAAACCAATCGACGGGTGGTAAAATTATTTGCAAAGTTAGGTAAACGAAGCCTGTTATTGTTGTGTAAAGAAGGGGGGGGGGGGAACCTGCTCTGGAAAAACTGGCAGTGTAAAGAAGGCAGCACTGGAAGTTATTTTGAAACATTCATGATCCTTTGCACCCTTTCTCCCCCCCTCCCCCCCCATAAGGGTTCTTACTTTCGGGCTACGCGAGATTTCGCTTTCACTGCCGTTATTAGAAACACTTTGTCAAGATCTGGACAGGCTGCAAATGCTCACTGTACGCTCCCTGCTCCGAAAAAAACGATCTAAGGCCCTAAGACCTCCCAACAACACCACGGCTTCCTTCTAGGACTTTACTAGAGGTACCACAGCTGCAACCAAAATGGAGGAATATTAGGCCTATAAGGTTAACTGAACAAGCCTTTTTGTTTTGTTTTGTTTTTGGAAAAGAGGTACATGCTTTTCAAACAAACTGTTAGCCTAATCTCAAGAAATCCCAATAACAATCTGAGTTCATTATAAGTTTACTTAGGGGGTACCATTACATCCAAGCCATTAAGAGTTTAAAAAGTCCATATATAATATCTCTATATATTTAAGAGTGAATTTGAATCGCCTGAGTAACAGCTGTCTGGCAAACTGGACACGATGGTGCTTCTTTTTCACAGATCTTGTTGGCACACTCCATGCAGAAAAGGTTGTGGCCACATGGGACCAGGGCAGCGATTACTTCGTTCTCAAAACAGATCACGCAGTCGTGCTTCCGTCTTAACTCCGGAGGGGAACTAGATGTGGAGCCACCGTTGGAAGAAGAGTAGCTGTTGGTACCGTTGGAAAAGGCGGGGATATAGATGGGAAGGCCAACCTGGTTGACGGTGCTGGGGGGGTCGCTTCTCACTCTGCGGGCGAGGGGATGTTCCAAAGTCTCGGGAAACGTGGGCGACAAGCGAGGGGTGGATGGCTGGCTCCCTTTCCGCGGAGATTTCACATTACTAGCAGGTTCGCTACCAAAACTGGAGAGTGGGTTGACGGGTTCGAAAGGTGTCCAGATGGTCTGAGAAGGGGTTGGCAAGGAATCGTAGGCGGGAGAGTCGACAGCCAGATCCTCCGCCCCTACGGAAGGTAAGGTCTCTCCAAACCAAAAATTGCCAGTGCTGAATGGACTGGTTGGGCTGAAGTCAGCCAACCTATTGCTACCAAAGTAGGAGTCAGTGGAACCGCTTCCTAGGGAACTGGAGCTGTCGTTTCTGTAATTGGAAACCATCCGGGTGCGACTGGGAGGTGGGACTGGGTGGGAAGTAAGCCAGGCAGATCCAAGGTTTCCTCCTTCAAAACTGACATCTGTACCGTTGTAATGGAAATCGTTTTCTTCGTTGAGCTCAATGTAGTTTCCAGTGCGCATGGCGATGTGCATCTCTATCTCTTCCCGGGCCCGGTCTACGTTTTCCGGCATGCCGGTTACCTCAAAAACTGGCTCTTTGTCTCTACTGGGAGTAACTATGTAGGTATGGGTTTGCTGCTGAATTCTTTTGATCGTAGCGCCTTTGGGGCCAACCACCAGCCCGACGACACGGTAAGGCACCCTGACCTGGACTGTAGTCTGGCCTGGTAGGTTGGGGTTACAAGGCAGCCCTCCCAGAGCGGGGCCATTCTTGTTGCGCGAAGCTCTTATCATGGAGAAGTGCTCAGCAGCAGAAAGAATTTCCCTTTTGGCCATGGCGACATCTTCTTTGCGGCCGGTGACCACGAAAACGGGCTCTTCTCCACGCACAGGGGTCTTGATGTACGTATTGGTTTTGGCTCTCAGGGCCTTTATTTTGCAACCTGCAGCAAACAGACAGAAACAAACAAACAGAAATTAAACATTTTAATTATTTTATTTTATTTTTTAGCCATTAAAAAAATCATCTTCTAAGTTACAGATAGTCCACAATTAATAACTGATTGTTCCCTTGCTCCCACACCCAGTTCATCACGTTGACCAGTCATCTTCTGTCAATGTGTCTGTTACTCCCATCAGCTTAGCTGCAGGTACTGAAAAAAGGATGACCTTGAGAATAGGCGTTGGATACTCGCCTGAATTTATTTATTTATTTATATTTATTTATTTATTAGATTTGTATGCTGCCCCTCTCTGAAGACTCGGGGCAGCTAACAACAATAAAGAAAACAATGTAACAAATCTAATATTAAAAAATAATCTAAAAAACCCCAATTTAAGAGATCAATCATACCAACAAGCATACCATGTATAAATTCTATAAGCCTAGGGGGAAGGGAAAAAATTTCAATTCCCCCATGCCTGACGACAGAGGTGGGTTTTAAGGAGCTTGCGAAAGGCAAGGAGGGTGGGGGCAACTCTGATATCTGGAGGGAGCTGGTTCCAGAGGGTCGGGGCCGCCACAGAGAAGGCTCTTCTCCTGGGTCCCGCCACTTCTCATGCGTAGGACGGAGACAGTAGTCATGTGGGCTTGGCTAGGACAGCGAGCTAAACCCGCGTGACGAATGTCTCCGTCGTTAGCATGGAGAATCTAGAAGGAATTTGTTATGGCTACATTTCCACATCCCTCCTGCAACAGCCCCTCCCAAGTTCCTACAGGCAGAATACTTTCTAAAGCATAAAGTGTGGCAGGCCAAAGTCTCCAAGTCATTGATGTCTTCAGTCTGACATTAGCAATCTTTCAATTTTAGAATAGATTTACCCCCCCCCCAAAAAAAAGGTAGTTATGACATTTCTGAAGTTGCAATGGCCACTACTCCCTGTGGTCACAGGACTGCACTTTGTTTGCAGCATCTTGTAGTCACATGACAATCTAAAAAGCCCTACATATCTTAGGACCAGACTACCTCCTCATGCATCCCAGTGGCCGGTTAGGTCCCACAGAGTCAGCCTTCTCCAGGTCCCATTGGCCAGGCAATGTTTGTCTGGTGGGACCTAGGGGAAGAGCCTTCTATGTGGCAGTCCCGGCCCTCTGGAACGAACTCCCTCCGGACATACGTACCGCCCCCTCCCTCCTGGTCTTTTGTAAAGCTCTGAAGACCCACTTCTGCCAGCGGGCATGGGGGCCATGAATGATGAGATTGTTTCCGGCCAATATTATGAATGATTGAATTGGATGAATGTGGAGTTTTTAACACATTTAGTAATTTGTATAATTCTTTTAAAGTAATTTAGGTTTCCTTTATATATTGTTGCATTTATAATGTTGTACGCCACCCTGAGTTGCTTCAAGAAGGGCGGCAGAAATAAATACATTTATGATGTTTTAGCTGAAAACCGGCATTTACTTCCAGGTTTTGGCAAAACTCTCCACAGTGAGTAATGAGATTACTTAATGACAGCACATTTACTTTTATGGTCCCTATGATTCACAATATGTTCAAGCTAAATCCAACAGAAGTCCTTTCTTTGTCAAGGCAAGTAACTTCAGAGATTGTCACCCCTATTCTCTGCAAAAATTGGTGCTTCTGGGAATAAATACAACATCAGGTTTGCAAAATCATAAGCTGAAGGTATCTTGAGCAGCTTCCTGGCCCACCTAAACAAGTTACTCACTTGTGGTTTGTACAAATAAAACAGAGATACAGTGATACCTTGTCTTACAAACTTAATTGGTTCCGGAACGAGGTTCTTAAGGTGAAAGGTTTGTAAGATGAAACAATGTTTTCCATAGGAATCAATGAAAAAGCAATTAATGCGTGCAAGCCCAAAATTCACCCCTTTTGCCAGCCGAAGCGCCAATTTTTGCGCTGCTGGGATTGCCCTGAGGGTCCTCTCCATGGGAAACCCCACCTCTGGACTTCTGTGTTTTTGCGATGCTGCAGGGGAATCCCAGCATCACAAAAACGAGCGCTTCGCTGGCAACGGAAGTCCAGAGGTGGGGTTTCCCAGCGAAGGGAGCATCAGTGAAATCGCAGCATCGCAAAAACACGGAAGTCCTCGAAACCCCACCACCGGACTTCTGTGTTTTTGCGATTCCCCTGCAGCATCACAAAAACACGGAAGTCCGGAGGTGGGGTTTCCCATGGGGGGGAGCCTCAGGGGAATCCCAGCAGCGCAAAAACGGGTGCTTTGCTGGCAACGGAAGTCCAGAGGTGGGGCATCCCAGCGGCGGCGGTGGGTTTGTAAGGTGAAAATAGTTTGTAAGAAGAGGCAAAAAAATCTTAAACCCTGGGTTTGTCTCTTGAAAAGTTTGTAAGACGAGGCGTTTGTAAGACGAGGTATCACTGTACATCTTTTAGAAAATAAAACTGTCAGGAAGGCTCCTCAAAAATAATTCTTTACAGGCAAATAATTATACAGAAGCCATTTTAATGTTATTTCTTGAATTTCTTCTGTCTTCATAATGTACTTCTCTCCACGAAGCGTTACTTTTAATCACTGCATATTAATACTAATTTGACTACGTTAAAATTAATGGCCAAATTAATTAAACAAGTAGTGGCTACATTAAGAAAAGCCAGGAAGCCTTTCTGAAGGAAATCAATCAAGGAAAGCTCCCAGAAACAAAAAGATTAAGGCCGAATATAGAACGTAAGGATGAATAAAACATGAAAACCAATGTGTTGAGTAGAAGACTCCGCCCCGAGTCTGCGGAGAGGGGCGTCAAACAAATCTAATAAATAGATATTATTATTATTATTATTATTATTATTATTATTATTATTAATTGGATTTGTATGCCGCCCTCTCTGCAGACTCGGGGCGGCTAACAACAGTAACAATCCAATATTAAAAACAGTTAAAACCCATTATGTAAAAACCAATCATACATACAGACATACCATGCATAAAGTTTTAAAGGCCTAGGGGGAAAGAGGATCTCAATTCCCCCATGCCTGGCGACAGAGGTGGGTTTTAAGCAGCTTACGAAAGGCAAGGAGGGTGGGGGCAATTCTAATCTCTGGGGGGAGTTGGTTCCAGAAGGCCGGGGCCGCCACAGAGAAGGCTCTTCCCCTGGATCCCGCCAAGCGACATTGTTTGGTTGACGGGACCCGGAGAAGACCCACTCTGTGGGACCTAACTGGTCGCTGGGATTCGTGCAGCAGAAGGCGGTCCCTGAGGTAATCTGGTCCGGTGCCATGAAGGGCTTTATAGGTCATAAACAACACTTTGAATTGTGACCGGAAACTGATCGGCAACCAATGCAGACTGCGGAGTGTTGGTGTAACATGGGCATTTTTGGGAAAGCCCATGATTGCTCTCGCAGCTGCATTCTGCACGATGTGAAATTTCCGAACACTTTTCAAAGGTAGCCCCATGTAGAGATAGATAGATAGATAGATAGATAGACCCGCGTGACCCTGAGCAAACCGGCAGTGAAAGGATCCACACCCCACCGCCAGGTGGACGTCTGAGTGATGGTCACAGAAACAAAAACATTCATTTGGTTGAGTAGTGTTAAAGAACCAAACTGAAGGTTTTATTTTAGTGGCTAAAAGAACAAGCTCTGCTGATTGACTGCATTAAGCTAAAGGTTCGGCATGAATAAAAAACAGCAAATGTCGTCTTTGTTAGTAAAAAGGATGAAAGAAATGTTCACGCGATCAGTGGCTACAACAAAATTTCACACACTTGACTCTCAGGAACATCGCAACTTGATTTGCTAAATTATTCACTGAAAACTTGCCAGAGATTCGGATTAGAAGTGTAGCAAGAACTATGGGACGATCCAGTTGAGAAGATTTGGGGAAATGAGTGGGTTATGGGGCTTTTAAGATCCAATCAGACAGGAGTCTTGTTCATAATGTGCCTGCGATAATGGCTACTGAAAAGAAGTCATAGGTGCTTCCCTACTAGGTGGTGCTAGGGTCGAGGAAAAACAATTCGAAAAAAAGATAAAAGTATCGGGACTGAAAGTTTGAAGTTGAATGCTTATTGTTATACCAATCATGATTGGAACTCTCAGAGTAATAGCTAAAGGACTTCCTTGATATCTGGACATATTTAATTTATCTGAACACGAACAACTCTAATTTACAAAAACCCACCTTGCTTGGAATGGACTATAATCCTAGATGCTATTTTAGTCATTCTTAGGTCCTTGGTTCAGACTAGGTTTCCACCAGTCATAGAGTACCCACGCATAATAATTATTAATATTAACTGTTGTGGTTAGCTCTGCCCCAGCTCCTGCCCCAAGGACTGTGGATGTGGGGGAGACATCCACATGCTACAGGCCTGTTTTGCCCTTGGTGGAATGTGCTGATGAAGGCTCCTCTGACCAAGAAGACATGAGTGACAGGGAAGAGGAGAGTGTGGCAGACAGCTCAGAAGGAGATCAATTATCTAGCTCCTCCTTGGATTCAGAACAAGAGTTAATGATACAGCCACGCATGAGGAGAGCGATGCATAGGCAGCAACAACTGAGAGATTATTATCAAAGAAAGTGAGGCCACCTGTGGTTGGGTGGGGCTGTGGTAATTAGTGAGGCTGCTATAAATAGCAGCCTGTGGGTTTGGCCATTGTGGAGGGTTATCTGATTGTTGTGTTTCGTGACTGCTTTACTGACTTTGACTTTTTGTGTGCTGATTTTTCCCCGCTTTGAAACTAAACCAGAGCAAAGTGTGTTTCACTTTGTGAAAAAAGAAGGACTGTGAATGGCCTCACAGCTGCAAGCTAAGTATCACAGAACTGATAAGGGACTTGTACAAATTACCAGTTTGTTTGGAGACGAGTGCTCTTTGCTATACCAAAAGAGGGCTTAGTTTAAGTGAATTTTCGGTATAAAGAACCTTGTTTTGAATTTTCAAACGTGTGTGTGTCTGAAATTTGTACCTGTGAATTTTTGGGAGGATTCTACCAGAGAGCCCGACAGAACAATTAACTTATTAAGCTTTTATGCTACTCAAATTACTAACTATTTTGGATGGCTCACAGCATTTTGGAAAAATCAAAATAAAGAAAAATAAAGGGAAAAAAGATGACAAACAGATTGCCATTGAAATATTTTTATTTTATAATTTCACATAGAACATAGAAACATAGAAGTCTGACGGCAGAAAAAGACCTCATGGTCCATCTAGTCTGCCCTTATACTATTTTCTGTATTTTATCTTAGGATGGATATATGTTTATCCCAGGCATGTTTAAATTCAGTTACTGTGGATTTATCTACCACGTCTGCTGGAAGTTTGTTCCAAGGATCTACTACTCTTTCAGTAAAATAATATTTTCTCATCTTGCTTTTGATCTTTCCCCCAACTAACTTCAGATTGTGTCCCCTTGTTCTTGTGTTCACTTTCCTATTACTACATTATTTTACTACAGTTTGTTTTGCCATTAAAAAGCTATTTTCAATCAAACGAATATTAGTACACAGATTATTCATTCGGGGGCATTTCTTCTGTTTAACATCAGGGAAGCCCTTTTGATGGAGGCTGACGTGATTCTTAAATATCCTAACAATCTGCATGAGCTTTTAAGCCACAGGGAAATTGTATTTATTTAATTTACTTATTTAATTTTTATAATTTCCCCATTTTTACTATTTTTATTATTAACTCAAGGTGGCAAACATTTCATTTATTTTATTTTTCACATTCCCTCTTTTTTGTTGTGGATTGGACCAAAAAGCCACCCCGACTCTTCGGAGAAGGGCAGCACACAACAACAACAACAATAATAATTTATTGGATTTGTATGCCGGCCCTCTCTGTAGACTCGGGGCGGCTAACAACAATAATAAAAACAACATGAACAATCCAATTAATAAAAACAACTAAAAAACCCTTATTATAAAAAACCAAACATACCATGCATAACTTGTAATGGCCTAGGGGGAAGGGCTATCTCAACTCACCCATGCCTGGCGGTATAAATGAGTCTTGAGTAGTTTACGAAAGACAGGGAGGGTGGGGGCAGTTGGTTCCAGAGGGCCAGGGCCGCCACAGAGAAGGCTCTTTCCCTGAGGCCCGCCAAACGACATTAATTAATTAATTAATAATAATAATAATAATAATAATAATAATGTTTTTTAGGCTTTTTAAATGTATTATTGTTATTTTAGATTCTAACTATTGGATTTGTCATTATATATTGTTTTTATCATTGTTGTAAGCCGCCCTGAGTCTATGGAGAGGGGCGGCATACAAATCTAATAAAAAATAATAAAAAATAATAATAACAATCGCTCAATTTGAATGTGAACACAAACCCAAAACTGCCTGAGAATGGAATGGGTGGAAACAAGAGCAAGGACTTGAGACATGGGAGAAAAAACAACAACCATTAAATACAATCTTTGATGGATAGGAGCTGAGACAAAAACAAAAAACCCACAAAACCTTCAAACAAGCCAACGTTTAATTCTATTTACACGGGGAATGACCCACAGGGAAGAAGCAGGTGCAAGAGGCAGGGCTGAGTTCCTTTCCGTGCCCCACGAGGGCAAATCCTTCCCAGTGACAAGTGTGAGCTAAGAAAAGAAGGAGAATGAGGCAAGATGAAAAAGGCCCTCAAGGGATTCATGGAGACAATGTGCCACTGTATACCTGGTGACATTTCCTCTGAAGAGCAGAAAAGGAAAAAACCCAAAACAAACTATAGTAGTGATGGCAAACCTGTTGTAAGCAGGCCACAAATGAACTGGAAGTTCATTTATGTGCTCGTCTCCAGCCCACTTTTCAATTCAATTAAATTCAAATTCATTAGATTTGTATGCCGCCCCTCTCCGAAGACTCGGGGCGACTCACAACAGTAATAAAAAACAGTATAACAATGGAACAAATCTAATAAGAAAAATTATATAAAAAAAACCAACAATTAAAAACCATACAACGCATACATACCAAACATAAAATATAAGAAAGCCTGGGGGAGATGTCTTAGTTCCCCCATGCCTGGCGATATAGGTGGGTCTTGAGTAACTTGCGAAAGACAAGGAGGGTGGGGGCTGTTCTAATATCTGGGGGAAGTTGATTCCAGAGGGTCGGGGCCGCCACAGAGAAGGCTCTTCCCCTGGGGCCCGCCAAACGACATTGTTTGGTCGACGGGACCCGGAGAAGGCCAACTCTGTGGGACTTTATCGGCCGCTGGAATTCGTGCGGTAGAAAGCTGTTCTGGAGGTATTCTGGTCCAATGCCATGAAGGGCTTTAAAGGTCATTACCAACACTTTGAATTGTGACCGGAAACGGATCGGCAGCCAGTGCAGGCCACGGAGTGTTGTAGAAACGTGGGCGAATCTAGGAAGCCGCACAATCGCTCTCGCGGCCGCATTCTGCACGATCTGAAGTTTCCGAACACTTTTCAAAGGTAGCCCCATGCAGAGAGCGTTGCAGTAATCGAACCTCGAGGTGATAAGGGTTTCGCTGTCAGAAGTCTTCAGAAAACTTCTACAAAGCTGCAGTGATGAATCCTTGAGCCACTAAACTACAACTCCCAGCAAAACCAGCCAGCAGGACTAATCAGGTTCCCTAATCTTCATTTATTAGCATCCTTCAAGGCAGGGGTCTCCAACCTTGGCAACTTTAGGACTCGTGGACTTCAATTCCCAGAGTTCCTCAGCCCAGCAAAGCTACCAAGGTTGGAGACCCCTGCTTTTAAGGCAGTGTTTTCTCAAATAGTGGGGTGGGGCTCCCTGGGGGGGGAGGGGCATGGAGCAATACGGGTGGGGGACATGACCTAAGGGAAACGTGCATTTTTTTCCCCCGCAGGGAGTAGGGGTTTTTTCCACCAAACAATAGCACACAGCAGGAGATAAGTGCAGATAACAAACCCTTAAGAGACACCATGGAAAAAGATTTAACAGGGATGAAAAGAAAGGAGGAGAGAGACGGAAGTAATGAGACAAACGGTAAGTCTCCCGAAAGCTAAGAAGAGAAAATATGACGAGGAAGCGCAAATGTTGGCTTCACTGTGACTATGGTGGGAGACGAAGAAAGACCGCTATGTTTACTGTGTCTAAAAATGTTGGCAGTGGACAGCATGAAGCCAAATAAATTAAGGCGTCACTTAAACACATTACACCCCAATCACGCCAATAAGCCGCTTAGGTTTTTTCAGCAAAAACGTGCTGAATATTGCAAACAATCATCCCGGTGGAGAGTTGGAGGCGCGTGAAATGTTTACTTCTTTCTAGGGGAAGTGGTGGTGGTGGTAAGAAAATAATTGAGAATGGATGCAACCACTGGAACCAAAGGAGGATGGGGGGGAAAATGAGTTTAAAGGCAGAAACTGGGCACAAACTATTTTGCCGTCCTAGTGATCTCACCCTAGCCCCTGCTACACACTGTTCTGCCCAATTTCTTTCTGGGTGAGATTGGTTTCCAAAATCTGGGAAATGTACAGACTTTTGATTCTTTCCATTTAAGTTTCTGTCATTCTGATATAAAAGTTACAACACGATAGAAACTTTTGAAAAACAGATTTCAGTTTTAGTGCTATTCAGGTCTGGGCCTATGAATAACTTTAAGGATTTATTTATTTTTTTCCCGAGGAGGATGATTAGAGCCTGTTATCCAACCAGCAGCTATGGCCCATTTACAACATTTGTTCTGTCAATCATCCTTGGTCTCCAATCCTTGCCACAAAAATATCAAATACCGTATATACTCGAGTATAAGCTGACCCGAGTATAAGCCGAGGCACCAATTTTTGCCACAAAAACTGGGAAAACGTATTGACCCGAGTATAAGCCGAGGTTAGAAAATGCAGTGGCTACTGGTAACTTATAAAAATGGAAAACAATAAAATTACATTAATTGAGACATGTTTTAGAATATTTATTTTAAAGAAAACCAGTAAACTAGCTCTGTAAATTTAAAAGAGGGTAAACAAATTAACAATATTAACAATAAATTAAAAAGTAAAAAAAGTAGCTCGATCAGGAACAAAGCTAAAACCTAAGAGTTAAAATCCTTCAAAACTGGATTCCTTCTCATCATTAATTGGATTTACATTATTGTTCTGTTTTTATATATGCTGTGAGCCACCCTGAGTCCTTGGAGAGGGATTGCATACAAATCCAATTAAATAAATAAACAAACAAACAAACAAATAAGTGTATCCAAAGAAGAGCTTCAGCATTAGCTGCTGTGAGGTTATCAGCATAGAAAACCAAATAGATAGATAGATAGATAGATATAGATAGAAAGATAGACAGACAGACAGACAGAAAAATAGATAGATAGATAGATAGATATAGATAGAAAGATAGATAGATATAGATAGAAAGATAGATAGATAGACAGACAGAAAGAAAAATAGATAGATAGATAGATAGAAATAGATAGAAAGATAGATAGACAGACAGACAGACAGATAGAAAAATAGATAGATAGATAGATAGATATAGATAGAAAGATAGATAGACAGACAGACAGATAGAAAAATAGATAGATAGATAGATAGATAGAAATAGATACAGATAGATAGATAGATAGATAGATAGAAAGAAAAAAGTTAGATAGAAAAATAGATAGATAGAAATAGATAGATAGATAGATAGATAGAAATAGATACAGATAGATAGATAGATAGAAAAATAGATAGATAGAAAAATAGATAGATAGAAAGATAGACAGATAGAAAAAGAATTCCTGTCTAGCTCTGCCTCATAACACATTATTAGATCCTATCCAAGCAAGGACAGCAACTACCACAAAATACCATTTTTTAAACAGTTTAAATCCTTTCAAAGGAGGGGGAGGAGAATCTGACAGCAGGGGGCCTTTTTAATTCGACTCACCATTGCAAATGGCTGCCTTCTTTGCTTGAGCTAGGGAGAGGAACTACGGCGTGCCAGAGGGGACAAAAGCTGGTGCCTCCTCGCTCTGGCTCAAGCAATGGCGCCCTCGTGTGGTGACTTTGTCAATGACCCGAGTATAAGCCGAGGCTGTGTTTTTCAGCCCATTTTTGGGGCTAAAAAACTCGGCTTATACTCGAGTATATACGGTACTTTGAAAGTTTCCAATCTAGAAAGTGGAGTCACCCAAAACAAATATGCAAAGTTACTTACTTCGAATACTTTATTTCCTAGCAGATGTTATATTTCTGTGGCATATTACACTATAGAGCAAGGTCATCTGAACCTAGGCATAAAGGATCGGTTTTCTGAACATGAACTTTGTTAATCTAAGGAAATATTGCTTATTATACATATGGAGAAGTTTAAAGCTATGAATATTCTGCAGAATGGAGAAGAGAGAAGTGTGCAATTAATTCCTTCAAAATCACACTAGGAACAATGTATTAATTGTAAGCAACTTCCTCTAGGAAATTTTTCTAGAGGAACAGTGTTCCTGTAATATATACATATTCTATTCTATTCTGTTGTGTCCTGTTTTACTTTATATACTTTACATATTGTGTGTACAGTGTTCCCTCGATTTTCGTGGGTTCGAACTTTGCGGAAAGTATATACCACGGTTTTTCAAAAATATTAATTAAGAAATACTTTGTAGGTTTTTCCCTATACCACGATTTTTCCCACCCGATGACGTCATATGTCATCGCCAAACTTTCATCTGCCTTTAATAAATATTTTTTTAAATAAACTTTAATAAATAAACATGGTGAGTAATAATCTGAATGGTTGCTAAGGAAATGGAAAATTGCAATTTAGGGGTTTAAAGTGTTAAGGGAAGGCTTGTGATACTGTTCATAGCCAAAAATAGTGTATTTACTTCCACATCTCTACTTCGCGGAAATTCAACTTTCGCGGGCGGTCTCGGAACGCATCCCCCGCAAAAAGCGAGGGAACACTGTATATGTGTGTGTATTTATTCACAGAAATGATACATGTTTTGACTGCTCTACACTCAACAAGAAATATACACAATGGGCTTCAACAAAGCTTAAGACAAGGGAAGAATTGTCAAGAACATTCTTACAAGTAGCAAAAAAAGATTTTTTTTAAAAAAAATAACTACATTAAGCTTACAATAACCAATTTTTTTTAGGTGGGGATAGAATTCAAGGGGCAACAAAGACAAAAGAAATAATTGAGTTATCTTCTGATTGTATTTTATGGCGTGCTGTATCAGGATCTGTGGTTACAAACAATAAAATAACTTACTTTTGTGAACTACAGTGATCCCTCGATTAGCGCGGGGGTTACGTTCCAAGACCTCCCGCGCTAATCGATTTCCGCGTTATAGTGGTGCGGAAGTAAAAACCACCATCTGCGCATGCGCGCCATTTTTTTCATGGCCGCACATGCGCAGATGGTGGAGTTTGCGTGTGGGCGGCGGGGAAGACCAAGGGAAGGTTCCTTCAGCCGCCCAACAGCTGATCCGCTCCGCAGCGCGGAAGCAGCGAGGAGCCGAAGATGGGGTTTCCCCGTTGCCCAGGCAAAGGGGAAACCCCATCTTCGGCTCCTCGCTGCTGCCGCGCTGCGGAGCGGATCAGGTGTTGGGCGGCTGAAGGAACCTTCCCTTGGTCTTCCCGCCGCCCAGGCAAAGGGGAAACCCCAAGATCGCTTGCCGCATTGCAGCTTGGAGCCTTGCTTCGCCTCCTTCGCTGCAATACGGCAAGCGATCTTGGGGTTTCCCCTTTGCCTGGGCGGCGCTGGGGCCATGCGGAGCCGCTCATCTAGGGGGGCGTGGACCGGCAAGGTGCCCTCCGCTCTCTCTCTTTCTCTCCCTGTTACCGGTGTGGTATAAGAGAGAGAAAGAGAGAGAAAGGAGGGCGACTTGCCAGTCCACGCCCCCCTGGATGAGCGGCCCCGCATGGCCCCAGCGCCGGACTCCGCCGTTGCCTCCACCCTTGTTTGGCTCTGCAGCTGAGAGGCCACGTCCACCCCCTCCTCGGTGTCCCCGGCACCCAGCGTCCCCACGCCGCCTCCACCTCCCGGTAATGCGCCCGACCTCTGCCTCTCTCTTTCTCTCTCATATACCACGCCGGCAACAGGGAGAGAAAGAGAGAGAGTGAAATGATAGAAAAAAGGTGAGAAAAAAAGAGAAATGAGAAAATGATTGCCTCTCTCTTTCTCTCTCATATACCACGCCGGCAACAGGGAGAGAAAGAGAGAGAGAAATGATAGAAAAAAGGTGAGAAAAAAAGAGAAATGAGAAAATGATTGCCTCTCTCTTTCTCTCTCATATACCACGCCGGCAACAGGGAGAGAAAGAGAGAGAGAAATGATAGAAAAAAGGTGAGAAAAAAAGAGAAATGAGAAAATGATTGCCTCTCTCTTTCTCTCTCATATACCACGCCGGCAACAGGGAGAGAAAGAGAGAGAGAAATGATAGAAAAAAGGTGAGAAAAAAAGAGAAATGAGAAAATGATTGAAGCAGAGAATGACAGGAAAGAAAGAGAAAGAGACAGAGAAGTGACTCTTGGTGATGACGTATGACGTCATCGGGTGGGAAAAACCGTGGTGTAGAAAAAAAACCGCGGACTTATTTTTTAATTAATATTTTTTGAAAAACCGTGTTGTAGCGTTTCGCACTAATCGAGACCGTGCTAATCGAGGGATCACTGTATCTTGAAGCAATTAGTCGATAGAGGGTGAAGATAATGATGAGGGTTGTTGGGTTTTTTTTGGCTGCCTCAGTAACTTCAATATCATACTGGCTATACGTATAGTGGTGTGTTATCAACCTGTATTACTATGCAATGTTTAAAACAGCAAGAGAATCTAGGTCAGAGGTCTTCAAACCTGGCCACTTTTAAGACATGTGGACTTCAACTCCCAGA
The DNA here is from genome assembly GCF_031021105.1 of Erythrolamprus reginae. NCBI lineage: Eukaryota > Metazoa > Chordata > Lepidosauria > Squamata > Dipsadidae > Erythrolamprus > Erythrolamprus reginae. Next base: position 342,237,550 of record NC_091951.1, on the reverse strand, counting down.
ATTTTCCAGCCACCATAGTTGGATGGAGAATTAAAGTAGCCAAATTTGGAGATCTCTGATCTAGATTTTTCAACATTGTGACAGCAGTGAAGAGGTTAACCCCCCCCCCCCCCACAATCACTCAACAGTGTATGGGCAGATGAGTTATTAAAACCATCATTTTTTCCCTAAAGGTTTTTAAAAAATTTTCTCCTCTATATCACATACAAATTAATATGCATCTACAGTATCTTAAAATATTAAAGTAAAATATACTTTTTTATCAATCATACAAAAATCCGTATCTTAAATCAACAATTTAAATCCACAATCATCAGTCTGCCCCCTTTTCCTCCCCTTGGACTCCCCTCCCTCTCTCTCTATCCTTCTACCTTCTTACTTCTTCACTCCCCCTCTACCTCTTTCTACTCCTCTTCCTCCCCTTCTACTTCCTCTTCCACTTTCTTTACCTGTCCCAGGGTTTTTTGTCCTAATTCACCTCTTAGATTGATGGTATATTCTAAAATTTTAAAACTAACATCGGCTCTTCCCAAAAATGTCTCCTGCCTTGATTATTGCAATGCGCTCTACATGGGGCTACCCTTGAAGAGTGTTCAGAGATTGCAAATACAGTGGCACCTCGACATACGAGTTTAATTCGTTCCAGACCCGAGCTCGTAAGTCGATCAACTCGCATCTCGAACGAATGCCTTTAGACTTTGTTTTTCGCGCCGAGATAACCAGAAGCAAGGATTCTTGCGCCACCTAGTGGAAGCTCGGCTCGTATCCCAAATTTGAGCTCGGGTGTCAAACAGAAATTTCGCTCGCGTCGTGGCTCGTAACTTGGAATACTCGCATGTGGAGCAGCTCGTATCTAGAGGTACTACTGTAGTCCTGAATGCAGCTGTGAGAGCTGTCATGGCTATGCCTCGGTACACCCATATAACACCTACACTCCGTGAGCTGCACTGACTTCCTATTAGTCTCCGGTCACAATTCAAGGTGTTGGTTATGACCTATAAAGCCCTACAAAGCTCAGGGCCAGACTATTTATGGGACCGTCCCTTGCCGCATACCTCCCAGAGACCAATAAGAGCACAAAGAGTTGGCTTCCTCCAGGTCCCATCGACTAAGCAAAGCAGGTTGGCGGGACCGCATGGGAGGGCTTTCTCTGTTGCCGCCCCGGCTCTATGGAACCAACTACCCTCTGATGTCCATAGTGCTCCCACCCTACTGGCCTTCCATAAGGCCATGAAGACCTTCTTCCAGTCGCTGCAGGCGGAGAGGATAAAGGTGGGTCCTTGGGGGAGGTTTGCTGCCCCCCCAAGCTTACTAGCAGGTGCCGCTCTTTTCCCCCAACCCCTACAGGGTGGTTCTGGCCCGGTTCTGTCCGAACCAGGTCTCCTGGCAGCACGGCTATGGGGTTCCCCAGCAGAGCGCAGGGAACTCTGTAGTGCTGCGGCACTGGCCACACCCCTTCCCCTACTTAAAACCTTCTTTATTATTTATTTATTTATTTATTTATTTAATTAGTTAGGTTTGTATGCCGCCCCTCTCCGTAGACTCAGGGCGGCTAACAACAATAAAAAACAATATAAACAAATCTAATATTAAAAGTAGTTTAAAAAACCCAATTTAAGAAACCAATCATACAAACAAGCATACCATGCATAAATTTTGTAAGCCTAGGGGGAAGGGAATATCTCAATTCCCCCATGCCTGACGACAGAGGTGGGTTTTAAGGAGCTTACGAAAGGCAAGGAGGGTGGGGGCAACTCTAATATCTGGGGGGAGTTGGTTCCAGAGGGTCGGGGCCGCCACAGAGAAGGCTCTTCCCCTGGGTCCCGCCAGACGACATTGTTTAGTCGAAGGGACCCGGAGAAGGACAACTCTGTGGGACCTAACTGGTCGCTGGGATTCGTGCGGCAGAAGACAGTCCCGGAGATATTCTGGCCCGATGCCATGAAGGGCTTTATAGGTCATAACCAACACTTTGAATTGTGACCAGAAACCGATCGGCAACTTTAAAAGTGCTAATAAAGAACAGATAAACATGCCCTGCTATTCAATCACATTTTTCCCCGCTTGCATGACAGCAGGAAAGAGCACACTAACTATATACAAGTATACTGGTAGTTCTCTAAGTTACAAGCCTTTTTGTAAAATAAGAGAAAGATGAGAAGATGGCACGGCAGAAAAGAAGCCTATTATTACTAGTGAGTTCTGCTTGGTCTTTCAGTATTTCTCTTATTCAGGTTTTTTTTCCCCTTTGGGACAGTGGCAAGGAAGATGGGATAAGCTCAATGTTTTGGAAGTAGTACTCGTTGCTAGCTAGGATTACTCATTGTAAGGAAACTCTAAATTTACTCCCTGACTCTTTTCCTGATATTATCTTTCTATGGTTAACTCCTACTAGCGGAAGTAGTTCCGGAACTGCACCAGAAATGTTGGTCCAGATTAAATCCTAATACTATTTGAGCTAATAAAAGAGCATAATACTGTAAAGACTAAGGGACATCTACTACAACCTCAGAGGGATATTACATTTGTTAATCATAGCACAAAACATTCCACCTACTTAGGCAATTTGACCTTAGCCTTTAAAAGCCCTAGTTCAAGAATTGCTCATCTCTTTAGAAACATACTCAATTAATCTTTTTTCTTTTTAAATATATGCCAGGAGCCATTATCTAAACCTCTCAAAAACAAGAGACCTGGGAGAAGAATCTACTCAATAAAAGGTCCAAAAATACACAATACTATCACAGACATTATTTATCATAGAAGTCTTCAAGCTTAGCAACTTTAAGACTTGTGGACCTCAATTCCCAGAATTCTTCAGCCAGCACAGTCCACAAGTTGCCATGTTTGGAGAATCCTGATTTATAAGCATTCACAACTGCTTCCGAATTTTATTTTATTTTCTTGCTGGATCTAAGGCGCTGTCTCCATGCAGAACACAGGAATAGAAATTCTCACCCTGTCTGTACCAGTGACAGGCTGCTATATTTTATTTTGAGGACTTCTGTGGAATGGAGAAGCACCATATGTGAACTCATTCATTTCTTACCAAACTCCAGAGATGAGTCACTTTTACATTTTACTCAAGTCTTATATAAAGCATCTTATTCATTATGCTTTTTCGGGAGGAATTTACATTTCCTGAAATGACCAGTTAGACAAAAGGTTGTCCAGAATAAAAATATGTCACATAGCTGGTTGATATTTCTTACAGTTGCATAAAGGTGCTTAAAACAAATAGTATAATTGATTTGAATTTGGAAAACCATATATAGTTCTTGACTTACGACTAGTTGCTTAGCAACTGCTCAAAGTTACAACAGATCCCCCTTCTCCCCATTTAGGAATCTTGAAGGAAAATTGCACCAGACTGCACATAAATTTACTTTGGCCTTAAATGCTTTACCATGGGTAGATGGAGGAGAATATTTGTAGCTCAGGGTTGAAATCAGAGGTCCTTGGTGTTCTCTGAGCTTAGTTGAATGCTACCTAGTTTCGGTAATGAAACACTTGCAATAGACAAGGATTCCCCGTCGCTACTGCTACCGGTTGCCTGTGACACCGGTGTGCGCCCGCACGAGATTTGGCTTCTGAGCATGCGCAGGAAGCCAAATCTCACATGAGGATTCTTGCGAGATTTCACCGATTTTGGCCGATTTTTTTGCTTCTGTGAATGCGCAGAAGCAAAAAAACACCAAAAATCGGTGAAATCTCGTGAGCGTCCTCATGTGAGATTTGGCTTCCTGCGCATATGCAGAAAACTAATGTCATGCATGTGCGTGGGCCCTCTTGCCGGTCATGCACAGCTACCGAGTGGTGCGTACCGGTAGGAACCCAATACTGGTCTGTAACATGGGTGTCAAACTCAACGTATCATGTTGCTGTCACATGACATTTTCCCCATTTGCGGAGCTGGGGTGGGCGGGGCCTGCGTGTGATATGCATCTGGCCTTCCAGCTGCCAGTTTAAAACCCCTGGACGGGCTCTCTGATAGGAGCCTCCCGAAAATTCAAGGGTACAAATTTCAGACATACACACACACGTTTGAAAATTCAAAACAATGTTCTTTATCACAAAAGTCAAAATAAACTAAGCACTCTTTTTGTATTGCAAAGAGCGCTCGTCCCAAAACAACCAGGTAGTCTGTACAATTTCCCTTAAGCAATCATTAAGTACTTAGCTAGCAGCTGTGAAGAAACTTCACACCCCTTCTTCTTCCAACGAAGTGAGACACACACACACACAGGTTGCTCTGCTTTGGTTTCAAAGGCGTGAAAAAGCAACAAAGTCCAGAAAACACAGGATTCCTGACGAACTCCGATCAGATATTCTTCCACAACGGCCAAACCCACATGCTGCTATTTATAGCAGCAGCCATAATTACTGGAGCCCCACCCAAACACAGGTGGCCTCACTTATTTCCTGTAATATGTTCTTACTTGGTCTCTTCTACGCATAATTCTGCGCTTGCGTGGGTCCAAAACGTCATCATCTGAATCAAAGGAAGATAAGGGAGATTGACTGCCTGGGCTGTGTGCCAAGCCCTCCTCTGCCGAGTTACTCCCACCTTCTTCCTCATCCGAGGAAACTAAACTCTGAATTGATTCTGTCGGCAATAACACAGGCCTGTGACATATTGAAGTTTCCCCTGCATCCACCTCCCCATTCCCTGGGGCAGGAGCTGGGCCAGAGCCAACCACTACAGACTGCAAGAAAGCAACCAAGCCCAGGGAGTACCAAGGATCTCTCATGTATGAAGGGGTTATGGACCTTTATTTCCTGATGGTCAACTAGCTTTAAAAAGTCACTGGGCATATTGGGACATTTGGGAAGGATGCTGGGGATTAAATGGCACAGTTGCTGAGTCAGCCTGCAATCATGACATCCCTTTTCTGTACATGCTCAAAGCCACGTTTAGCTTATTATATTCCAAATATGTAGGAAGCAGATTCCAGAGCTGTGACCCACAGGAAAAGAGGTGAAGGAAATGTAAGACAACGGGCACACTAAAGCCAACAAACATCTAGCCAACAAACGTCGCTTTCATTTTGAAACAGAGGGGGTTTTATATTTTATTTTATTCTATATTTTATTTATGTTCCTGCCAGTTGGCTTCTTCTAAGTTGATGCCTTCGGTAAATATCAACAATCCTAAAAAGGATTTTTTAAAAAACCCACAGGCCTTTTGTACAATTTCCCAAAGTTGCAGTTGCTCCATATACAGCGATGCTCTCTAGCACATAACATCAACAACTTCCCAGATTCCAATCACAATCTATAAAGGAGGTGTGATGAAAGGGAATAACAAATGTTTAACATAAACAAGCTCATTACCAACTCACTCCTCCTTGCTAAAGGAGCTGATCTTGAGGCTTGTTTCCGGTTTAAGAGACAAAGTTATGTCTGAAAGGCAAATTGGAGCTGAGCTTACAAACTCATTTTTGCCATCACCATCTCTACACAAGGTACACAACGTCAAAGAATAGGCGTTGATTGCTTACCTGAACGCCTCTTCTCGTACGGTGAGCGGGTACAGCAGTCACATGGGTTGCTCATGTCCAATCCGGTGGAACTGAGCCTAGTATTAAAAAAGCTTGCTGGATCCGCCCCTTCCCCAGAATTCGCGAATCCATAGACTAGGCTCAGTTGTGAAGCTCTGTAGTGTTCAACTCTCATTGTTAGAGGAAGAAAGATATAGAAAGGTAAAGAAGACACATACAAGGGCGGGAAGTGACTGCTGTACCCGCTCACCGTACGAGAAGAGGCGTTCAGGTAAGCAATCAACGCCTATTCTCCGTACTGAAGGAGCGGGTCCAGCAGTCACATGGGACATACCCAATAGATGGTCCCTAGGGTGGGATTAGCTTGCTATCGTGTGAGATAACGGATTGGAGTACCCTTCTGCCGAAGGCAGCGTCCGCTGAAGCGTAAGAATCAATCTTGTAGTGCCTGATGAAGGAATTTGGCGAGGCCCAAGTGGCTGCTTTGCAGACCTCCTCCAACGGGGCTTGAGTCGCCCAAGCGGCCGAGGTGGCTGCGCTCCTGGTGGAATGCGCTGTGATGTTCCTTGGAACTGAGAGGGAGGCCGACTCATAGGCCTTAGATATAGTCCCTCTGATCCAACGGCCTATTACTGTTGAAGACACTTTGGCCCCCATGACTCTGGGATGATAGGCTACAAAAAGTGCTTCTGACCTCCGAAAGGGTCCTGTGCGTTGGATATATATTCTCAGCGCTCTGGTGAGATCCAGGGTGTGCCATCTAATTGCCAAGGGATGGTCTCATTGGAGGCAGAAGGAAGGTAGGACAATATCCTGAGATCTGTGGAACATGGAACTGACCTTGGGTAAGAAGGTGGGGTCCAGTCGCAAGACTACCTTGTCCTGATGGAATTGACAAAGGTCCTGCCTGATTGAGAGGGCAGCCAGCTCCGAAATGCGTCGGGCAGAGGTAATAGCCACCAGGAATGCTACCTTAAAGGATAGGTACCTGAGGGACGCCGATTTTAGGGGTTCGTATGGTGCCTGCGTGAGGGAATGGAGAACCCGTGGCAAATCCCAGGATGGATACCTGTGGACCTTGGAAGGTCTGAGGTTGGCTATGCCCTTGAGGAATTCCTGAACTTCAGGGAAGGATCGGAGAGGCTGTCTGCGGGGACCCCCTAGGACAGATGAAATGGCTGCCAGATGACGCCGGAGGGTGCTGGTGGAAAGTCCTTTATGGAAGCCTTGATAAGGAAGGAAATAATTCTGTGTATGGGGATGCACAGAGGGGAGAGACCTTCCTGTAGACACCACTGGTGAAACTTGGACCACGTGTGGTCGTAGATTCGATTGGTGGAACCCCTTCTGGCCTTTAAAATGACCTCCACTGAATCGGGGTCATGACCACGCAGTTCTAAATCTCTCCTGATAACAGCCAGGCGGTGAGGTGGAACCACTCCGGGTCTGGATGGAAAGAGGCCCCCTGCCGCAGCATATCCCCCGAAACGGGGAGTCGCCAAGGGTCCTGGACGGACAGCTGTTGGAGATCCGCGAACCAGGGCCGGCGGGGCCAATGAGGGGCGATTACGATTACTCGGGCCCTCTCGGTGAGGACCTTGTGAATCACGTCCGGGAGGATTGGAATTGGAGGAAATGCGTAGAGTAGGCCTGGAGGCCATGGACTCCGGAGGGCATTGATTGCTTCCGCTCCCGGGGATGGAAATCTGGAATAGAAGCGAGGGAGTTGGGCGTTCGCATTGGTCGCGAAGAGATCCAGGATTGGTAGGCCGAATCTGAGGGTGATTTGATGGAACAGGTCTTGATGGAGGTTCCACTCTCCTGGGTCTATCGTTGCTCGGGATAGCCAATCCACCTGGACGTTGAGACTCCCCGAGATGTGATCGGCTAGGAGCGACTGGAGATGTTTTTCCGCCCAAAGGCCCAACTTGAGGGCCTCCCTCATGAGAGCCTTGGATCTCGTGCCCCCCTGTCTGCAGATATGGCTTTTTGTGGCAATGTTGTCGGTGAGAATGAGAACGTGCCGGTTGGGAATGCGAGGAGAGAAATGCTTCAGAGCCAGGGAAACGGCTCTTAACTCTAGCCAATTGATTGGCCTGGAAGCTTCCTCCGGGGACCACGTGCCCTGGGCTATCATCCCCTGGGCGTGGGCGCCCCATCCCGATAGACTGGCATCTGTGGTGATGACAAATTGATCCGGGCACCTGAACGGGGATCCTCTGTCCATGGCCGGAGACTTCCACCACTTGAAGGATCTGCGAACACTCAGTGGGATGACAATGCGTCGATTTGAGTTGCTGTGCCCCGATCTCTGAAAAGGTAACAGGAGCCACTGGAGTTCCCTAGCATGAAGGCGAGCCCAGGGAATGATGCCTATGCATGACACCATCTTCCCCAAAAGGGAAGATAGAGTAACTATGGATACTGAAGAATTGGATAAAATGTTAGAAATTAACTCCACTATACTGAGTTTTCTCTCGGGAGAGAGAAAAACCTGGGAGGATTCTGAATCAATAATGGATCCCAGGTGAGAAATGGATGTGGAAGGTTGGAGGTGACTTTTATCAAAGTTGATGGAAAATCCATGGTCCTGAAGGACTGACATGGTGACCGAAAGGTCTGTTTTCACTCTCTCTAGGGAGTTCCCATGAATCAAAATATCATCAAGATAACATAAAATGTGGATGGGAGACGCCCGGATATAGGCCGCCAGGGACCCCAAGAGCTTTGTAAAGACCCGAGGGGCCGAGGAAAGGCCAAATGGCATCGCCCTATACTGGAAATGCCTGCCTTGAAAGGAAAAACGTAAAAATTTTCTGTGGCATTTGGCTATAGGAATGTGAAGGTAGGCCTCAGTGAGGTCTAAGGAGACCATGAAATCTCCCGAGTGAATGGCGGCCAAAATAGAAGACAAGGAGTGCATCTTAAACTTCCTATATTTGATGAATAGGTTTAGTTTCTTTAAATCCAAAATAGCTCTCCAACCTCCGGAGGACTTTGGAACCATAAATAGGATGGAGTAAAAACCTAGGCCCTTCTGACCGGAAGGGACCGGTTGAATGGCTCTGATGGACAATAGATGAGAAATGGCCTCCTCCATACGGTTACAATCTGAGGATGACCTGGGAGAAGGGCAGGAAATAAAACGTTTAGGGGGAGGAGAAATAAATTCTAAAAGAAGGCCTGTTTGAACAGTGTCAATGACCCAAGGGTCCTTGGAGGTGAGACGCCAATTAGAGGCGAAATGAGCTAGGCGACCCCCTATGGGAATGGAGGTAAGATTACCATCTAGGTTTTTTTGAAGCCCTGTTAGAGGAAGCTCCCCTTTGGAAGCGAAACCCTCTACCCCTGGAGTTCCTACCTTGGGAACGAAAGCGGGGGGAATACTGACCTGGAGATCTCTGATAGGAAGCCGCTTGATCTTGCTGGCGCCCTGGGCGACGAAAGGACTGCGTTTTGGTAGCCTTTTTTGTGGTTGGGCCCAAAACTTTCTTCTTGTCCGTGGTCTCCGTGAGGAGTGGATCCAGAAGATCACCGAAGAGAAGGTCGCGCTTTAAGGGACCCTGGGATAACTGCCACTTTTGGCGAACTCCCGCTTGCCAAGGGCGAATCCATAGGAGTCTTCTTGCCGTTGTAGAAGCTGCAATAGACTTAGCAGAAAATCTAGTAGATTGCAAGGTGGCATCAGCCACGTACTGGGCAGCTGCAAAGACCTTGTTGAAGTCTTGTTGACCTCTCAAATCATCGGGAGGAATATGCTGTTGAAGTTGGCGAAGCCACAGCAGCATGGCTCTGGAGAAAAAGGAAGCCGCTGCAGAACTTTTAATGGCCCAGGAATCAGCGGTGAATCCTCTTTTGAGCATTTGCTCAATGCGCTTGTCCTCTGGGCGGAGGACTTCCTCCGCCTCGCCTGGCACAGCCGCTGCCGAGTGAAGAATCTTGACAGGTTCATCCGGTTTGGGAAAGGATAGAAGCTCTTCATAGGAAGAGGAAAGTTTGTACAACTTTCTATCCTTGGTGGAGGGATTAAGGCCAGATGCTGGAAATTCCCACTGTTTGAGTAAAGCATCTTTAAACAATTTAGGCATAGGAATTACCTCGTTATCCTCCTGTTCCTCTGTGAAGTAAGGTAAATTCTCCTCGGGGGGATCAGTGGAAGTGGAGGCTTGTTTCTCCTGGGCCGCTAATCCCGTAGAAATTCTAGCTTTGAGGAGGAGAGATTTGAATAATTGAGAAGGAAAAATAGTAATTGGAGGAGGAACCTTTATTTGGGATTCCTCATCATCTGATAAGCCTTGAAAAGGATCCTCATCATCCTCTATATCCTCATATTCATCCTGGGAGGAATCTGAATCATCCTGAATAGGAGCTCTGACCGCTGGGGAAGAACCCAAGGGGCGGGAGGAGCGAGAAGGAGGAAGAGGTAAGGGAAGCTCATTGATGGTGGAGAGTTTGGCATCAATGGCTTTGGACAGCACAGCAAATATAGACTGGAACTCAGGAGGTAAACTGGAAATATCAGCAGAAATGGCAGAAGAATCCCTAAAGGCCTGGGAAGATCCTGGCTGGGGGGAATCTTCAATAATATCTGGTTCCTCTGGACCTATGCCCCATAGGTTAGGTTGGGGTCTGTCTAGGTTTGGCTCATCCAGAGATAACACAGGGACCCCAGAAGGAGGTAGACTAGAAGCCTCTGGGGGGTCTTGACTACTGATTACTTGGGCCTGCACTTTCAAACGTTTTGCTGATTTGTCATGGATTTTTTGTAGGGCTAGGTCCCTTCTCTTCTCGGCCCTGGTGACCTTGGTCGAGGGGCGGGCCCCTGGAGAAGAGGAGGAAGAGGCCTGGGGGATACTAGTAATCTCATCGCCTGTAGGCCTGGCCTCTCTGGGACCTTTAGTTGTGCCTCTCTTGGGAAAAGTAGCCATAGTCTGACAATTAACAGAAGACAAGGCTGAGCCAATAACTGAATAATAAGGAGAAGAATTTCAAGGACTTCCCAAGAGGAATGGATCCTGCTTCGAGGCCTCGAAGCTGCTGAAACTTGAGGACAATCTGGGCAAACCCAGAGTTCGTGCCCCCAAACCCAGCGGGGCCAGCCTCCCTAAACTTTATAATTAAGTAAACCAAGGCACTCTGGTTGGAGGCTTAGCCGGTGGAGAATTTAGCCTGGGACCCCCAAGGCCCGCTCCGGGATCCACGCGGTGGACTGAGGCCTACGCGGCTGGCAGGAGGCCAACACGAGAGGCCTAGATTTAAAAAGGGCGCGAAGGCCTTCGCGCCGAAAAAATCGCTCCGTAATTACTTAAAGGGGAAGCGATCGACTAAGTCCAGGAGACTAGAAGGCGTCTCACTCCGCAGGAGGTTTCTTAAGCCCTTAAATATTTTGTATACAATAAATAATCAATAATTCAATAGATTAATACTTGCACCGGGACCTCCAGGCCAAAGGATTAGAAGAATCCACAAGCGGCCGCAGGAATCGTAACCGGCAAAACCGCCGGGGGAAAAACGAAACCGCAACTTCTCCAAAGGAAAAAAGCCGAGCCGCAAACGGCTGGCGCTATTAGTGCAAGTAAATAATAATGATAAAACAAATCTTACTACTTTTGAAGCAAAGGATCGAAGGGAAGGTGTTAGTATGTTGAACGAGCTATCACAATACAACCGCAGGATATGCGAACTGAGCGAATTCTGGGGAAGGGGCGGATCCAGCAAGCTTTTTTAATACTAGGCTCAGTTCCACCGGATTGGACATGAGCAACCCATGTGACTGCTGGACCCGCTCCTTCAGTACGGAGAAGCAGCAGCTCCACAATACCATTATCCCCCTTTAGCTGGAGAATTGTTACACTTCCTAAATTCTCTATTATGTTTAAGCTTAGGTAGCTTACCTCGGTCAAAGTGCTTGACCACTGGATAGTTCTAAGGCAGTGATGGCGAACCTTTTTTCCCTTGGAGGCTGAAAGATCATGCACACACACTATTGTGCCTGTACGAGTGCCCACACCCATAATTCAATGCCTGGGGAGGGCGAAAACATCTCTCCCCAACCTCGAGAGGCCCTCTGGTGGCTGGAGAAGGCCTGTTCCCAACTTCTGGTGGGCCCAGGCCAGAGGGCTTGTGTTTTGCCCTCCCCAGGCTCCAAAGGCTTTCCTGGAACAGGGGGAGGGTAAAAGCGCTCTCTCCCATCCCCCTAGATGCTCTCTGGAAGTTAAAAATGCTCTTCCAGAGCCTCTGTGTGAGCAAAAAATCAGCTGGCTGGCACGTTGGAGCTGAGCTTGTGCAACGGCTCGCGTGCTAGCAGATATGGCTCCGTGTGCCACCTGTGGCACCCATGCCATAGGTTCGACATCACTGTTCTAAGGATTACATTCTTGCAGGAACGTGAATTTGAGGGACAGTGGTACTACTGATGGGCATCATACACTGATTTATTTATATTTCCTATTTCTAAACTGCCCACTTCCCTCAAAGAGGGTATCGCTAGTTGCTGGAGTTTAATACAAGTAGGTGGTCTTAGAGCAGTGTTTCCCAACCTTGGCAACTTGAAGATACAGTAGTACCTCATCTTACGAACGCCTCTTCTAACGAACTTTTCAAGATACGAACCCGGTGTTTAAGATTTTTTTGCCTCTTCTTCCGAACTATTTTCACCTTACGAACCCAAGCAGCTGCTGCTGGGATGAAGGGGTTTCTTTCCCCCCCCTTTTTTGAAGAAAGAAAAGGGAGGGGCTGCTTGGAGTAGGAAAGATTTTGCAGAGAACAACGTGCTTGCAAAGGCACTGAAAGGGTGTCTTTTTAAGAAAGAAAAGGGAGGGGCAGCTTGGGGGAGGAAAGATTTTGCAGAGAACAACGTGCTTGCAAAGGCACTGAAAGGGTGTCTTTTTAAGAAAGAAAAGGGAGGGGCAGCTTGGGGGAGGAAAGATTTTGCAGAGAACAACGTGCTTGCAAAGGCACTGAAAGGGTCTTTTTAAGAAAGAAAAGGGAGGGGCAGCTTGGGGGAGGAAAGATTATGCAGAGAACAACGTGCTTGCAAAGGCACTGAAACGGTGTCTTTTTAAGGAAGAAAAGGGAGGGGCAGCTTGGAGGAAAGATTTTGCAGGGAACAGCGTGCTTGCAAAGGCACTGAAAGGGTGTCTTTTGAAGAAAGAAAAGGGAGGGGCGCCCCCCTTGCCTTTCTTCCTTCCCACTCACCCTTTAGCCTAGCCTTGCTTCTTCCACCCGCCCCCTTTAGCTGCTCCTCCCTGCCCTCTGTTCGCCTCCCTTCTAAAGTTTGGGATTTTCCTGAAGGATTTGCACACATTATTTGCTTTTACATTGATTCCTATGGGAAACATTGTTTCATCTTACGAACTTTTCACCTTACGAACCTCCTCCTGGAACCAATTAATTTCGTATGATGAGGTACCACTGTATTTGGACTTCAACTCCCAGAATTTCCCAGCCAGCAAATGCTGGCTGGGGAATTCTGGGAGTTGAAGTCCAGATATCTTCAAGTTGCCAAGGGTGGGAAACACTGTCTTAGAGGATAAATAATATTAAGGTCATCTGTCGTGCCTCAGAAAGACAATTTAAGAAAAAATAAGTTGACCCGGCAACTGTATAGACACTTACAAAAATCCAGTTTGATGAGGCAATTATTATTCTGTTGTAATTTAACTTTCCGTATCGCTGTGCTTAAATGAACAAAATTTACTATGAGTGATGAAAATCCATAAATGAACACTTTGACTACATCGCTCAATACTCTAACACGGAGGAACTCTGACAACACAAACCACTCAAGAATATAAACCAAAGCTGTCTAATGTGCTCCAAAAAAACAGGTCCACTGGGAGAATTTTCACAAGTTATTCGTGTATCAAAATCACTGCACACAATCAGATAAATTCAAGGTTTTTCAACTCCCTGTCTATTTGCAGAACTGCCTGCCTACCAGCAATCACAGATAATCCTATTCTCTTATAAGCAAGGGGAAAAGTAACACTGTAAAACAAAGATAACAGTTCAGTGTGTGATATCCATAATTCAGAGATGGCACACATTATGTTTTCTCACTCCCAGATTGTGCTTTTTATTCATAGCAACCCATAGGGTCTACAATCATTTCCCATAGGGGCGGTTAAGTATAAATTCCTGATATGTATGCCTGTGAAAGAAATCAGATGGCTGGCCACTAAAGATAAATCTCACAGATGTAATGTATTTTCCACAACGAAAACAATTAGAAATCTTTTCTTAATCTGCTGAAAGCTGAGGTTCACAGAACTTAATTTACTTACTTACTTACTTACCTACTTACTTAGTTACCTACTTACTTACTTACTAGATTTGTATGCCGCCCCTCTCCATAGATTCGGGGCGGCTCACAGCAATAACAAAGACAATGTAAAAACAAATCTAATAATTTAAAAAACACTAAAAACCCCATTATTAAAAGCAAACATACACACAAACATACCATGTATAAACTATATAGGCCCGGGGGAGATGTCTCAGTTCCTCCATGCCTGACGGCAGAAGTGGGTTTTAAGAAGTTTACAAAAGGCAAGGAGGGTGGGGGCAGTTCTAATCTCTGGGGGGAGCTGGTTCCAGAGGGTCAGGGCCACCACAGAGAAGGCTCTTCACTTGGGTCCCGCCAAACGACATTGTTTAGTCGATGGGACCCGGAGAAGGCCAACTCTGTGGGACCTAACCGGTCGCTGGGATTCGTGCGGCAGAAGGCGGTCCCGGAGATATTCTGCTCCGATGCCATGAAGGGCTTTATAGGTCATAACCAACACTTTGAATTGTGACCGGAAACTGATCGGCAACCTATGCAAACTGCGGAGTGTTATGCTTTTCAATTTTTCAAGAGGACCTGACTGAAACCTGAAGTACTGAAATACTGCACACCAAGACAACTAGATACAAGAACAGGTTTTCCCCAAATGCCATCACTCTGCTAAACAAATAATTCCCTCAACACTGTCAAACTATCAGTAAGGCTGCATTACTATTACTCTTAGTCTTCTCATTGTTCCTATCAGCCATCTCTTTCCCTTTATGACTCTATGACTGTAATTTGTTGCTTGTATCCATACGATTTATATTAATATTGATTATTTCTTGATTGCTTTGTACCGTATGACAATCATTAAGCGTTGTACCTCATGATTCTTGGCAAATGTATCTTATATGTACACTGAAAGCATATGCACCAATGACAAATTCCATGTGTATCCAATCACAGTTGGCCAATAAAGAATTCTATTCTATTCTGAAAATAATACATCTTGGAGATTCATGGGATCATCAGATTTATCAAGTAGAACCCAAGTACGGTCAGCTCCTTCCCTGTCAAAATACAACCACTTAATACAACTATCTTTGGAATGGAACTATATCTCACCACTGAACTATGAAGATTAGCTGCTATGTGAAATACATGACAATAATCTTACAAGATTTATGGGTCATATGAGATTCCAGCATACAGAAATGGGTAGCCAATGTAATTAAAAGCCAAGTGCAATGGAATTCATATAAACATATTATGACTTAGTTTAGATTAGATTTTGCTGTGACCTGGAGGAGGGGGAATAACCTCATATGAGGAAGCATTATATGAAGTGGCTGGAAGTATGTGTCTATTCAAATAAGAACTACATTATTTCCATAATTGATAATTTCAGAGCTACTAGAATCGTAACTACTTATGAATTGGATAAACATATACAGTGATACCTTGTCTTACAAACTTAATTGGTTCCGGGAGGAGGTTCTTAAGGTGAAAAGTTTGTAAGACGAAACAATGCTTCCCATAGGAATCAACGGAAAAGCGATTAATGCGTGCAAGTCCAAAATTCATCCCTTTTGCCAGGCGAAGCGCCTGTTTTTACACTGCTGGGATTTCCCTGAGGGTCCCCTCCATGGGAAACCCCACCTCCGGACTTCTGTGTTTTTGCGATGCTGCGATTTCACTGAGGCTCCCCTCGCTGGGAAACCCCAAATCCGGACTTCCGTTGCCAGCGAAGTGCCCATTTTTGCGCTGCTCCTGCAGCATCACAAAAACACGGAAGTCTGGAGGTGGGGTTTCCCATGGAGGGGAGCCTCGGGGAAATCCCAGCAGCGCAAAAACGGATGCTTTGCTGGCAACAGAAGTCCGGAGGCGGGGCATCCCAGCGGCGGCGGTGGGTTTGTAAGGTGAAAATAGTTTGTAAGAAGAGGCAAAAAAAGGTTTGTATCTCGAAAAGTTTGTATGATGAGGCGTTTGTAAGACGAGGTATCACTGTATTTGAGATTTGAGTGTTTCATGTGATTCTAAATGACACCTGCTTCAACTAAATCTTTTTACTGGTTAGATACAAGTATTACTGTATAACATGAAGTATTTAATACTTCAAGAAACAAGGAATTTGACCCCAAATAAAACTCTAAAGGAGAATGAAATAGGAAATGACATCTCAGAAAAATATTCATGTCTTATTTGGATTTCTTTAGGGTTTCAACTTATTTAAAGTAACAATTCAGAACCTATGCTCCAAATAAGGCATTTGTTTCAAACTAGCAACACTAAAATAACTTGAACCCCAAAGCAACAGAGGAGGGGCTCATATTTATAGGTTGTTACCAATAACTTTCTCAGGAAGGATTTTGTAGACCAAATTCGAGCCAGTCAAATATATGCGGTCTCTGTTGGTTCAAAGGCTGGAGTGAACTTGGTGTGGCTTGCTTTCTATAAGCAGCAGGAGCGAAGCAGATTTCAGATTTAAAGCTTGCACTTTGCTCCTTAAAATCCCTCAACCTGAACAAAAAATAAAAATGCACAATGCAAAATAAAACTGAACTCCTAACCTGCAATTTTTTTGCGCCTACTGATTGTACAAGCTGTCTGAAGGCTGCTAAGTCATCTTGAGGAGAGAGTAGACTAATGGATAACCAACAGTTAACCAATCTAGAGACATTCCTGCTGCAAATATGCCATGCCAAGACACCAATAATATCTAGGCAGAAGACATATTCAACTCTCATATTTCTCTTATCCAGCCAGTTCTTGACTTATGACTGCAATTGAGCCATAACTTGGCTCAGCACAAGATTGAATTGATTTTGGGACCCTTTTTTTGTTAAGCAAACTCATTGTCTACTCTGGATGATTTTAGCTGGAAACTGAAAGTAAACCAGTGGTGAAATCCAATGTTTTTTACTACCGGTTCTGTGGGCGTGGGTTTGTGGGGCGTGGTAGGGGAAGGATACTGCAAAATCCCCATTCCTGCTCCATTCCAGAGGGAAGGTTATTGCAAAATCCCCATTCCCTCCCCACTCCTGGGGAAAGGATACAGCAAAATTTCCATTCTCACCCCACACTGTCAGCCAGACGTAGTATTTGCCCGTTCTCTGAACTACTCAAAATTTCCACTATCGGTTCTCCAGAACCTATCAGAACACTCTGGATTTCACTCCTGCAGTAAACACCAGTTTGCAGCAAAAAAACAAAAGTTGCAGTCACTTGACTGTGGAATGCTGCAAACAGCCATATATGCAGGCTAGTCGCCAAGGGCCAAAATGAAATACAGTGTTCCCTCGATTTTTGCGGGTTCGAACTTCGCGAATAGCCTATACCACGGTTTTTCAAAAAATATTAATTAAAAAATACTTTGTGGTTTTTTTTCTATACCACGGTTTTTCCTGCCCGATAACGTCATACATCATCGCCAAACTAATAATTTTTGAAAACAAATAACAAAAAAAAAATTATTGTCAATAAATAATTATGTTTATAAGTATCAGAATCACTAAGTGTCTTATTCAATGGCCAGTACCAGTAATAATGGTGAGTAAATGGTTGTTAAGGGAATGGGAAATGGTAATTTAGGGGTTTAAAGTGTTAAGGGAAGGCTTGTGATACTGTTCATAGCCAAAAATGGTATATTTATTTCCGCATCTCTACTTCGCGGAAATTCGACTTTCGCGGGCGGTCTCGGAACGCATCCCCCGCGAAAATTGAGGGAACACTGTAATGTGATTGTGAGTGGGGAAGAACTTTAGAACCGAGTTGTCAATAACTTTGGGTGGGGGGGTAATCATAACTTTGAACAGTTGCTAAGCAACCAGTATTAACTCAAGGGCCACCTATACTGGGAGAAACACGAAGATGCTATGATACTAAGCTAACTTCAGAATTATAGGAAAATGGTAGACATTGCTCTAATACTGGGCTGAACCTTCGAAATGTGAAAGTTATACAGGTAGACTTACAATAGTTCATTTAGCAACCATTCGGAGTTGCATCGGCACTGAAAGTAGTGACCTGTGACCATTTTTCACATTTACGACCATTGGCGCATCCCCCTGGTCACGTGGTCAAAATTCAGATGCTTGGCAACTGGTTCACCTTTATGAATGGGGAAGCCAGATTCACTTAACAACCAGGTTGTTGTCAGATGCAGTGATTCACTTAACAATGGCAGAGAAGGCAGAAAATGGAGCAAACTCACTTAACAGATGGTTCACTTAGCAACATACGTTTTAGGCTCCATTCATGGTCATAACTCGAGGACTCCCTGTATATGTTTTGTTAAGTATTGCAATAGGCAAAGGTTTCTTCAGCTACAGAAAAAGGCAAGCTCTTGTACATAAGCCAATAATATCTTTGGCTTCTTTAAAAATAAGAGTGGTAAAAATCAATGCCCCTACCAATAAGTGTCCCTCAACACCTATCTGTGCTTTTCCAGCATCCTAAGATGACTTTAAAATCTCTTTTAATTCAAATTTATGAGTGAGATCGTGGAACACAAAATGCTCCTTTTCACAAACTTACAGCTTCACCAAGCCACCAAAAATGGCATGAAATAGGCCTCCCAAACAGTAACTTGGGGTCATTTTCAGAGACTTTAAAGAAAGGAATAGGAGTGGGTTTCTTCTGCTGCTACCTTTACCGTTAAACCTTACCCCCCCTCCCCATAAAAAAAGAATAAACATATGAAATACTTTCAGTTCTGCCCCCTTCCAGAAATTGTATTACTGGATGATCTCTGCAGCTTTTGGAAGGTTAAGAAAGCCAAATTAGCTCCTTGGAAACATTGTTTAATCTGTTTTAAAAGCTTTTATTTTTCTTAATAACACAACTGATATTTACCACCAGAAATCTTTATATTTGAGATAGTTGGGGAGTTGGATGAATGTTTTCTCCATATCAAATGCCTTTTGCTGTTCAGGCACTCACGAACACAGTGTTCCTCAATCTTCATTAAGATATGGGAAAATATAAACACTGACTCAACTCCATATGCTGTTATATATTTGTTTTTCCATAATAGTCACTTATTTATCTTACAAATAAGCCTCTTTTTAGGAGGGCTTCAGGAGAGTCATTTACCTCCACCTAAAATAACCATTCCTTTGTACTGAAGACAGGCCACAAATTCTTAAAATGTCTCCCCCCCCCCCCCAAGGTGTACAATTCAGCAGTGTTTCTAAACACCCACACATGTTAAGACATAAATGATCAGTTTTGCAGCTGCAGCTAATAATATCCTGAGCCAACTAATTGCTGTCTAGGATACTTACAGGGCAGTTAAAGTGCGAGCAAGGAACTATTTTTCATTCATGAGAATAAAAAACCTCAGTGTAAACATTTGCAGCGATGTGACCTTAGGCACAGCAAGGTCACAGCAGTTCAAGTTTCAATATCCCAGTTCTGAGCCACCACTTTAAGTCTACGCTCATCTATCTGCAGCTGTGTGCAGGCATCATGCTGCTTGCTTAAAAGGCACAGCTTTCCCACTCAGCTACATCCACCTGTTCCCCTTGGCCAGATTAGCCCACCTTAAATAGAAAGGAAGCACTTAATTAAAAATGAAATAATAATAATAATAAAGGCTGACTCCATCTCTGCAACTGTTGGTTTCCTGGGAGCAAAGTGAAACCAACTGACCAAAAATCTCTTTACTTGTCTTGAAAGAAGAGAAATAATAATAATAATAATAATAATAATAATAATAATAATAATAATAAGGATCTCAGCGGACATTTGAAAACCATTGGAATTGACAAAATCTCCATCTGTCAATTGCAAAAGGCCGCTTTACTGGGATCGGCAAACATAATTCGCCACTACATCACGCAGTCCTAGGTGCTTGGGAAGCGCCCGACTGGTGATGAAATATGAAATCCAGCATAGTGATCTCGTTTGCTGTGTTGTATTGACATAATAATAATAATAATAATAATAATAATAATAATAATAATAATAATAATATAATTTAAAGAGCCGGGGTGGCGCAACAGGTAGAGTGCAGGCCACTGAAGATGACTGTAGATCTGTAGGTCAGCGGTTCAAATCTCATCACTGGCTCAAGGTTGACTCAGCCTTCCATCCTTCCGAGGTGGATAAAATGAGGACCCGGATTGTGGGGGCAATAGGCTGGCTCTGTTAAAAAGTGCTATTGCTAACATGTTGTAAGCCGCCCTGAGTCTAAGGAGAAGAGCGGCATAAAAATCGAATGAATGAATGAATGAATGAATAAATAAACGGATTTATATGCCGCCCCTCTCCAAGGACTCGGGGAGGCTTACACCATATAAAAAGAACAATACAAAATCTGAAATCTAATATTAAATTAAAACTAACAATCTAAAACCCCAATTTAATTAAAACACTCCAAACATTCATTCCATTTAACATACATTCATCCATAGACAGGGGCTGATGACTAATGTCCCCAGGCCTTGCTGGGACAAGTGCGCCTTCAGATTCCTGCGGAAGGCAAGGAGAGTGGGATCAGTAGGGATCTGATTCCAGAGGGCTGGAGCCCCCACAGAGAAGGCTCTTCCCCTAGGCCCCGCCAAGCGACAGTGTCTATTTGACATGACCTGGAGAAGGCCAACTCTATGGGACCTAACCGGTCATTGGGGCTCATGTGTCAGAAGGCAGTCCCATAGGTAATCTGGTCCAATGCCATGGGGGGGCTTTATAGGTCATAACCAACACTTTGAATTGTGTTCGGAATCCAAATGGCAGCCAATGCAACCCGTGGAGTGTTGGAGAGACATGGGCTGGGAATTCAAGTTAAAGCAGAATGGCTGCTATTTTCTGTTTTGTTTCTATTAGATTAGATTAGATTTATTGGATTTATATGCCGCCCCTCTCTGCAAACTCGGGGCGGCTCACAACAATAATAAAAAACAGCACAGTACATAATACCAAACCCAATGCCCACCAATCTAATTACAATTTAAAATTAGTAATCTCATAAAAACAGTATATATAAAAACAGGCACACAGTCAATCAATCAACAAAACAACATGGGCAAGGGGGAGGTGTTTTAGTTCCCCCATGCCTGACGGCAGAGGTGGGTCTTAAGGAGTTTTCGAATATTCCAAATAGAGACAGCAAATCTTTTTGGCTTCCTTGAAGAGTAGCTGGTGTGTTTTATTTTATTTCTTTTTTAATTATTTTAATTATTTTTTTAAACTTTATTTCATGTTTCTAGACCAGGGGTGTCAAATTCAAGGCCCGGGGGCTGGGGCTGGCCTGCGGAGTGCTTAGATCTGGCCAATGGGGTCACCCAAAAAAACAATGAAGGCCTGAGTGCTATGCCAGTGAAAACAGTTTCCCAAGTTGTTTTCACTGGCAGAGGGTTGCAGGAGGCCATGGCAGGTGAAAACAGAGCTTGGGAGCCCGCTTTCACTGGCAGAGCACAGGTGCCCCGACACGAGTGACGAATGACGCTGATCTGGACATTCCTACCCTGGCCACGCCCACCCCAGTCCCAAGGACAAACGCAACCCTGATGCAGCCCTCAATGAAATTGAGTTTGGCAACCCTGTTCTAGATTGTCTATCTCCTTCAAGGGGAGTGGGTATACTTAAAGAGAGGGAAGACAATAGGTTGACCCTTTGGAATGGCATTTCTCAACCTTGGCCATTTTCAGATGAATGGACTTCAACTTCCAGAATTTCCTGCCATGGCTGGAGAATTCTGGGTACTAGAAACATTATGAAGTTGCCAAGGTTGAAAAAAATTACTCTAGAAGTGGTTCTCGACCTGGTGGTCGGACCCCTTTGGGGGTTGAATGACTGTTTCACAGGGGTCACCTAAGATCATGGGAAAAGACAATTAAAGCTTCTATTCTGGCGCCTTGGAACATATTTTTACAATCTGACCAATCAGACATTAAAAGTGGGGGCGTCCCTCTGGCCTTCCTGCCAATCAGCTTAAAGCTCCATTGGGAGAATTGGCACTAGACCTATGGTTGGGGGTCACTACAACATGAGGAACTGTATTAACAGGTCGTGGCATTAGAAAAGTTGAGAACCATGGCTCTCGAAGCTGCTGGATCATCATTCACATTCATTCAATGATGATAATAAATGAAAATTCAAATGAGGTGACTCCAGTATATAAAACAAGGTATGTGAATGATAAGCAATCTGTGAGATGCAGATCTATTAAGTCTGACTTTTCTATATTTTTGCAAAGCTAGGGTTACCAGACCTGAGCTACAAATACCCAGGCTTGGACTACTACTATTATAAATAGTCCTTGACTTACGATGGGACAATTTTTGACCATTCAAAGTTATGATGGATTCCCCCAAAGATATTTACGACCCAATCCCAATTGCTGCCCCCACACAGTCATATGACATTTTGGCAACCAGTCCACATTTATGGCTGTTTTTTGGTTCCATGGCCATTTGACTGATTTGCAGTTTTTACTACAGAAAAGCAGCATTTACTACCAAGTTTTGGCAAAAATGCCCCAGAGCAAACAATGAATTCATTTAGCAGCTACTGCAAAAATGGGAGTAAAATGGACTTGGTAATATGGGTCACCTGCTGTACAACTGTCACGATTTATGACTGTAATAGGTAGGTCATCAATTGAGGACTATCTGTACATATCTTGCTGCTAGCCATTGATTTTCTAGGTTTTGACAATCAAGATTTGGTAGCCTGACACAAAACAAACTTACAATCTTAATTATCTACATATCAAAACTTGACAGACTTCCTATTTAGAATCTAAATACAGTGGTACCTCATCTTACGAACGCCTCTTCTAACGAACTTTTCAAGATACGAACCCGGTGTTTAAGATTTTCACCTTACGAACCCAAGCAGCTGCTGCTGGGATGAAGGGGTTTCTTTTCCCCCCCTTTTTTGAAGAAAGAAAAGGGAGGGGCTGCTTGGAGTAGGAAACATTTTGCAGAGAACAACCTGCTTGCAAAGGCACTGAAAGGGTGTCTTTTGAAGAAAGAAAAGGGAGGAGGGAGGGGCAGCTTGGGGGAGGAAAATTTTTGCAGAGAACAAGGTGTTTGCAAAGGAACTGAAACGGTGTCTTTTGAAGAAAGAAAAGGGAGGGGTGCCCCCCTTGCCTTTCTTCCTTCCCACTCACCCTTTAGCCTAGCCTTGCTTCTTCCACCCGCCCCCTTTAGATGCTCCTCCCTGCCCTCTGTTCGCCTCCCTTCTAAAGTTTGGGATTTTCCTGAAGGATTTGCACCCATTATTTGCTTTTACATTGATTCCTATGGGAAACATTGTTTCATCTTACGAACTTTTCACCTTACAAACCTCCTCCTGGAACCAATTAAGTTCGTATGATGAGGTACCACTGTATTAAAATAATGGGGAGGGGAGATGGTTGGACAAATTAATGAATGTACATACAGCATATTCAAGGCTATTTGGTCTTAAAGACTCAGGAGTAATGTTGGATTGGGGTCAGCGTACCGTCAAATACCAGCTGGCACACAATAACAATAGAAACATAGAAACATAGAAGTCTGACGGCAGAAAAAGACCCCATGGTCCATCTAGTCTGCCCTTATACTATTTTCTGTATTTTATCTTAGGATGGATATATGTTTATCCCAGGCATGTTTAAATTCAGTTACTGTGGATTTATCTACCACGTCTGCTGGAAGTTTGTTCCAAGGATCTATTACTCTTTCAGTAAAATAATATTTTCTCATGTTGCTTTTGATCTTTCCCCCAACTAACCTCAGATTGTGTCCCCTTGTTCTTGTGTTCACTTTCCTATTAAAAACACTTCCCTCCTGGACCTTATTTAACCCTTTAATATATTTAAATGTTTCGATCATGTCCCCCCTTTTCCTTCTGTGGAAATGTGGAAGGGTAAGAAATCTAGAAACATCTGGTTGGTCACTGTGAGAAGCAAATTGCTGGATTAAGCAATGGACCTTAGACAGTTTAGAGCAGAGGCTTTCAAACTTGGCAACTTTAAGACTTGTGGACTTCAACTCCCAGAATTCTCCAACCAATTTAGAAGAGCGAGCAAGTATTATTATAAGGAATGGTTGCAATCAACATCCTACCCAAGATTTGTTTCTCAGCCAATATATCAGGTTCTGTCTCTGTAGGATAAACAGCACCAAGATTTTACACTCTGTAGGTTTTGTCTGAGTTCTACCATTATCACCTTTGCTTTGACTCTGCTAAGAATTTAATAGCATGTTGTCTTGAAGCAGACTAAAACTATTTGCTCCACTTTAGCACATTTGAGATACCCAATGAAGAAACAAAAGATGTCTAGGATTTAATCTCTATCTTGTAGCACCAAACAAGCCAATGCTTGTTTCTGTAATCAAGCTGCTGTGACAACTCCAAAACGAAATGTGTGCATTTACAGATGTTATTACAGTAAGACCTCACCTATCGCTGGTGTTACGTTCCAGACCCGGCCGCGATAGGTGAAATCCGCGATGGGGAATTTATGGACTGATAGTACTTATTTAAGTATTTATATTACATAGAAACATAGAAGTCTGACGGCAGAAAAAGACCTCATGGTCCATCTAGTCTGCCCTTATACTATTTTCTGTATTTTATCTTAGGATGGGTATATGTTTATCCCAGGCATGTTTAAATTCAGTTACTGTGGATTTATCTACCACGTCTGCTGGAAGTTTGTTCCAAGGATCTACTACTCTTTCAGTAGAATAATATTTTCTCATGTTGCTTTTGATCTTTCCCCCAACTAACTTCAGATTGTGTCCCCTTGTCCTTGTGTTCACTTTCCTATTAAAAACACTTCTCTCCTGGACCTTATTTAACCCTTTAATATATTTAAATGTTTCGATCATGTCCCCCCTTTTCCTTCTGTCCTCTAGACTATATTGTAATTGTTTGGTAAGTTTTCATTGTTTTAAGTGTTTATAAACCCTTCCCACACAGTATTTATTTTAGATACAGTATTTAAATACAGTATTTACAATTTTAGATATATATTTTTTGAAAAACCTGCCAATCGAGTTCCGCGGGCTGTTTAAATCTGCCGATCGACTTCCTCAGAAACCCGCGAAACAGCGAAGATCCGCGAATGATTTTTCTCATTAATATTTCTTGAAAACCTGCGATGAAGTGAAGGCGCAATATAGCGAGGGACTACTGTACAGGAATACAGTATACAACAGAGGTCTTCAAACTTGGCAACTTTAAGACTTGTGGATTTCAACTCCCAGAATTCTCTATACAGCTGTAGCTATGCTGGCTGGAGAATTCTGGGAATTGAAGTCCACAAGTCTTAAAGTTGCCAAGTTTGAAGACTTCTGATATATTTCAGAAGTATTCTATTCTAGTGTTTCCCAACCTTGGCAACTTGAAGATATCTGGACTTCAACTCCCAGAATTCCCCAGCCAGCATTCGCTGGCTGGGGAATTCTGGGAGTTGAAGTCCAAATATCTTCAAGTTGCCAAGGTTGGGAAACACTGTTCTATCCTACTGAACAAAATTTATACAGCAAACCCCGTGAAGCCTACTTCCTACTGCTATCAGGAGACAAGATGAGTCAGGTTTTTTTTTAAAATTCCCCTGCTCTGGAAAATGGAACTTGCATCACTTTCTGCAGATTTGAATGCCAGATATACTGGCTTAGCTAGTCTTACAATGTAATTATTACCAGCAGAGAAGAAGTACTGAAGTAATTAACCTTGATTATACAAATGGGGTGGGGCACAATTTAGTGAAAAGCACAGCAATTTTCTAAGCGCTCAACTTAAATGGAGCAAAGGGGCCTCTGGTTTCAGGGTCTCTTTTCCTTGACCTCTTGGCCTCCCCAAGGACATTCCACACCGCTGATGAACACAACCTCGATCTTCAATCTTTTATTTGTTGTGGGTTTTGCATCCTGGCGGCTGGAGCAGCCTGTGCTGTTTTCATATGTTATAGTTTCCTTCCTCATTGCTTATCAGCATTTTCCAAGCCATTCCGTGTTTGGATCTGGTATAATTAATTAAGCTAGCTGGGTCTCGTGCCCAGGGGTGAAATCAGAACCAGCAGGTTCTGAAAGGTTCTGGAAAACCGATAGCGGAAATTTTGAGTAGTTCGGAGAACTGGCAAATACCAACTCTGGCTGACCCCAGAGTGGGGAGGGATGGGGATTTTGGAGTACAGCGTTCCCTCAATTTTCGCGGGGGATGCGTTCTGAGACCGCCCGCGAAAGTCGAATTTCCGCAAAGTAGAGATGCGGAAGTAAATACAATATTTTTGGCCATGAACAGTAGCACAAACTTTCCCTTAACATTTAAAACCCTTAAATTGCAATTTCCCATTCCCTTAGCAGCCATTTAGATTATTACTCACTGTGTTTATTTATTAAAGTTTATTTAAAAAATATTTATTAAAGGCAGATGAAAGTTTGGCAATGACATATGACGTCATTGGGCGGGAAAAACCGTGGTACAGTGTTCCCTCACTTTTCGCGGGGGATGCGTTCCGAGACTACCCGCGAAAGTCGAATTTCCGCGAAGTAGAGATGCGGAAATAAATACACTATTTTTGGCTATGAACAGTATCACAAGCCTTCCCTTAATACTTTAAACCCCATAATTGCGATTTCCCATTCCCTTAGCAACCATTTAGATTATTACTCACTGTTGTGTTTGGGTGTGGGCCAGCCGTTGCTCCCACAGATGGGGGAGACGCGGCACAAAGTGAATGCGAAAGCCTGGCTGACAGCCAGGAAGATGTGGCAGACAGCCAGGAAGACGTGGCAGACAGCCAGGAGGACGAGGCCACTGGGATGCAGGATTCAGCAGACAGCCCAGGGGATTTGGCATGCAGTCCCTCAGACAGTCTTTTGTCCCTGGGTTCTTCTGCAGATCAATATATCGATCTGCCTAGCCGAAGAGCTATGCAAAGAAGGGATCGCTTTAAGGAGTATTACAAGTCATTATAGGAGCACCTGGGCTGGGTGTAGTTCTTATACTGAGGGCTGGGTGTGGTTCCCTTAATGAGGGCTAAACGGATAAAAGGGAACAAAGGCCAAGGCAAACTGTGGCTGTTTATCTGTGTTATTTTGTGGTTCCTGCTCTGAAGTTTCTGTTCCGTGCCGTTGGAGTTTTCAACCCAGCTTTTTCAGACAAGTGGGAGGTGAAAACTCTGGGACTTGCTCTTTGCTCCAAAGATTCAAAAGGACTCCTGAAACGTCTTTGCTCATTCCAGGTTGTCTTTGTTTGTTTTTTCCTGTGTTTTTGTATGCGGCTGAAGTAAGCCTTGCATTGTTTTCAGACACTACGAACTGTTTTGAGTAACCCTTTTTTGTTTATTTAATACAAGTTTGCTGATTAGCAGAGCACGTGTGTGTTTATTTCTTTTGCTTGGACTGTTACACATTGCCTGAGCCCAGTCAGGCAGAACACTCACCATGTTTATTTATTAAAGTTTATTAAAAGAAATATTTATTAAAGGCGGACAAATGTTTGGCGATGACATATGATGTCATCGGGCGGGAAAAACTGTGGTATAGGGGGGAAAACCGCAAAGTATTTTTCAATTAATATTTTTGAAAAACCGTGGTATAGACTTTTCGCGAAGTTCGAACCCGCGAAAATCGAGGGAACACTGTATCCTTCTGGTGCCATACCTAAGCCACACCCATCAAGTCACACCACACCCATCAAGTCACACCCACATAACCGCCCAATAACCGGTAGTAAAAAAAAAGGATTTCACCACTGCTCTCACTCCCTCCCCAAGCTGTCGCTATATCAGGGATCTCAAACCTTGGGGACTTTAAGTCTGGAGACCCCTGTTTTATATTGTCTGGAGCTGAGCCTTCAGCATTATTTTTTTTAAAGCGAAGTATGGCTTTTTATACCTTCTGATTTGGGAATACTATTCCACTGAGTGTGAAGTGAAGCAATCCTTTTGGCAGATACTGAAAGGCCTGTTTCTGAATTATGAATCACTTCTCTAGGTTGGTTGTGAAAATCTGCAACTTAAAATGGATCTCTGAGTCAATGACTTATTTTAATGTAGACATGCTTTTTGAGAGCAGGTGGTAAACAGCAGATATTTGAAAATTTAATGACACAGAAGCATATAATTACTGTAACTGAGACAGATATAGGCCTCACATTTAATAGTACAGTACTGGGAAAACAGCAGAGTCTTTTAATCTAAATCTAGTTTAGCCTCAAAATCGAATTAGAACAATTCTGAAAATGCTTTAACAAGATTTAAATTAGATCACATACCGGTAGTTGTGTTTACCTATAAATATTTAAAAAACAAGAATTAGTATAAATATTTTAGAGAAATTATAATAAAATTTGGTGCAAACATATTTTAGAGCTAAACCTATACTAAGAACTTTTGAGTCTAATATTGATCATTTTCAATCAACCTACAACACAATATTTCAGGTATTTTTTAAGGTTACAGCTTGATACATAAAGTGAAGCATAAAAACACAAAAATCTGTTATGCAGATAGTCAGTCCTCAACTTATGACCATCATTTTATAATTGTTTGGAATAACCATGAGTATGGAACGAGTGCGCGTAAAGCATTACATCTGATGTAAAACCCATGTCCCTTGTGGTTATATTACAACATTTTGGGTTCTTGCCTTTATGACTAGCTGCAACTTATGGTCATGTGGCCATAATTTTCCTAAAGTGGAAAATGTTTCCCCCTAATTTCCATCATGGTTTTGCTGGTTTCCACCAAAAACACATCTAATTGGAATAATAGTTTTGCTTAACAACCGTGATTTGCTGAATGACCCTCACAGAAATAATAATAAAAAAACAGGTCTGTGGGTGGCTCAATTTATGACTGCAATGACTTATGACCAGATTTTTCAGGCCAAAAAGATTGAAGCTGTCATTGACAGGTAGGACGTTGTAGCAGATAATTTTGTGTACTAGGTCAAATCGTAGACAGCCTAGCTCTAGGTCAGTGATGGCCAACATATGCCACGGGTGCCAAAGGTCGCACGCGGAGCCATATCTGCCGGCACATGAGCCGTTGTCCAAGCTCAGCTCCAACGTCCATGTGTGTGCCAGCCAGCTGGTTTTTTGCTCACACAGAGGCTCTGGGAGGGTATTTTTGACTTCCACAGCCTCCAGGGGGATGGGAGAGGGTGTTTTTACCCTCCCCAGTTCCAGGGAAGCCTTTGGAGCCTGGGGAGGGCAAAACACAAGCCTGCTGGGCCCACCAGAAGTTGGGAAACAGGCCTTTTCTGGCTTCCAGAGGGCCTCTGGGGGTTGGAGGAGGTGTTTTTGCCCTCCCCAGGCATTATATTGTGGATGTGGGCACTCGTACAGGCGCGATAGTTTGAGCGCATGATCTTTCAGCACCCGAGGGGAAAAAAGTTCGCCATCACTGTTCCAGGTTGTCCAAGCCCAAAGTTTCAAGTCTGATGGCATAAGCCCTTCATGGCACCGGACCAGATTACCTCAGGGACCGCTTTCTGCTGCACGAATCCCAGCGACCAGTTAGGTCCCACAGAGTGGATCTTCTCCGGGTCCCATCAACTAAGCAGTGTCGCCTGGCGGGACCCAGGGGAAGAGCCTTCTCTGTGGCGGCCCCGGCCCTCTGGAACCAACTCCCCCCAGAGATTAGAACTGCCCCCACCCTCCTTGCCTTTTGTAAATAACTTAAAACCCACCTCTGCCACCAGGCATGGGGGAACTGAGATCCTCTTTCCCTCTAGGCCTTTACAATTCTATGCATAGTATTTATGTATGTATGTTTGGTTTTTATATTAATGGATTTTTAATCATTTCTAATACCAAATTACTATTGTACACTGTTTTATTGTCGCTGTTAGCCGCCCCGAGTCTCCGGAGGGGCGGCATACAAATCAAATCAAATCAAATCAAATCAAATCATAAATAAATAAAAAGTAAATAATAAATAAATAAATAAATAAATAAGGTACTCGAGTAGAGTACTCTTCTCATGAAATACCAGGCAGACGAGCTGCATTTGAGAACTGGGCTAGCAAAGGTTTTTTTATGCCCTAGCTTGCAGTAAAATGTTACCTGAGAAGAAACTTTGAAAGATTAGGTTAACAACTCTTAATGCCTTTTTGACAATGCTGTTACAACTTTTAAAAACATGCTGAAAGCCCCAATTTCAGCTCTCACAGCTGCCAAACAAAAGCAGTATCATCCACAGCCAGCGGGTGCCAAAAGACTCCGAAACCAGAGATGGTCTGAGCAGGAATCACTGGCAGAACTGCCTCTCTCAGCACATTTCCTTAGCCCAGACCGCAGCTGGTATCCTTGTCTCATCTCTCACCTCCCCCTCTTCCCTTCACACCAGGCTTTAATCGGTTCTTCCCCCCTCAACTTTGCTCTCAGATTAGTTTCCATCTTAATTTGTCTCCCAAGCTCAAGAATGCACAAGCTGCCACATTTTATTCTCATATCACAACATTTTTGTAAGAGAAAATTGGAGGATTTGAGCACCTGTCTCCCTGAGCCAAAACTGGATAGAGGAAGGGGTAGCTATGAGGTTAGCAAGCCGGCGGTGATAGGAGAGCACTCGGTGTTTTACCAAGAATGTTATCCTTCTGTTAAATGGAAATTGTGCTGGGTGTATTCAAGTCCAGTTACAAGATGTTCCTTTGAAGGAGGATAACTGACCTGTACAATCTGGGAGGGATAGAGAGGTTGGGAGATAAAAGGACAAGAATGTGGCCATTCTATGCCATTCGGGCTGGTTCAATATATTGTGCTGGAGCTCATATTAAGGATTGGGTTTAGCTCTGTGTGTTATCCAAGCTAAGCCAATTTTGCTCTATACAAAACAGGCATTGTGATTTTACGTGAACGCCTCTTCTTATCCGGTGGAACCAGCCTTCAGGATGGGTTTGTCCTCGGCCAATCATCTTGAGGATCGAGTCAGCCTCATTTGAATAATTGCTAGGATCCGCCTTGAGACCCCCAGAGCTGACGAATCCTTTAAGACTAGACTCAAGCACTGTGAAGTGGTATCTAAGTCTGAAACAGTGATGGTGAACCTATGGCACGGGTGCCCCAAGTGGTACTCAGAGCCATATCTGCTGGCACATGAGCTGTTGCCCTAGCTCAGGGGTAGGTAAGTAGGTAGGGGTAGCTCAGGGGTAGGTAAGTAGGTAGGGGTAGGTAAGTTGGCTCTTCAATGACTTGTGGACTTCAACTCCCAGAATTCCTGAGTCTATCATGCTAGCTCAGGAATTCTGGGAGTTGAAGTCCACATGTCATAGAAGAGCCAACTTTGCCTACCCCTACCCTAGCTCAGCTTCCATCGTGCATTTGTGTGCCTGCCAGCTGAGTTTTGGCTCACACAGAGGTTGTGGGAGGGCATTTTGGCTTCCAGAGAGCCTCCAGGGGGATGGGGGAGGGCGTTTTTACCCTCCCCCAGCTCAAGACAAGCCTTTGGAGCCTGAGGAGGGTGAAACACAAGCATACTTGTTCCACCAGAAGTTGGGAAACAGGCCATTTCCAGCCTCCAGAGGGCCTCCAGAGGGCAGAGGAAGCTGTTTTTGCCCACTGCAGGCATTGAATTATGGGTATGGGCACTTGCACATGTGCGATAGCGCGTACCCATGCTCTTTCGGCACCCGAGGAATAAAAGATTCGCCATCACTAGTCTAAAAGCTGTTGCTAATACTATTGCTCTCTCCATATATGTTCAGAAACACTAACGAAGAGAAACAGTGATCAAATAACAATGAGCAATTCAGGTATTTTAGAGAAAAAGTATGGGACAAGCAATACGCACACATACACACAAGTCAGAAATATGGTGAATAAAAGAAGCGTAGTATAGTCACTTTGTGTGAGAAATAAGCCGAAAAATGCCTATATGAGGATATACAGTGATCCCCCGGGTATCGCGACCCCGATCATTGCGAAACGGCTATATCGCGAGTTTTCAACCCGGAAGTAACACCATCTGCACGCATGCGTAGATGGTGGAGTTTGCGTTCCGGCAGATCAGCTGCTGGGCGGCCGAAGGAACGTTCCCTGGGTCTTCCCGCCGGCATGGGGGGCTTCCTAGCACCCCCCAAACCCGGGTTGAGGGCTGGGGGGGGTGCTAGGAAGCTCCCCATGATGGCGGAGACCTGTTAAAACACTCGCGCGGCTTCCAAACTGAGTCCTGAAGCCAAGCGCAGAAGTTCGCCTTTGGCGCTTGGCTTCAGGACTCGGTTTGGAAGCCGCGCGAGTGTTTTAAAAGGTCTCCGCCAACAATGGGAGCTTCCTAGCACCCCCCAAACCCGGGTTGGGGGCTCGGGGGGGGTGCTAGGAAGCTCCCCATGATGGCGGAGACCTGTTAAAACACTCGCGCGGCTTCCAAACCGAGTCATGAAGCCAAGCGCAGAAGTTCGCCTTTGGCGCTTGGCTTCAGGACTCGGTTTGGAAGCCGCGCGAGTGTTTTAAAAGGTCTCCGCCAACAATGGGAGCTTCCTAGCACCCCCCAAACCCGGGTTGGGGGCTCGGGGGGGGTGCTAGGAAGCTCCCATTGTTGGCGGAGACCTTTTAAAACACTCGCGCGGCTTCCAAACCGAGTCCTGAAGCCGCGCGAGTGTTTTAAAAGGTCTCCGCCAACAATGGGAGCTTCCTAGCACCCCCCAAACCCGGGTTGGGGGCTCGGGGGGGGTGCTAGGAAGCTCCCCATGATGGCGGAGACCTGTTAAAACACTCACGCGGCTTCCAAACCGAGTCATGAAGCCAAGCGCCAAAGGCGAACTTCTGCGCTTGGCTTCAGGACTCGGTTTGGAAGCCGCGCGAGTGTTTTAACAGGTCTCCGCCATCATGGGGAGCTTCCTAGCACCCCCCCCGAGCCCCCAACCCGGGTTTGGGGGGTGCTAGGAAGCTCCCATTGTTGGCGGAGACCTTTTAAAACACTCGCGCGGCTTCAGGACTCGGTTTGGAAGCCGCGCGAGTGTTTTAAAAGGTCTCCGCCAACAATGGGAGCTTCCTAGCACCCCCCCCCGAGCCCCCAACCCGGGTTTGGGGGGTGCTAGGAAGCTCCCATTGTTGGCGGAGACCTTTTAAAACACTCGCGCGGCTTCCAGGACTCGGTTTGGAAGCCGCGCGAGTGTTTTAAAAGGTCTCCGCCATCATGGGGAGCTTCCTAGCACCCCCCCCGAGCCCCCAACCCGGGTTTGGGGGGTGCTAGGAAGCTCCCATTGTTGGCGGAGACCTTTTAAAACACTCGCGCGGCTTCCAAACCGAGTCCTGAAGCCAAGCGCTTTTAAAGCCAAGCGCTTTTAAAACACCCGCGCGACTTTCCAATGAGTCCCGAAGACAAACGCGTTGTCTTCGGGACTCATTGGAAAGTCGCGCGGGTGTTTTAAAACATCCCCGCCGACATGGGAGGCTCGCTAGCACACCCCCGAGCCCCCAACCCGGGTTTGGGGGGTGCTAGGAAGCTCCCATTGTTGGCGGAGACCTTTTAAAACACTCGCGCGGCTTCCAAACCGAGTCCTGAAGCCGCGCGAGTGTTTTAAAAGGTCTCCGCCAACAATGGGAGCTTCCTAGCACCCCCCAAACCCGGGTTGGGGGCTCGGGGGTGCTAGGAAGCTCCCATTGTTGGCGGAGACCTTTTAAAACACTCGCGCGGCTTCCAAACCGAGTCCTGGAAGCCGCGCGAGTGTTTTAAAAGGTCTCCGCCAACAATGGGAGCTTCCTAGCACCCCCCCCCGAGCCCCCAACCCGGGTTTGGGGGGTGCTAGGAAGCTCCCATTGTTGGCGGAGACCTTTTAAAACACTCGCGCGGCTTCCAGGACTCGGTTTGGAAGCCGCGCGAGTGTTTTAAAAGGTCTCCGCCAACAATGGGAGCTTCCTAGCACCCCCCCGAGCCCCCAACCCGGGTTTGGGGGGTGCTAGGAAGCTCCCATTGTTGGCGGAGACCTTTTAAAACACTCGCGCGGCTTCAGGACTCGGTTTGGAAGCCGCGCGAGTGTTTTAAAAGGTCTCCGCCAACAATGGGAGCTTCCTAGCACCCCCCAAACCCGGGTTGGGGGCTCGGGGGTGTGCTAGCGAGCCTCCCATGTCGGCGGGGATGTTTTAAAACACCCGCGCGACTTTCCAATGAGTCCCGAAGACAACGCGTTTGTCTTCGGGACTCATTGGAAAGTCGCGCGGGTGTTTTAAAACATCCCCGCCGACATGGGAGGCTCGCTAGCACACCCCCGAACCCCCAACCCGGGTTTGGGGGTGTGCTAGCGAGCCCCTCATGTCGGCGGGGATGTTTTAAAACACCCGCGCCGCCCCCAATCTTAGGCTCCTCGCTAGCGCTGCGGAAGTAAAAACACCCTCTGCACATGCGCAGATGGTGTTTTTACTTCCGCAGCGCTACTTCGCGAAAACCTGCTCGTTGCGGGGGGTCCTGGAACGGAACCCTCGCAAAGAGCGGGGGATCACTGTATTACATTGTTTGGGAACTTGGCTGGCATTGCTGGTAGATAAATGTCATTTTATTTCTCGACCTATTCCCAATGACAAGCTGTGATTCTTCTATAGATATCCCTGCAAAATCTTTCAATCAACCTTTACCTAATATCTACCCTTATTCTATTTCTCTCAAATTTGCAAAGCACGTAGTATTTTCATTATCCATTCACATCATATGTCTGGAGTATGCAAGTTTCTGCTTGCTAGTGACTGCTAGAAGGCAGCAGACGGCCTTCCAGGACCAACCAACAGGTTCTTCCGGCAGATCATGGAACTCTTTGGTAACTATCTCTTAATCCACAATTTGAAGGCATTTATCTTCTTCCTCCTTGTCCACATCTATTCTTATTCCATATATTACCACTGAAAAAACCATTGCTTTAACTGTTCTGAGCCACTTTGATCTAATCCCTATTTGGACCGGGAGTCACTGCTCACAGTCACTCATGCCCTCATCACCTCGAGGCTCGACTACTGTAACGGTCTCTACATGGGGCTACCTTTGAAAAGTGTTTGGAAACTTCAGATCGTGCAGAATGCAGCTGCGAGAGCAATCATGGGCTTCCCCAAAAATGCCCCTATAACACCAACACTCCGCAGTCTGCATTGGTTGCCAATCAGTTTCCGGTCACAATTCAAAGTGTTGGTTATGACCTATAAAGCCCTCCATGGCACCGGACCAGATTATCTCAGGGACCGCCTTCTGCTGCATGAATCCCAGCGACCAGTTAGGTCCCACAGAGTGGGCCTTCTCCGGGTCCCGTCAACTAAACAATGTCGTTTGGCGGGTCCCAGGGGAAGAGCCTTCTCTGTGGCGGCCCCGGCCCTCTGGAACCAACTCCCCCCCCGGAGATTAGAATTGCCCCCACCCTCCTCACCTTTCGTAAGCTCCTTAAAACCCACCTCTGCTGTCAGGCATGGGGGAACTGAGATAATTCCCCCCCCCCTAGGCCTTTACAATTTATGCATGGTATGTTTGCTTGTAGGTATGATTGGTTTTAAAATAAGGGTTTTTTAGTTGTTGTAGTATTGGATTTACATGCTGTTTTTATTATTGTTGTTAGCCGCCCCGAGTCTACGGAGAGGGGTGGCATACAAATCCAATAAATAAATAAATAATAAAATAAAATAAATAGGGAGTGTACCAGGCTAGGAGTTTGGAAACTGACCTTTAGCACTGTCTTAGACATGGAAGCCAACTGGTTGACCTTAGCCAGTCTTGCTTAATGAGCCCTAAAACAAGGCAAGGACAAGCCACTTCTAAAAACGTTGCCAAGAAAACTGCGTGGACTTATTCAGGTAGCATGACCCCTGTCACAACAGCAATTCATTCATTCTTCATGATCTAGTCCAGTGATGGGCAATCTTTTTCTTTTGGGGTGGCAAAAATGGGAGTGCGCATACATGCTGGAACACAACCCCCTCCCCCATGCATGCCATACTCTGCATGCAGGCAACCCTGCGCATGCGTCCCCTCCTCCTGTTGGGCCGTTTTTCACCTTCAGGCCTCCCTGAAACCTCTGAAGTGTAAAAACGGTCCAACGGGCAAACTTTAAGCTCAGAAAAATAGATTCCTGGTTTGCCCGTTGGGCCGTTTTTGCACACTCCAGAGGCTTCAGGGAAGGGCGAAAACACCCTTCTCCAAGGTCAAAAATCAGCTGGCCAGTGCACACAGGCTGACATAGGGCAACGCCTTGTGTACCCTCAGATATGGCTCCACCTGCTACCTGTGGTACACGTGCCATGGATCTAGTCTAAGTTTACAATTCTCTTCCTGCCTCCAATTATTTTTTCCCCTAGCACACTACTCTACATTTATTCTTGAGCCCAAGAAAGCAAAACCGTTTACACATTCACTTCTTAGCAGTCCACTATGAACTCACAAAACATGCTAGTTGACGTTACCTTTGTCTTTTTAATATTTAACATGTTTTTACTTTCCAGTTTTACGTCTATAATGAGCTCTTCTAAGCTTTTAAGCTGATCAAGCGGTGCTGTCTGCATATCTCATATTGTTAATATTTCAACATCGTATTTTAATTTCACTTGTCAGTTCTTCCAGACTTGCTAGTCTTACAATATATTTGCTGTACATGAAAATAGCTATGGGGAAAAATGCATCCTTGTTTCATTCCCTCCCCTATCCTGAATCACTGTTTCTTCAAATGCAGTTCTTACAGTGTAACGATTCCTCCAAAGAATAACCAAGTGTTCCCATATGCACATTAACTTTAATATGTTCTTAATTCTGGTATGAACAATACTATCAAAGGCCATAGTGGGGTTAGTAAAGCATAGGTAAATCTAAAATTCTTTTTCTCTCTCCACTATTCCTGTATTAGTTTTCTTTTTCTTTTACAGTGTTCCCTCGATTTTCGCAGGTTCGAACTTTGTGAAAAGTCTATACCACGGTTTTTCAAAAATATTAATTAAAAAATACTTCGCGGGTTTTTCTTCTATACCACTGTTTTTCCCACCCGATGACATCATATGTCATTGCCAAACTTTTGTCTGCCTTTAATAAATATTTTTTTTAATAAACTTTAATAAATAAACATGGTGAGTAACAGTCTGAATGGTTGTTAAGGGAATGGAAAACTGCAATTTAGGGGTTTAAAGTGTTAAGGGAAGGCTTGCGATACTGTTCATAGCCAAAAATAGTGTACAGTGGTAGCTCGGTTTTCGAACACTTCCTTTCTCGTACATTTCAGATACCGAACAAAATTTTCTGCAAAAATTTGCTTCAGTATCCGAACAAAAATTCGGATAGTGAACAGAAAATTTTGTTTTCTATCCGAAATGTAAGATCTGAGGGACGAGGTGAGAGGGAATGGGAGTCGGAACGCCCCTCCTGGCCGCCCTCTTAATAGCCTTCCAGTCTCTACCTTGTAACTTCTCCACGCAGCAGGAAGGGTAGGGCTGGCTACAATACCGGCAGCTTCGTGGGGGCTACTTTCCTCAGCGTTCAGTCGGTTACCTAAAAGCAGCTGCACCAATTTTTTTTTCCCCGGCGGTGGTGGCTCCGTCGGCTTCCCTTCGAGGAGCAACAGCAGCGTCAGGAACGTCACGTGAAGGGAAGCCGCCGGAGCCGCCACGGGGAAAGAAAAAGTTGGTGCAACTGCCTGGAGGTAACCAACTGAACCGCACGACATTCCCTCTCATCCCGTTCCCTGAGATCTTTATCCCATAGGGAATAGAGGAAATACTGTAGATTTAATTGGTTCCCAGCAAGTCAATGGGCTGGGAACCAATTAAATACATTTCCATTATTTCCTATGGGATAAATTAATTCGGTTCTCGACCAAATCGGTTCTCAACCACAGTTCTAGAACGGATTATGGTCGAGAACCGAGGTACCACTGTATTTACTTCCGCATTTCTACTTCGCGGAAATTCGACTTTCGCAGGCGGTCTCGGAAGCAAGGGAACACTGTATTTTGAGTTTTAAAGTTTTACAAACAAACATAAGGGCAAAGAATAACAATAAGATATAACAGGAAAGCAAAAAGCAAAACAAGCAAAATACAAGTAATACAAGTAACGTACAAAGCAAAAAAGCATGTAACATTATTATTAACATGTTACTAACATTTGCTTCCTTGACATCAGAGTAATATTCTTGGTAGTTGTTTTTTTTAATGTGAATATACAATATACAATTTGCATATATGTCAATACATATATTTTTCATCAGTTTTAATGTTCGTAGGTTTATAAGGTTTTTTTTCAAGCCATATATAGTTTCTCCCATGATATATATTTCTTTCTTTTGCTCATTACATAATTCTAGAGGGAGTTTGCTTATTTCTGCACATTCACCTATATTAGTTTTCTAATATCGTATCCAATTTTTAAAGATTTTTTTAAACTACACCTTTATTATTTTTAAAACAACCTAAGTGAAAATACATTTCTCCTTATTTCCCCCGAACAACCACCCTATGAGGTGGGTGGGTCAAAGAAAGTGACTATCTCACAAAGTCACTCGGTTTAATGTGGGACTAGAACTCAGTCTCCTGGTTTCCAGGCCAGCAATTTAAACCACTATACCAAACTGGCGTATGCCTTTTCTAATATGTACCTGATCACCTGACATTCAATTTTCCATGTATGGCTCTAGTCTTCTTTGCAAGAATGTAAACAAAAAGCTTTGTTTGCATGAAAATTTTGTGCAATGTTTGGATAATTAGCACATTATCCAGTGCATGGGTGTCAAACTGGCGGCCCATGCTCTGGATGCGTCATGTGTAGGCCGCGCTCACTCCAGGAAACGTTGTGATATATCACGTGATGTCACGAGTTTGACACCCATCCTCCAGGACTGTGATGGTGAACCTTTTTTTCTTCGGGTGCCAAAAGCGTGTGTGTGTGTCATTTATGCACGAGTACCCACACCCATAATTATTCACCGGAGGCCTGAAACAGCCCATTTTCCAACTTCTAATGGGCCCCGTAGGCCTGTTTTTTGCCCTTCCTCATCCCCTAGAGCAGTGTTTCCCAACCTTGGCAACTTGAAGATATTTGGACTTCAACTCCC
Organism: Erythrolamprus reginae; assembly: GCF_031021105.1. NCBI lineage: Eukaryota > Metazoa > Chordata > Lepidosauria > Squamata > Dipsadidae > Erythrolamprus > Erythrolamprus reginae. Next base: position 342,198,825 of record NC_091951.1, on the reverse strand, counting down.
AGAATTCCCCAGCCAGCGAATTCTGGCTGGGGAATTCTGGGAGTTGAAGTCCAAATATCTTCAAGCTGCCAAGGTTGGGAAACACTGTCCTAGAGAGACTCTGGAAGCCTAAAATCCCCTCCCAGAGCTTGTGGGTGAGCCAAAAATCAGCTGGCAGCACACACATGTACACTGGAGTGTGCCAGCAGCTATGGCTGTGCGTGCCACCTGTGGCACCCATGCCATAGATTCACCATCATTGCTCCCTTAGGATCTCTTGAGTTTTTGCAAACTAGCCCTGTCCATCATCTTGAGCTGTCAGCACTTTAGTGGCTTCTTCCCTAACAATGGGATTTCTTTTCCACATGGTACATTTGTTATTGGGGCAATTGCCTGTTTACTTCTTAACAGGTAATCCTCGACTTACAACAGTTCACTTAGTGACCATTCGAAGTTACAACAGCACTGAAAAAAGTGACTGATGATCATTTTTCACACAAGTATTTGCAGTATCCCCATGATTTACATTTGGATGCTTGACAACTGATTCACATTTATGATGGCTGCAGTGTCCCAAGGTCATGTGATCACCTTTTGCAACCTCCTGACAAGCAAAGTTAGTGGGGAAACCAGATTCGCTTAAAAACTGTTGTGTCTAACCAATTGCAATGATTTGCTTAGCAAATGTGGCAAGAAAAGTAGTAAAATGGGGAAAACTAACAAATTTCTCACTTAGCACTATCAAATTTGGGCTCAATTATGGTTATGAGTTGGGCACTACCTATGCATCACTCCGTGAGCTGCATTTGCTACCAGCTGGTCTCCGAATGCAATTTTTAAAGTGTTGGTTATTACCTATAAAGCCCTACATGACTTTTCAACTCCTACCCTCAAAACGTCGCTACAGAGCACTGCACACCAAGACAACTAGACACAAGAACAGTTTTTTTCTGAACGCCATCACTCTACTAAACAAATAATTCCCTCAACACTGTCAGACTTTCTACTAAATCTGCACTTCTATTCTACTAGTTTTTCTCATCATTCCTTTCACCCCATTCCTCCCATGTTGACTGTATGACTGTAACTTGTTGCTTACATCCTAAGATTTTTATTAATATTGCTTCTTCATTGCTTATAGAAACATAGAAGACTGACGGCAGAAAAAGACCCCATGGTCCATCTAGTCTGCCCTTTTACTATTTCCTGTATTTTATCTTACAATGGATATATGTTTATCCCAGGCATGTTTAAATTCGGTTACTGTGGATTTACCAACCACGTCTGCTGGAAGTTTGTTCCAAGGATCTACTACTCTTTCAGTAAAATAATACTTTCTCATGTTGCCTTTGATCTTTCCCCCAACTAACTTCAGATTGTGTCCCCTTGTTCTTGTGTTCACTTTCCTGTTATTTGACCCCTATGACAATCATTAAGTGTTGTACCACATGATTCTTGACAAATGTGTATTTTATTTTATGTACGCTGAGAGCTTATGCACCAAGACAAATTCCTTGTGTGTCCAATCACACTTGGCCAATACAAATTCTATTCTATTCTATGACTTAGGATCACACTACCTATGGGACCGTCTCCTGCTTCATGTATCCCAGCGGCCGGTCAGATCCCACAGAGTTGTCCTCCTCCAGATTCATCCAAGCAATGTTGCCTGGCGGGGCCTAGGGAAGGGCCTTCTCTGTGACAGCTCCAGTCCTTTAGAATCAGCTCCCCCCTGAGATTCACATTGCCCCCACCCTTCTAGCCCTTTGAAATGTTTTAAAAACACACCTTTGCCGGCAGGCCTGGGGCCTTTGAGCATTGACACTCTGCTCCGTCCGATAGTATGACTGGGAGGGGATGAATATCAGCTGAATGTTTGGGGGTTTTAAGATTAGGTTTTAAATGTTTGGATTTTCAAATGTAACTTTTATGGCTGGATTTTGTAACTGTCTATTTTGTGTTCCTTTTTATTCTGTAAGATGCCCTGAGTCCCCTGGAAGGGCGGTCTGGAAATCCAAATAATAAAATAAAATAAATAAAATAAATAATTCCCGAATGGAATTTGTTCCTGAACGTAGAGTTTTCTTTCTCTACATCTGTTTTTATCATTCTACAAATCTGTCTGTAAATGGTTCCGGTATAGTTTATCGTTATTTACCAAGATTAGATCTATTCCAACATTAGTTCTGAGTAATCTTAATTGATGTCTAAAATTTCTTCTAATTCTATGATGATCTGGAAAGCTTCTCTCATTTTCTTCCTATTTTTGTCCATGTGTTCACATTCTTGATTGTCACCTCACACTATTGTCATTTTAAAACTCTCATTTGCAGTCACATACAGGCAAACATTTGCAATCTGCAGGATCTGGGGGGGGGGGAATTATTGACCCCCTTGGAGAGGGTCGCAACTTGGGCGTCCTCCTCGATCCACAGCTGACATTAGAGAACCATCTTTCAGCTGTGGCGAGGGGGACGTTTGCCCAGGTTCGCCTGGTGCACTAGTTGCGGCCCTATTTGGACCGGGACTCACTGCTCACAGTCACTCACGCCCTCATCACCTCGAGGCTCGACTACTGTAACGCTCTCTACATGGGGCTACCTCTGAAAAGTGTTAGGAAACTCAGATCGTGCAGAATGCAGCTGCGAGAGCAGTCATGGGTTTTCCCAAATATGCCCATGTTACACCAACACTCCGCAGTCTGCATTGGTTGCCGATTGGTTTCCGGTCACAATTCAAAGTGTTGGTTATGACCTATAAAGCCCTTCATGGCATCGGACCAGAATATCTCTGGGACCGCCTTCTGCCGCACGAATCCCAGCGACCAGTTAGGTCCCACAGAGTTGGCCTTCTCCGGGTCCCGTCGACTAAACAATGTCGTCTGGAGGGACCCAGAGGAAGAGCCTTCTCTGTGGCGGCCCCGACTCTCTGGAACCAACTCCCCCCAGATATCAGAGTTGCCCCCACCCTCCTTGCCTTTCGCAAGCTCCTTAAAACCCACCTCTGTCGTCAGGCATTGGGGAATTGAAATTTTCCCTTCCCCCCATGGCTTATAGAATTTATACATGGTATGCTTGTATGTATGATTGGTTATTTAAATTGGGGGTTTTTAGATGATTTTTAATATTAGATTTGTTTACATTGTCTTTTTTATTGTTGTTAGCCGCCCCGAGTCTTTGGAGAGGGGCGGCATACAAATCTAATAAATAAATAAATAAATAAATTCAAAAAAAATGTTTTTGTAATCCTAAAAAATCAATACTCCTGCGCCCGAAACACTTATTTGTGGACATGTAGAGTAGCAAGACACTGGAATTGCCCAGCTAATATGATATTTGAAGCATTTTCACAGAATGTAATTACCATGGATAATGATAATTGCCTGTATCCTTATTGCTCAAGATTTACCCTTCATCTTTTCTAACTAGTATACAGCCTGCTCTGAAAACTATTTGGATATTTTTCTTCCTTTGAAATTTTAGGATTTAAAAAAAAATTGCCCTCTACTTTTCTATGGCTCAAATTCTATTTTGCACAAGAATAAGCATTGACTCACCTGATACGCTCTTTCTCTTGGTAGAGGAGTCAACACAAATATCTTTGTCATACTTTGATATATAGCCTTCAATCAAAACTTATTGGCATGTATTTTTTGCTTTATTTTCAAAGTCCATATAGGACCACAATAATGCATAGTTTTTTTCACCATCTGAAAATGTTGTATTCAGTCTGAACTGCATTTCTCTGTCCTCTGTTTCCTATTATTTAGCTAATGTTGTCCATCTGGTGATATCCAGATGTAGAATCCTCATTTATGTTGCTTAAAGAAGATATCAGCAATGAAAAAATAATTCTCCTTGCAAATCCTCCTCCAATATTGTATTTATTCAAATCTTCCTGTAATGCCAAACTGCCTTAAATATACATGATTTTTTTGAAATTTACATTTGAATACTTCTTAACTTGGTGCAGAATTCCCTAATTTTTTCCTAATTATATCTCTAACAAGGAAATAGAATTAGATAATTGTTAATAGATACAACCCCACGGTCTATTGGATTGTAGCTAAAAATATATTCTGAAATGCCTTGCGTAGAATTTTAAGTTTACCATCATTTACCCCAAAAAAGTGAACAGAGAATTTGGTAAACTGTAATGATATAAACTAAATATGACTGGAATGAACTAAGTGTTTGGAAACTTCAGATCATGCAGAATGCAGCTGCGAGAGCAATCATGGGCTTTCCCAAATATTCCCATGTTACACCAACACTCCACAGTCTGCATTGGTTGCCGATCAGTTTCCGGTCACAATTCAAAGTGTTGGTTATGACCTATAAAGCCCTTCATGGCACCGGACCAGACTATCTCAGGGACCGCCTTCTGCAGCACGAATCCCAGTGACCAGTTAGGTCACACAGAGTGGGTCTTCTCCAGGTCCCGTCAACTAAACAATGCCACTTGGCGGGACCCAGGGGAAGAGCCTTCTCTGTGGTGGCCCCGGCCCTCTGGAACCAACCCCCCCAGAGATTAGAATTGCCCCCACCCTCCTTGCCTTTCGTAAGCTACTTAAAACCCACCTCTGCCATCAGGCATGGGGGAATTAAGATTCCTTTTCCCCCTAGGCCTTTACAATTGTATGCATGGTGTGTCTGTATGTATGTTTGGTTTTTTATATTAAGGGGTTTTTAATTTGCTTTTAGTATTGGATTATTATTGTACTGTACACTGTTTATGACTGCTGTTAGCCGCCCCGAGTTTTCGGAGAGGGGCGGCATATAAATCCAATAAATAAATAAATAAAATAAAATAAAAATTAAGAGCCATACCTATTTCTTCTGTTTTAAGGAAAACTCATTATGAGCTCTAAGAAAAGCCATCAGGCATTTTGCCTCCATTTGGACTATAACCTATCCTCTCAAATCCACAATACAGAGGCTCTTGTCCACAGGCAAGATATATTTCCACTGGAATTGCTACAAAATCCAATTCAGATGCCTCAACTGTGTCCAACAATGAAGTTCTAGAGCATGTCAGGTGTAGCAACATTAGTTTTTTCATGAAACACTTCAAATTAACTATGAACTTTAGAAACAGGGAAGTTTGCTTTCCTGTACTGACTTTTGTTAGAGCTAGATTAGTGCTATAGACAAAATGATCTTTCACACTATTACTATTATTAATAACAGGAAGAAGTTTTTAAAAGGCCTTGTATCTTTAAAGGTACCTTTGGACTCATGGACAAAAAAGCCTACACTTTCTCCACTGAGATTTATTTTATGATTTCAGTGGCACTTTTATTTCCAGGGTGTGACTGGTCTCTAGATTTGCGAATGCCCCCTCCCAGCCTACAATGAAGAACTGTTATATAAAGTCAAATCACTGTTCCACTCATCTTCTCAATGTTTCCAGTTCTATTTCCTGGAAATCAGTTTTGCTAGAAATGCTGTGACTGGATACACACAATCTCCACCCATATAACCAAGTGAATGAAGTTGCTGCTGCCAAATATTGTAATTCCACTTAGATGTGAACTCTGGCCTGGTATTCTGTACTTGCGTTTGTAGCAGAATATGTATTATGTAATGTAGGCCAGACTAAGTCCTTTTAAAAATATATTTCACGAATTGATAAAAAGATATATCTCTAAGTGGACATATCTTGGATATTTGTGGATATTTTATTTACTATAAAAATTGCAAGTCCTTCCTCTGAAACCAAGAAATCAGCAAGTTTCTATATAAGAAGTAACTACAGTGATACCTTGTCTTACAAACTTAATTGGTTCCAGGACGAGGTTCTTAAGATGAAAAGTTTGTAAGATGAAACAATGTTTCCCATAGGAATCAATGGAAAAGTGATTAATGCGTGCAAGCCCAAAATTCACCCCTTTTTGCCAGCCGAAGCACCCGTTTTTGCGCTGCTGGGATTCCCATGAGGCTCCCATGCATGGTAAACCCCACCTCCGTACTTCTGTGTTTTTGCAATGCTGCAGGGGAATCCCAGTAGGGGAATCTCAGCATCTCAAAAATGAGCGCTTCGCTGGCAATAGAAGTCCGGAGGTGGGGTTTCTTAGCGAAGGGAGCATCAGTGAAATCGCAGCCTCACAAAAACACCGAAGTCCTTGAAACCCCACCTCCAGACCTCTGTGTTTTTGTGATGCTGCAATTTCACTGAGGCTCCCCTCGCTGGGAAACCCCACCTCCGGACTTCCGTTGCCAGCAAAGCAACCATTAAGGACTGTGCATGTACTATACATATAATAATGAAGTTAGGAATAAATTGGCATAAATATATTTAATGGTTCAAATGCTGGGATTCCCCTGCTGGGATTCTCCTGCAGCATCACAAAAACACAGAAGTCTAGAGGTGGGGTTTCGCATGGAGGGGAGCCTCAGGGGAATCCCAGCAGCACAAAAACGTGTGCTTCGCTGGCAACGGAAGGTATGGAGGCGGGGTATCCCAGCAGCAGCGGTGGGTTTGAAAGGTGAAAATAGTTTGTAAGAAGCAGCAAAAAAATCTTAAACCCCGGGTTTGTATCTCGAAAAGTTTGTATGACGAGGCGTTTGTAAGACGAGGTATTACTGTATAAAGTGATCAGTCTGTGTCTTCATAATACAACTTGATATTAAAAATTGGTGAACATTTAAAAAAAAGGCTAGTTTCCTAATTTTATAACAAGTTCTGTCCAGGTTCCTTATTGTCTATCCTGGCCTCATTATTGTTTCTCCTCTGAAATTCTTTTGACATTTTACACTTATTCTGTAATTTGGTTCTTATCACAATTTTCAGCCACTGCTTAATGTAACCACTCAGTTACAGTACATGACAAATCTCCTACTTCCTGTTTTCTCTTGTAGTTTCATTTTTTTAAAATCCTGTATAAGGGCAGAGAGATCTTACTGGCCATAATCTCTGGATCATTTTAGGTGCTTTCAGAAGAAATATTAGAGAGGACAAGGCCATCACAACAGCAGCTAGATACAGTGGTACCTCTACCTAAGAACGCCTCTACTTAAGAACTTTTCTAGATACGAATCTCGTGTTCAAGATTTTTTTGCCTCTTCTTAAGAACTATTTTCTACTATTTTCTACTTAACCTGGAAAATTTTCCCAGGAAATTTGAGAGCAGCATGAAGGCCCGACCAGTTTCCTGTCATTCCCCCTTTAATCCTGGCCATCTCAAGCTTTTCTGGGCTGCCAAAGGAGCTTTTCGGTGGCGCTTAAGGAGGTTTTGGCAGCCCAGAGCGAACAGAGTGTTTTCCTTTCTCTGGGTGCTTGGAGAGGGAATAAACCACTTTGCTGTGGTGACTCCCTCGCCCTGCTTCCCATAGACCTGGCACGAGGTTGCCTCCTGGTGGGTCTGGGCGCGGAAAGACAAAAGGGGCGCTTCTCCCTGGCCGGATTAACTCGACTTCAGCCAAATTGAGGAGTCACCATAGTGAAGGAAAGGTGCTGGCTACAAAGCGAGCGAGCAAGAGGAGAGGAGAGCCCTTCAGCAAGGGAAGGAAGAGGAAGCAGGTAGCAGTAGCAGCAGCCACTGCCTTTTGGTAAAAGGAGCGGGAGGTTCCTCGCACCTCAGAGTCCCTCTTCTTTTTTTTTAAGCCTTAAAGTTTTGGATTTTTTAAAATTCCCCTCACCTTCTTCCTTCGGCAGCGACTGTCCTCGTCCTCTTCTTCTTCCTCCTCCTCCCACCCAAATTCCGAGCTTTTATTTCTTTCCTAATGGGTTTGCATGCATTATTTGCTTTTACATTGATTCCTATGGGAAAAATTGCTTCTACTTACAAAGTTTTCTACTTAAGAACCTGGCCATGGAACGAATTAAGTTCTTAAGTAAAGATACCACTGTATAGGTTTTCACTCACCAAAACTGCTGGATGTGATCAGCTCCTGTAATTTTAAGTATTTAGAATTTTTCTTCTGCTATGTTGTCTCAACTATATTTGTCAACTGAATTGAGATGGGTGGTTATAGAAGTTGAATAAATAAATATGATGAAAGTGGAAAAATTAATTGCGAAGACACTTTTTTGGTTTTGAGCATACTGTGTTTTGTGTGTGTTTGGATTTGAATCAGTGTGGTTCCTGGCAGTTATTTACACAATAGTAATCCTTTCAGTTTTCTTGGCAACAAGAAAAAAAAATTGGGAAGTCATATGGCCTTCCTCTTAGGGTTGAAAGAAACTAGCCCAAGATTTCATCTCTAAAATGGGACTAGAATTCATAGTACAGTATCTTGGTTTCTAGTCTGGTGCCTTAATCTCTGTACCAAATTGGCTGTCTAAATGGACTACATCAGAATGGTACTTTTACTGCTACTGGACGAGTACTTGACATATATGTCAGGAACAAGATCTAGTTTTTTCCCATCATTCCTATCGCCTATCTCCTCCCACTTATGACTGTAACTTGTTGCTTGTATCATTAAGATTTTTATTAATATTGTTTCTTGATTGCTTATTTGACCCCTATGACAATCATTGTGTTGTATCTAATATGTACACTGAGAGCGTATGCACCAAATACAAATTCCTTGTGTGTCCAATCACACTTGGCAATAAAGAACTCTATTCTATTCTATGAATTTGGATGAGGTCTGAATCAATTCCCAGATCCCCACCTAAAGAGCCACTTTTGGTGAAACCTCATGCTCCATGAACCATCACCTGACCCAATCTGCAGGGTACTTTCCATCAAGGAAATTCAAGGATAAGTCCCATGAAAATTAAATTCCCTCTTAGTGCAGGGGTCTCTAACCTTGATATCTTTTTTATATTATTGTTGTGAGCCGCCCCGAGTCTTTGGAGAGGGGCGGCATACAAATGTAATAAATTATTATTATTATTATTAATTATTATTATTATTATTTTTCAACTTGTGGCAGCGCATGCTGGCTGAGGAATTCTGGGAGCAGTAAAAGTCCACAAATCATAAACGTTGCCAAGGTTGGAATGGAGACCCCTGCTCTAGTGATTGCCCCATTTAGTGGTTGTTTGCCTAGCATGAATTCTTCTCATCTGATGATTCCTCATTTTAAACAGAAGAACCAGCCATGATTGTGTTTAGTGTTAGCTGAAAGGCAATACAGTAGTTCATTTGCGAACAAGGAGCCCGTCTGCTTAGAAACAATACAGGCTAGACATTCCCAATTCAGAAAAAAGAGAAAAAACATCCAACCACAATTAGTGAGTCAGAACCAGTGTGCAGAATAAGCAAACCCAAATTATGGGGTTCTATTAAACAAGCAAGTCCCCCAAAATCTCTCAACCCAGATTCCTTATATGGAATTGGTGCTTCTGAATCAAAATGCAGATTTCTTAAAACCACTGTGATTAGAAAATAATTTACCATAGGTATAGTCCTCCCTTAGCAACTGACTCATACAATGACTATTCAGTTAACAACAGTAATGAAAAAGTAACCTTACAACTAAACTAGCGTTATTTACCCTTATTATCTTCCTTACTGCCTTTCCTTTCGCTGTATTATGATTATACTGTACTATTGCTTTGCATATACACTGAATGTTTTTGTACTAGAGATAAATTCTTTGTGTTTTAATCACACTTGGGCAAATAAGGTTCAATTCAATTCAAACTTCACATTTATGACCTTCACAGGTCTCTAAAGTTGAAGAAACTGAAGTCAGATCACAAGCATATTCATGGTTTCATTTAGCGACCACATCACATAATGACTCAATTGCCAATTGCCAGTCTCAATTGTGGTCACAATATGACAACTCTATATACAATGAATTGTGCTCGTCCTAAACTTATACATCATTTCCTTATCCCATAGCATTCATTTCTATCCATTCAATGAATATGGATATACAGTGAACCCTCGAGTTTCGCGTCCTCAAGGATCGCGAAAGGGCTATTTCGCTAGTTTGCAACCCGGAAGTAAACTCCACCATCTGCGCATGCGTGCCCTTCCACGCATGCGTAGATGGTGGAGTTTCCCCGCTGGGCAGAGGCTTCCCTGGGTCTTCCCCCTCTTGCCCTGGTAAGACCCCAGCGGCGGTGGGCTGGAGCGCGAGCTTGGGGCACCCTAGCTCCGCTTCCCAGCTGGGAAGCGGATCTAGGGAGTCCCCACCGCGCGCGCGTTGCTGGGGAAAGCGCGCGCGCTTGGGAACATCCCAGCTTCGCTCCCCAGCTGGGAAGCGGATCTAGGGAGTCCCCACCGCGCGCGCGTTGCTGGGGAAAGCGCGCGCGCTTGGGGACTCCCTAGATCCGCTTCCCAGCTGGGGAGCGAAGCTGGGATGTTCCCAAGCATGCGCGCTTTCCCCAGCAATGCGCGCGCGGTGGGGACTCCCTAGATCCGCTTCCCAGCTGGGGAGCGAAGCTGGGATGTTCCCAAGCGCGCGCGCTTTCCCCAGCAACACGCGCGCGGTGGGGACTCCCTAGATCCGCTTCCCAGCTGGGGAGCAAAGCTGGGATGTTCCCAAGCGTGCGCGCTTTCCCCAGCAACGCGCGCGCGGTGGGGACTCCCTAGATCCGCTTCCCAGCTGGGGAGCGAAGCTGGGATGTTCCCAAGTGCACGCGCTTTCCCCAGCAACGCGCGCGTGGTGGGGACTCCCTAGATCCGCTTCCCAGCTGGGGAGCGAAGCTGGGATGTTCCCAAGCGAGCGGGCACCCAGGGAAGCCGTTGCGCGAGCAACGGGGTGGGCGGGCGAAGGGCGGGCAGCAGTAGAAGCAAAAACACCATCTGCGCACGCACAGATGGTGTTTTTACTTCCGCACCGCTACTTCGCTAAAAATCGATCATCGCGTGGGGTCCTGGAACGGAACCCTCGCGATGATCGAGGGTTCACTGTATTATATTCTTTGGTATATATCCCGTACCAAATATTTCTTATTTATTTTTGGTGCTTTTGTGTGATGTATGTGAGCTGGATTGTGAATATTCTGCCTAGCTGTTCCTCCCCAAAACATGGGACCACGAAACTGAATAATTATTTGGTAATGAAATTGCAAGTTTCCCAAGCACTCTGTAATAACCATTGTTCTGAAAAAACAATTAACAAATGTTACTCAACATGGTGGAAGCCTCCTGGATAAAAAGGTTTGTTTCCCAGGGACCTTTCCTTACAAACCACACCCATTTTTCAAAGTGTCACTGTTTTTAGCACTTCTACCTCCAAGACCATTTCTCGTCTCTCGAAAAACCAAGCTTCCTTTACAGTTTCAAAATATTTCCCTCCTATCTGGACACGTTCTTCTGTTAAAAATCCTTTTGTCAAATTTAGATGGATCCGATCAGGCCATTTCCCTACTTCTTCACCCAGCCACATTCCCACCTTAACAGTTCAAACTGCTCCAGGCCAAACTTCCTCTTACTCAGCACGAAATGCTCCCAACCCACAACTAGGTTTTGAACACCATTATACACATCCCAATGAGGGGCATGGCATTTATGATTTATTTAAATATATACGCTGCCCAGAATCCTTCAGGAGTTGGGCAGCATATAAATTTAATTAATAAGTAATAATAAAAAATAAATATTTATGTATTCATTCCAGATTGCCTCTCATTTATTCCAGATTGCTGCAAAGGTTCCCTATTTTTCACCAGTTCGGATATAATCCTTTCCTCAAACTTTTCAGTTTATAAAGGCATTCAATGCAAACCTTCACAACTCCCAAAGTGAACACATGTTTAAGGGAAGGAATTCCAATTTTCCAGCTTTCTTTTGGGGACTGTTCTTGCCATCCCCTCTCTTCCACTTGGCTCTTCTTTTATCATCCCCCCCCACCGCCCAAAATAATCATGCCCAATCAAGTGCTTTAGGATTGGACTCCCATCTTCCTCTTCAGTTGGGGTTGATGGGAGTTTGAGTCCCCAATCTGGGAGAAATCGTTCCCCAAAGTCTCCCACTCCTGATATGCATGGTTCACCTCCAGTGATGGGCTGCCAAAATGTTTACTGCCACGTTTTGGTGTGGCTTATTTTGTGGGTGTGGCTTGATGGTCACATGACTGGGTAGGAGTGGCTTGCCGGCCATGTGGCCAAGTGGGAGTGGCTTGACAATCATGTGACCAGGGGGTGACTTAAAGGTCATATGACTGGGTGGGGGTGGCTTACCCACCAAGATAAGTTTTCAAAGAGGTGCTTGGACTCTTTTTCAATTGATTAAGTCCCATTATTTGAATAGCCACAAAAAGGACAAATGACAGACAGCATTATTTCTTGAAGAGCACAGTCACATTTTCAGGTTTTGTGCTGAACCCACAAGGTTCAGTAGGACAAAAGATTAGGCAGGTAGCTCAGTTTTCTTGAATTGCTATAAAAGTTCAGTTCTAGATAATGATTAAAGCATTCATGGGCAAAAATATACTATTTAATTATTTCCTATTTTGAATTAAGGATCGTAGTAAGGCAGTGTTTCCCAACCTTGACAACTTGAAGTTATTTGGACTTCAACTCCCAGAATTCCCCAGCCAGAGAACGCTGGCTGGGGAATTCTGGGAGTTGAAGTCCAAATATCTTCTGGGAAACACTGTAGTAAGGTACTAGAGAAGGAAGGTCAATAAAAAACTATTAAGTATTCAATAAATCGTGGATAAACTTACTACCCGACTGCGTCTCCCCCCCGGGGGCAGCAGACTATTACTGGTTCCCCCCCAAAGGGCCGCCACCCCGTTACCTCCCCGAGGGAAGGAATCCCCTTCCCGGGATCGGTCTACCTCGAGGCCCACGCCCGCCATCAACTCACCCTGCCGGCCCACGATCTCGGCCACATGCTCGGAGCTGGGCACCGGGACGCACTCGGTGGTGTTGACGCTCTTCCTTCGCAGCAGCGCCGCCTGCTCTCCGTTCAAAACCGACCCGGGCGGCATCCCGGCTACCACCGCCGCCGCCGCTGCTGCAGCCGCCGCCGCTCCGGGCGGCCCGTAAGATTGCGAGAGCATCGCCGCCATCACCCCGGCGTGGACATCGTCGCCGGGCCCGTAGAGCGCCCCGCCCAGCGCTCCCGCTTCGGGCACCTCGAAGGCCGAGCCGGCGGCGGCGAGCGGTAGTGTAGAGACCGAAGGCGGCAGCAGGACCGAGCCCAACCCCGGGGGCAAAAGCGGCGGCGAGGAGGAGGCCGGCGGGGGCAGCAAAAGCAGCGAGGCCGGGCCGCAGAGGACGCCGCCTGCCCGGGGCTCCAGGAAGCCTTCCTCGTCCTCCTCCTCTTCCTCCTCCTCAGCGGCCTCGTCGTCTTCTTCTTCGTCCTCCGGCGGCTCCTCCAAGTCCAGCTCCAAGTCGCCGCCGCCTCTTTCTCCTTCTTCTTCCTCAGGCGCCGCCTCCTCCTCTTCCTCCTCCTCCTCGTCGTCTTCTTCCTCCCGGGCGGCCTCGTCGCCGCCTTCCTTCAGGCCCAGGGCGGCCAGCCGCTCCCTCAGCAGCCCCGTGTCCGGCAGCAGCGGCGGCTGAGGGGAAGACGGCTGAGCATGGTGGTGGTGGTGGTGGTACTGGAGCAGCAGGCCCGGCGGCGGCCTGGGCGGGGCGGCCGCCAGCGGCGGCAGCAGCAGCCGCGCTCCCAAGTCGGGAGGCTCTTCTTCGGGAGGCGACGGCGAGGCGCTGCCGCTCGGCATGGCCGGCGGAGGAGAAGAAGAAGAAAGGGACGGCGAGGCGCTCCGGCTACGCGGGGCCCGGAGACATGCTGGGGCGGCTGAGGCGGCGGCGGGCTCTCCGGCCGCTGCTTCTTCCTCCTCCTCCTCTTCTTCCTCCTCCTCCGCCGCCGCTGCTGCTGTCTCTTGGGGGGCGGCCTGGGCGTTGCTGCCGCCGCCACCGCTGATGGCGACGCTGCTGCTGCCGCCGCCGCCACGGCCCGCGCTCGCCTCAGCGCTTCTTTTGTTCCATGGCGGCGGCTGCGGCGGCGGCTGCTGCAGCTGCTGCTTCTCTCCGCCGGCTCCAGCTGCGGCAGCGGCGGCCGCAGGCAGCAGCAGCGGCGGTGACGGCCCGGGCAACTCCAGCCCCGCCCCGCGCCGCTCCCCCAGCCGGGCGATTGGGTGGCGGCCGCGCGGGGGAAAGCAGGGGCCGGGGCTCGGCGGCGGGAAGCGGCGGCGGCGGCGCCTGGGATTGGCGGGCGGCCGCGAGACCAGCGGCGAATGCCGAGGGTGGCGGTGGCGGCGGCGGTTTGTCGGGCTCCTTCTCCGCCTCCGGTCCGGTCCCCGCGGGCAGCATCCACACGCGGCCCACCCTGCTGGCTCTGCCCAATCTCGGCTGCGGGGAGGGCGGCGGCGGCCCGGGATTGTTGGGTTGGCCCGGCGGGTATTGTGACGGGGCGCCAGAGGGAAAAAAAAACCTGAGGAGAAGAAAAAGCGGCGCCAAGGCGGGAAAAAAAGGAGCCCTGTTGTGGGGTTCGGGGAAAGGGGCGGTCTTCATAGGAGACCTGGAGGCCGAAACGGGCCTCTTTTGCAGGCCTTGATTTGACCCGGCTGGCTGGATTTGCATCGTGCTATGAACGCCCTTCTCCGCCCCGAAGCGAGGGTTGAATCAGGTTTAGTGGGTTGTGGGAATGGACTTGTCGAAGGAGCATGGGGGTGGGGGTGGGAGGTGAGGTGTGGTGTTCAAACTTCGAAGGGTTTATTTATTTATTTATTAGATTTGTATGACGACCCTCTCCGCAGACTCGGGGCGGCTCACAACAATAATAAAACAATATACAGAGAACAAATCTAATATTTAAAATCTAAAAACCCATTATTTAAAAGAACATACAACACAAGCATACCATACATAAAACTATATAGGCCTGGGGGGGAAATTCCCCCATGCCTTATGCCAGAGGTAGGTTTTAAGGAGTTTGCGAAAGGCAAGGAGGGTTGGGGCAATACTAATCTCCCGGGGGGGGGGGAGCTGGTTCCAGAGGGCCGGAGCCGCCACAGAGAAGGCTCTTCCCCTGGGTCCCGCCAGATGACATTGTTTAGTTGACGGGACCCAGAGAAGGCCAACTCTCTGGGACCTAACCGGTCGCTGGGATTCGTGCAGCAGAAGGCGGTCTCAGAGATATTCTGGCCCGATGCCATGAAGGGCTTTATAGGTCATAACCAACACTTTGAATTGTGACTGGAAAATGATTGGCAACCAATGCAGACTGCGGAGTGTTGGTGTGACATGGGCATACCTAGGGAAGCCCATGATTGCTCTCGCAGATGCATTTTGCACGATCTGAAGTTGAAAGTAGTAATACACAGTCACACACACAAAAGCCTTTTCTTTCCTACCAGAGGTTAGAACAAGAAGCAATGGGTGGAAACTAAATAAGGAGACAAGCAACTTAGTACTAACGAAAAATTTCCTGACAGAATAATTAACCCAGTATTTCTCAAATAGAAATAGGGGGTGCGAAGCAAAGGGGGGGGGGTGACCTTGGGGAACATGTCTTTGGTGCAGATGCTCTCAGTGTACATAAAAGAAAAGATACATTTGTCAAGAATCATGTACAACATTTAAGGATTGCCATAGGGGTCAAATAAGCAACCAGGAAACAATATTAATATAAATTGTAAAGATACAAGCAACAAGTAAGGTGGAGAAGATGGGTGATGGGAACGATGAGAAAAAACTAATAGTAATAGTAGTGCAGACTTAGTGGATAGATTGACAGTGGTGAGGGAATTATTTGTTTAGCACATTGTTTCCCAACCTTGGCAACTTGAAGATATTTGGACTTCAACTCCCAGAATTCCCCAGCCAGCGAATGCTGGCTGCGGAATTCTGGGAGTTGAAGTCCAGATATCTTCAAGTTGCCAAGGTTGGGAAACACTGGTTTAGACACTGTTCTTGTGTCTAGTTGTTTTGCAGTCTCTATAGCATCGTTTTGAGGGTTCAGTTTTTCACTATTATGACCTTTGGAGCGATCATGTAATCCGAATTAAGATGTTTGGCAACTGATTCATATTTATGACGGCTGCTGTGCCCCAAAGTCATGTGATCCCAATGGGCGACCTGACAAGCAAAGTCAAAGGGGAAGCCGCATACAAATTTAATAATAATTTAATAAATAAATTCACTTAACAACTGGCTTACTAACTGCAGTGATTCAATTAATCTCTGTGGCAAGAAAGGTGCTGCAAAACTCATTGAACAAATGTCTCACTTAACAACTGAAATTTTGAGCTGAATTTTGGTTGTAATTCAAGGACTACCTATATAGATGTTTGTGTGTGTAAGTCAGATAGCAGTGAAATCCATGCAAGTTACAGTACAGTACTAGCCAGGCCTGATCAGGGATTGAAATATCAGAGAGCATTTACCCCAGTCATTCTTTAGGTTGGTAATGTCTGCGGTACTTTGTCCTATTTTCAACTTGATCTAGGAAAGATTTTGAGCTTTCCTCTTCTCTAAGGTAGACTCAGAGGCAACTAACCAAGCATCTTTCCAACATAAAGCTCTTCCCAGATTGTTATCTCCAGAACATAAAATAATGGCAGGGACCTTGGAAATCATCTGGTCCAATGATGGCAAACCTATGGGACTGTCTTCTGCCTCATTATTATTATTACTATTATTATTAATAATAATAATTAGATCATGCAACCCAGAGGCCAATTAGGTCCCACAGAGTTTGCCTTCTCCAGGTCCCATCAGCCAGACAATGTCGTCTTGCGGGACTTAGGGGAAGAGCCTTCTCTGTGGCGGCCCCAGCCCTCTGGAATGAACTCTCCCCGGAGATACGTACTGCCCCCTCCCTCCTGGTCTTTCCTAAAGCTTTGAAGACCTACCTCTGCCGGCAAACATGGGGACCATGAATTACAAGATTGTCCCCAGCTGATATGAATGATTGAATGTGGATGATTGCATAAGGAGTTTTAGATCTTTACTAATTTTGCATATGTTTATAAAGAATTAGATTTCTCGTGTATATTCTGTGTGTTTACCATGTTCTACGCTGCCCTGAGTCGCTTGGAGAAGGGCAGAATAGAAATCTAAGAAATAAATAAATAAACCTGTCAGATCTGCCTCCCTTCAGGATCTAGGAAAGTAAAACTCAGAGTCCATTTGGACTTCAAAGAGCACTTTTACTAGATAAGAAGTGAACGCATCAAAAGTAAAGCAAAGTCTGATGGAAATGATGTGCAGAATGCGCATTACAAAGATCCCCAAACCCTCCCCAACAGTCCCTGGGCCATCCACTCAATCCCTATGTTCTATCCCGGGCTTTTCAGATCGAAAGAAATGTCTAAAACCTACGATTTAAGCTTTGAATTACACTATTTGAAAAAGCAACATTTACGAGCAGAATTCCGTCTTTAAAAGTTCGTGGAATAGATTTCTATGCTGTGAAGTTATCAGATAAGCTTCGGGGTAAGGCACCGTCTTCAGGCCTAATGGCATTCCAACAAGATAAGACAGGCAATGAGTCATAAGGTATACAATTCAGTTCACCGCATTCTGACAGGTGGGCAGTGTCTCGCAGAGGACTTTTGCAGAGGAGAAATCAGGTATTCAGGGGAGCATTTTCTAGAACCCCAGATCTAACACAGCATCCATGAAACCAACGTTGAAACTCCACCCAGAATTGCACAAGATCTTTCCCTTTTATACCTGCTGGGAATAGTCAGCAAACCCCCTAGAGTTAAAATTACAAATTACTTCCTTTTACCATATAAGGGTTGTTATGTCTGCTTTGTAACCTGAATCTAGCATCTAAGAGTGGTTCATCCACTCTAAAGTTCCCTTTGTCCTCTGACTCGGACCAATCCCCCATTGACATATCTGCCACCTCTGGTAGTTCCTTGAGTTCATTCAGGTCTTTTTCTCCATCACTCTTACTCTCTGCATCAGCTGGCAACCCCACTGGCCTAGGGTATCAAGAGGGGCCTGGCTCATCCTCCTCAGAGTTTGACATTGCCAGAGGTGGACGAGGAGCGCTCACAACACCCTATGTCCTTAGGTGTCAGGTGGGTGCATTATCCTTTAGGTTTTCAACATCTGGTATGCAATGGCCGTTGACCTTGAGCCTACGATAAACATGTCCATGATGCATGACTGTGCCAGGAGGAGGATGTTGGTGCTAACCCTCCCCCAACAGCTTTCAAACTTCTACCCAGAATTCTCCAGCACATCTTCCCCCCTCCCAAAATTCCAGTGCCCTCTCCCACCATTTCAATGGAAGCCGATGCAAGCAGAACATGAAGAATTGCAGAGGCTGATATAACTTTTTTTTTTTTTTTGCTTCAGTGCTGTTGTGGTTAGCTCTGGCCCAGCTCCTGCCCCAAGGACTGTGGATGTGGGGGAGACATCCACATGCTGAGGCCTGTTTTGCTCCCAGTGGAATCTGCTGATGAAGGCTCCTCTGACCAAGAAGACATGAGTGACAGGGAGGAGGGGAGTGTGGCAGACAGCTCAGAAGGAGATCAATTATCTAGCTCCTCCTTGGATTCAGAACAAGAGTTAATGATACAGCCACGCATGCGAAGAGCGATGCATAGACAGCAACAACTGAGAGATTATTATCAAAGAAAATGAGGCCACCTGTGGTTGGGTGGGGCTGTGGTAATTAGTGAGGCTGCTATAAAGAGCAGCCTGTGGGGTTTGGCCATTGTGGAGGATTATCTGATTGTTGTGTTTCATGCCTGCTTTGCTGACTTTGATCTTTGTGTGCTGATTTTTCCCTGGTTTGAAACTAAACCAGAGCAAAGTGTGTTTCACTTTGTGAAAGAAGAAGGACTGTGAATTGCCTCACAGCTGCAAGCTAAGTATCACAGAACTGATAAGGGACTTGTACAAATTACCAGTTTGGAGACGAGTGCTCTTTGCTATACAAAAAGAGTGCTTAGTTTATTTGAATTTTTGGTATAAAGAACATTGTTTTGAATTTTCAAACGTGTGTGTGTCTGAAATTGTATCTGTGCATTTTCGGGAGGATTCTACCAGAGAGCTCGACAGAACAGGTGCCAAAAGTGCATGTGTGCCAGGACGCACAAGGTAGCATGCGGAGCCACATCTGGGCACATGAGACATTGCCTTATATCTTCTTGGTACTTTTAATAGGAAAATATGCAGGTGCTTTAATGAGTTTAGGTGCTTTAAATTTAAGCAGATAGCTGAAATTGTCACTTTAATTCCTGGGCATATTTTTCTGAAATCGCCTCTTAAACATTGCCCGATATTTTTAGTTCCTTGTGCCTCTATAATAACTGCTATTCTTTGCAGTGATTTAAATTTTAAACTGATCGCTAGATCATGGTTGTAATCATCTTGCAAAAGTTTCTCGGTTTTTAAACCTTGCTTTAGCTGCCCAAGTCTGATCATTTTTTTAAAAAAAGAGGGACAATAGCCCCACTGCCAAGTGGGTCTTCAACACAGGGGAGTATCTTAATTTTGTGTGTGTGTGTGTGTTTCATTAACAAATCTTACATTGTGAATTCAGCCCCTTTGACTTGCTCTCAGTAAGCATTTTGTGTGGACATGTTTACTGTTGTGGGTTTTGTATGCTGCTTTAAACAGGGATTCACAATCTTTAGAATAAGCAGAACATATTTTAAAACATTTCTAGAGTCTTTGGCAATAAACAGCGAAGCAGTGGGGATGAGTTTGGATCTGGGAGATCCGAATTAGGCAGAGTTGAAATCTGTAAATCCAAAGTGAATTGCCTTCTGGAGATACAGTAACTTATATAATTTATTGTTCCCAAATTACATATAAATAATTGAATGAATAAGCCAAGCTCGTAACACACTTTGTAGGAGTTCAAATTAATCTTTTAAGTCCAAAAAAGGTTTTGGTAATCTCTGCTACATTTTTATGGTATAAACTACACTTTTTTACACCAACAATTTGCCTTTGTTTTTCATGATCTGCCACAGTATGATTGCTGGTTATTGCTCAGTAGATGTTGGCAATTTACCAGGCTTCATAGACTAACTTTCAGAAACTGCTTGGTGGCATGCCAACGTGCCTCAAAAATTGGGCATGTGATTAAATGATCCCATAATAGTTTCCATGTATACCAAAAGGCTCAATGCCACATTCTTCTCATTGTCAAAGACATCTGAATTAGCTGCTCGGGGATATCTAATGTGCCCTAAGAGACTGCTAATATGAATTATATGCTATTAGGTCATGCTTCTGTTCATGCTACGAAAACATATAGCCAGATTTTGAAAAGAAGAATTATATTCCACTGGGGGATGACCAAAAACAGCAAAAGAAGGGGAAAAAAAGATTGAATGCTAATATAGTTTCAAAGGGTAGCAATTTTTGTAGTAATTTTATACTTGTATAAATGCTTGGATAAACACCAACCACACTCTTTAACGCCAGTCTGGCTTTAAGCATGGTGTTGCATGTATTAAAGCTGTTGATCCAACATGCCCCCTGAATACTGAAATACTTGCAGATAATTTTAGCTTTTCACACAATTCACATCTTGCATGTAGCTTTATTTTCAAGCAGCTTCTGTACAATGGGCTACATGTAGTCCACAATTTACGTTTATTTAGTGCAGTGCTTCTCAAATAGTGGGGCGCAATACCAGGGAAGCATATGTGACTCCAGGGACCATGTATGGTCCCTCTCGATTGATTCCCCCAGACTGCGAGTGTTCTGTCGGGCTCTCTGGTAGACTCCTCCCAAAAATTCACAGGTACAAATTTCAGACACACACGTGTTTGAAAATTCAAAACAATGTTCTTTATAATGAAAATTCACTTAAACCAAGCCCTCTTTTGGTATAGCAAAGAGCACTCGTCTCCAAACAAACTGGTAATTTGTACAAGTCCCTTATCAGTTCTGTGATACTTAGCTTGCAAGCTGTGAGGCAATTCACAGTCCTTCTTTCACAAAGTGAAACACACTTTGCCCTGGTTTAGTTTCAAAGCGGGGGAAAATCAGCACACAAAAAGTCAAAGTCAGTAAAGCAGTCACGAAACACAACTATCAGATAATCCTCCACAATGGCCAAACCCACAGGCTGCTCTTTATAGCAGCCTCACTAATTACCACAGCCCCACCCAACCACAGGTGGCCTCATTTTCTTTGATAATAATCTCTCACTTGTTGTTGCCTATGCATCGCTCTCCGCATGCCTGGCTGTATCATTAACTCCTGTTCTGAATCCAAGGAGGAGAGAGATAATTGATCTCCTTCTGAGCTGTCTGCCACACTCTCCTCCTCCCTGTCACTCATGTCTTCTTGGTCAGAGGAGCCTTCATCAGCAGATTCCACCGGGGGCAAAACAGGCCTGCAGCATGTGGATGTCTCCCCTACATCCACAGTCCTTGGGGCAGGAGCAGGGCCAGAGCTAACCACAACACTGAGTGTTTTCCCAGTTGCACGCTGCTCCGATCCTAAAAGAGAAAGCCAGGCGGGTCGCAAAGGCTGCGTGGGTTCCTCTTGTTCTTGGCGGGCAGCGTGGTAGCCATGAATGGTGTGGCGAACCTGCTGCTGGACAAGGAGGAACATCCTCTGCAGCTGGGCAAAAGCTTCGAACGGCACCCTAAAACCTCCTTCCACACCATTCGCCGTAAGTGCTCAAGAAAGGCAGCGCTTATGAGTCAGGCCGGCAACCCCAAAACATCGGTTTGATTAAGCTGGCCTGGCCCCCTGTCAAAAGAGGGCCATAACCATGGTAGCCTATGCCTGCCTAACCAAAAACAGGCGCCACTGAGTTCAGTGTGACCTACTCCCAGGTAAGTCCTACACATTTATTTTTATTTATTTATTTATTTATTTATTCTTTGTCCAATATACAATACATATGAAAGAGAATAAACATTAAGTAATATATATAAAGATAGGAAGTAAAAAAAGAAGAGAAGTAGATGGGAAGGAGAGAATATATATGATATAAGGGGTAAGGAAAGACAATTGGACAGGGGACGACAGGTACATCAGTGCACTTATGTACGCCCCTTACTGGCCTTTTAGGAACCTGGAGAGGTCAATCGTGGAGAGTCTAAGGGAGAAGTGTTGGGGGTTGGGAGTTGACACTATTGAGTCCGGTAATGAGTTCCACGCTTTGACAACTCGATTGTTAAAGTCATTTTTTTACAGTCAAGTTTGGAGCGATTAATATTAAGTTTGAATCTGTTGTGTGCTCTTGTGTTGTTGCGGTTGAAGCTGAAGTAGCCGTTGACCGGAAGGACGCCGCAGCGTATGATCTTGTGGGCAATACTTAAATCGTGTTTTAGGCGCCGCAGTTCTAAGCTTTCAAGACCCAGGATAGTTTGTCTATTTTTGTAGGGTATTCTGTTAAAGACTTTGGTATACTAATAACAAAAGATTTAAGTGCCAAAGCCCACTGCAACAACATAGCCAAGAAGGCTTCAAGAGTTGTAAACCTAATCCTACGTAGCTTCTGCTCTGGCAATCTCACACTACTTACCAGAGCTTACAAAACTTTTGCCAAACCCATCCTCGAATACAGCTCATCTGTTTGGAACCCATATCGCATCTCAGACATTAACACCCTTGAAAATGTCCAAACATACTTCACCAGAAGAGTCCTTCACTCCTCCACTCGAAATAGAATACCCTACCAGGCTAGACTTTCAATCCTGGGCCTAGAAAGTTTAGAACTAAGACGCCTTAAACAAGATCTAAGTATTGCCCACAAGATCAAATTCTGCAATGTCCTACCTGTCGGCGACTACTTCAGCTTCAACCACAACAACACAAGAGCACACAACTTAATATTAACCGCTCCAATCTTGACTGTAAAAAATATGACTTCAGTAACCGAGTTGTCGAAGCGTGGAACTCATTACCGGACTCCATAGTGTCATCCCCAAATCCCCAACAATTTACTCTTAGATTATCTACGGTTGACCTATCCAGATTCCTAAGAGGTCAGTAAGGGGCGAGTACAAGTGCACTAGAGTGCCTTCCGTCCCCTTTCCTATTGCTCTCCTATATCTCCTATACCTTTCTTCTATTCCTATATCTCTTCTTCTATTCTTTCATTGATATATTCTATTACTATATCTTCTTTTCTATTCTTTCATAGATATATTTTACTATGAGTATCTCCTCTATAACCTTCATCATGTATTTTACTATGTGTATATAGATATACAGTAATACCTCGTCTTACGAACCTAATTGGTTCCGGGGGGAGGTTCGTAAGACGAAAAGTTCATAAGACGAAACATTGTTTCCCATAGGAAACAATGTAAGTTCAATTAATCCGTGCAACGGAAAAAAAACCGCAAAAAAACGCCGCCGCCTTGTCTGTTACCTTTTGAAACAGCTGGGGGGGCTTCTCAGTGTCCTCCTGAACCTGAACGCCAAACCTGAACTTCCGGGTTCGGCGTTCGGGAGGCTGCCGAGAAGCCCCCCGGCTGTTTTAAAAGGTGACAGCCGGGCGGCGGGGCTTCTCGGCGGCCTCCCGAACGCCGAACCCGGAAGTTCGGCAAAAGTTCGGGTTCGGGAGGCCGCCGAGAAGCCCCGCCGCCCAGCTGTCGTCTTTTAAAACAACCGGGGGGCTTCTCGGCGTCCTCCTGAACCCGAACGCCAAACCCGGTGGGGCTTCTCGGCGGCGGCGGCGGTGGGTTCGTAAGAAGGAAAAAGTTCGTAAGAAGAGGCAAAAAATTTCTGAACCCCGGGTTCGTATCTCAGGTTGTTCGTTAAGACGAGGGGTTCGTATCATGAGGTCCACTGTATACCCACTAAAACCCTCATTGTGTATTGGACAAAATAAATAAAATAAACAAACAAACAAACAAACAATAAATAAATAAATAAATAAATAAATAAGTGGGTAGAGCAGCCTTCCCCAGCCAAGAGTTTGCTTGTAGCTTATAATAAGCAAAATAATAAATATTAACACTACAATTCTACTGGGGCCCAGATCGGAGAGTTGGGGAGTTGCAAAATGTTTACTTCTTCCTGGGGGATGGGGTGGGGTGTAACAAAAAATAATTGAGAAGCACTGGATTAATGTCTTACCTTGGTTCAAAAGGGCAGCCTTTTAGGATAAAATCTTTGTGGGCTCCATGCTCCTTAGTGTTAGGCCAATCTTGCAAAAGCTGCCCATTGTTTTCATTGCCCATTGCTGTGCCCCAACAGCTGCATAAATCAAACATACTGTAGGTGAGTGCCACGGATAATAGGATCCAGGACAAAAACTATCAGCGCAAATATCATGGAAAATAAGTAACCCATCCTTTCTAAGGGGCTGCCCCATAAAGATGTGTTATGGAAGGGGAACTACAGATGCAAAAAGAAATTTATTATTAATTTGTATGCCGCCACTCTCCGTAGACTCCGGGCGGCTCACAACAGCAATAGAACAATTCATAACAAATCTAATAATTAAAAAAAACCCATTATTAATCAGACATACATACAAACATACCATACATAAATTGTATAGGCCCCGGGGGAGATATCTCAGTTCCTGGCGGCAAAGGTGGGTTTTAAGGAGTTTATGGAAGGCAAGGAGGGTGGGGGCAGTTCTAATGTCCGGGGGGGAGCTGGTTCCAGAGAGTTGGGGCCACCACAGAGAATGCTCTTCCCCTGGGCCACGTCAATCGACATTGTTTAGTCTACGGGACCTGGAGAAGGCCAACTCTGTGGGACCTAACTGGTCGCTGGAATTTGTGCTGCAGAAGGCGGTCCCGGAGATATTCTGGTCCGTTGCCAAATCTAATTACCGGTACCTTCTACAAATATTTTATTTATTATTTATTTATTTATTTATTTATTTATTTTGTCCAATACACAATGAGGGTTTTAGTGGGTATATATCTATATACATATACTAAAATACATGATGAAGGTTATAGAGGAGATACTCATAGTAAAATATATCTAAGAAATAATAGAAAAGAAGATATAGGAATAGAACATATCAATGAAAGAATAGAAGAAGAGATATAGGAATAGAAGAAAGGTATAGGAGATATAGGAGAGCACTAGGACAGGGGACGGAAGGCACTCTAGTGCACTTGTACTCGCCCCTTACTGACCTCTTAGGAATCTGGATAGGTCAACCGTAGATAATCTAAGGGTAAAGTGTTGGGGGTTTGGGGATGACACTATGGAGTCCAGTAATGAGTTCCACGCTTCGACAACTCGGTTACTGAAGTCATATTTTTTACAGTCAAGTTTGGAGCGGTTAATATTAAGTTTAAATCTGTTGTGTGCTCTTGTGTTGTTGTGGTTGAAGCTGAAGTAGTCGCTGACAGGTAGGACATTGCAGCATATGATCTTGTGGGCAATACTTAGATCTTGTTTAAGGCGTCTTAGTTCTAAACTTTGTAGGCCCAGGATTGAAAGTCTAGTCTCATATGGTATTCTGTTTCGAGTGGAGGAGTGAAGGGCTCTTCTGGTGACGTATCTTTGGACATTTTCAAGGGTGTTGATGTCTGAGATGCGATATGGGTTCCAAACGGATGAGCTGTATTCGAGGATGGGTCTGGCGAAAGTTTTGTAAGCTCTGGTAAATAGTGTGAGATTGCCAGAGCAGAAGCTACATAGGATTAGGTTTACAACTCTTGAAGCTTTCTTGGCTATGTTGTTGCAGTGGGATTTGCCACTTAAATCTTTTGTTATTAGTATACCAAGGTCTATTAACCGAGTGGGGATTATCTGTGATAATTTGATTATTCAGTTCGTATTTGGAGTTCAGATTCTTCTTCCCAATGTGTAGGACAGAGCATTTGCTAGTTGAGATTTGGAGTTGCCATGGGCATCTTGTTTTTGCTGTGCATTTCACTTATTAGCACAAGGGAATTTATTTCCCTTGGATTTTAGGGCTGACTTGAGTATGAAAGCATCTTGCTTTACTGGCATTTTGGGGAAGGTTCCTTTTTAATAGGAAAAAAAGACTTTACTGGAAAATAGGGCATTTACTGGCTCACGTTTTACACGCACAATTCAAGGATCTCAGCAGATAGATATAATTGCCTTTTGAAACGACACCGGTGCCCAAAGGCTGTGATGTCTTACATCCTGTACAGTATATCAGAGGTAGGAGCTCAAAGGTGAGTGGAAAACTCGCATTGCTACCTTTTCCATATACTGTAAACCTCTGACTTGCAACAGCTGCATTAGCTGGAAAAGCTTTGAAGCGTAAACCTCAGCGAAATAATAGTCTTGGCTTCATCATTGGATTAAAGTTTACAGCACTTACAAGAAAAATCATGAAGTGTGCTTTCCTCTCTGGATAGAATAAGAAGGGACATTTCCAGGAAAACTGACCTCCTGAAATTAAATGGTTAACTAGACAAAACTAATTAATACACATATAATGAATGGCCTCATAGCGGCATAAACTACTTCTGACTCATTTTTTCTTTCGACATTTCAGCCTCATCTCCAAAGTTCCTGATTGGGGAAGAATTCTGCCTTTTCTATGATTTATGAAGCTTTTTTTTTTTACTCCTGTATTCTAATGGGGAGCAACATTGGAGTTGGTGTTGATTGGGTGTGTGTGGATTGTGTTTGTGGTCCCTTGTAGGCTGTTGGGGACTGGATGGGTGTCAACAAACTCAAACTCAACCCAGACAAGACGGAGTGGCTGTGAGTATTGCCTCCCAAGGACAATTCCATCTGTCCGTCCATTACCCTGGGGGGGGGACTATTGACCCCCTCAGAGAGGGTGCGCAACTTGGGCGTCCTCCTCGATCCACAGCTGACATTGGAACATCATCTTTCGGCTGTGGCGAGGAGGGTGTTTGCCCAGGTTCGCCTGGTGCACCAGTTGCGGCCCTATTTGGACAGGGAGTCATTGCTCACAGTCGCTCATGCCCTCATCACCTCGAGGTTCGATTACTGCAACGCTCTCTACATGGGGCTACCTTTGAAAAGTGTTCGGAAACTTCAGATCGTGCAGAATGCAGCTGCGAGAGCAATCATGTGCTTTCCCAAAAATGCCCATGTAACACCAACACTCCGCAGTCTGCACTGGTTGCCGATCAACTTCTGGTCACAATTCAAAGTGTTGGTCATCACCTATAAAGCCCTTCATGGCACCGGACCAGGGTATCTACGAGACCGCCTTCTGCCGCACGAATCCCAGCGAACAGTTAGGTCCCACAAAGTTGGCCTTCTCCAGGTCCCGTCGACTAAACAATGTCGTTTGGCGGGGCCCAGGGGAAGAGCCTTCTCTGTGGCGGCCCCGACCCTCTGGAACCAACTCAACCCTGGAGATTAGAATTGCTGTCACCCTCCTCGCCTTTCGTAAGCTTCTTAAAACCCACCTCTGCCGTCAGGCATGGGGGAATTGAGACATCTCCCCTGGGCCTATACAGTTTATGCATGGTATGTTTGTGTGTATGTTTGCTTTTAATAATGGGTTTTTTAGTGTTTTTTAAATTATCAGATTTGTTGTACATTGTTTTATTGTTGCTTGTGAGCCGCCCTGAGTCTACGGAGAAGGGCGGCATACAAATCTAATAAATAAATATAATAAATGAATTGTAGAAAAGTATGATAAGGAGAGAATAGAAGAATAGTAGATATGAAATACAGGAGAGATACAGGAGAGACAATAGGACGGGGGACGGGAGGCACGCTAGTGCACTTATGCAATAATAATAATAATAATAATAATAATAATAATAATAATAATAATAATAATAATTTATTAGATTTGTATGCCACCCCTCTCCGAGGACTCGGAGCGGCTCACAACAAACAATACAATGTACAAATCCAATATTAAAAAACCCCCAATATTTAAAACCCTTATTAAAAAACAATCATGCAATCCAAACAAATCATACATAAAACAGAACAGGGGAAAAGGAATCCTCAGTCTGAGTATTGTATTGGCAGTTCTGTGTTAGCAAATACTTCAAAAGAAAAGGATTTAGGGGTAATGATTTCTGACAGTCTCAAAATGGGTGAACAGTGCAGTCAGGCGGTAGGGAAAGCAAGTAGGATGCTTGGCTGCATAGCTAGAGGTATAACAAGCAGGAAGAGGGAGATTATGATCCCGCTATATAGAATGCTGGTGAGACCACATTTGGAATACTGTGTTCAGTTCTGGAGACCTCACCTACAAAAATATATTGACAAAATTGAACGGGTCCAAAGACGGGCTACAAGAATGGTGGAAGGTCTTAAGCATAAAACGTATCAGGAAAGACTTAATGAACTCAATCTGTATAGTCTGGAGGAAAAGGGGGGACATGATCGAAACATTTAAATATATTAAAGGGTTAAATAAGGTTCAGGAGGGAAGTGTTTTTAATAGGAAAGTGAACACAAGAACAAGGGGACACAATCTGAAGTTAGTTGGGGAAAAGATCAGAAGCAACATGAGAAAATATTATTTTACTGAAAGAGTAGTAGATCCTTGGAACAAACTTCCAGCAGACGTGGTAGATAAATCCACAGTAACTGAATTTAAACATGCCTGGGATAAACATATATCCATCCTAAGATAAAATACAGAAAATAGTATAAGGGCAGACTAGATGGACCATGAGGTCTTTTTCTGCCGTCAGTCTTCTATGTTTCTATGTAACAGCCGAGGGGTATATCAATTTCCCCATGCCTGGTGACATAGGTGGGTTTTCAGGAGCTTATGAAAGGCAAGGAGGGTGGGGGAAGTTCGAATCTCTGGAGGGAGTTGATTCCAGAGGGCCGGGGCCACCACAGAGAAGGCTCTTCCCCTGGGTCCTACCATATGGCATTGCTTAGTCGACGGGACCCGGAGAAGGCCAACTCTGTGGGACTTAATCGGTCGCTGGGATTCGTGCTGTAGAAGGTGGTCCCGAAGGTATTCTGGTCCGATGCCATGTAGGGCTATATAGGTCATAACCAACACTTTGAATTGTGACCGGAAACTGATCAGCAGCCAGTGATCAGTTACACCCTATAACTTGGGTTTGTTTATTCCACAGAGTGTTGTGACTCACTGATTGTGGTTCAATGTTTTCCTCTTTTTCTGAATTGAGAATACAGTGTTCCCTCGCTTTTCGCGGGGGATGCGTTCCGAGACCGCCCGCGAAAGTTGAATTTCCGCTAAGTAGAGATGCGGAAGTAAATACACTATTTTTGGCTAAGAAAAGTTCACAAGCCAGCCCTTAACACTTTAAACCCCAAAATTGCAATTTTCCATTCCCTTAGCAACCATTCAGATTATTACTCACCATGTTTATTTATTAAAGTTTATTAAAAAAAATATTTATTAAAGGCAGACAAAAGTTTGGCGATGACATATGACGTCATCGGGTGGGAAAAACCGTGGTATAGGGAAAAAACCCCGCAAAGTATTTTTTAATTAATATTTTTGAAAAACCGTGGTATAGACTTTCCGTGAAGTTCGAACCCGCGAAAATCGAGGGAACACTGTATTTCCTATCTAGCCTGGATTGTTTCTAAGCAGATATAAGTTGAGAAAGCTCCTTGTTTTTCAATTGAAATATTTACATTTCAGCTAACACTGACCACAATCATGGCTGGTTCTTCTGTTTAAAATGAGGAATCTCCCAGAGCTTAACAGGGGCCATTTAAGGCTTTGATCCAACCTCTTCCGTAGTGCAAAAAAGATCATTTAAAAATAGCAACCATGGAACCATAGTTTGAAACACCACCACCCCGCCCCCATGGTATCATTTGAAAAGCTTTGCCCGACCAAAAGTTATTTGCAAACCTAGAATTATGTGAATGGCCTCTATAATCAGCCTTTGATGACTTTGTTTGTAAATCTTTGCTGGTTGCTAACATTTTAAAATAATACTCAGCGGGGAGTAGTAGATTTTAATTAATATGTCTTGCATTATTGCTCAGTTTAAAGTTTTAAACTGCATGTTACCAGTCTTCTCAACTCTTCAGCAAGATTTGGACTCCTTCCAGCTTTGGAGCCCCCAAGGGTAATAAAAATTAAACAGGCAACCTACAAAAGACTGAGCGAGACATAATTTAAATATTTTTTAAACTGCCTACATTTGTAGCTCTATTTGAATTGAAAGCAGAGGCGAAATAGTTCTTGTGTCTCTGTCCCCCTTCCCACATTGCCCCCAATCCAAATTACAGTTTTCACTAGCTTCATCCTGTTTTTAACTAGGAAGGGATAGAAGGGATATTCATTTCTTTTTTAAAAAAATATATTTCTTACATTTTTCACATTTTACAATAGTTTTTAAAGCAGATCTACAGCCTTTTTTAACATTCTTTTTTGTATATACAGTGATCCCTCGATTTTCGCGGGTTCAAACTTCGCGAAACGGCTATACCACAGTTTTTCAAAAAATCTTAATTAAAAAATACTCCGTGGTTCTTTTTCTATACCACGATTTTTCCCACCCGATGACATCATATGTCATCACCAAGAGTCACTTTTCTCTCTCTTTCTCTCTCTTTACTGTCATTCTCTGCTTCAATCATTTTCTCATTTCTCTTTTTTTCTCCCCTTTTTTCTATCATTTTTTTCTCTCTCTATCTTCCACTCTCCCCCCTCTTGCTCTCTCTCTCTGTTTCTCCCTCTCTCTCTCTCCCTCTCTCCTTTCTATCTCGCTCTGTCTGTTGCTCTCTCTCTGTGAGAACGTCTGCCCCGCCTCTCCTGCAGTCCCCTCACTGACAGCTGGGACGAAAGCGCTCTCAGCTAAGGGACTGCGAGAGGGGCAGGGCGGGCATTCTCAAAGCGCTCAGAGTGGCTAGCGGCCGAATGAGGAGGATGAGAAGCCGTAGCCGCCAGCGCTGCTGCAGGAGGACCCGTGCCCCAAGAAAGCCGGTGAGAGGGGTGGATCAGGCGGGCGGGGGGTAGCGGCGAGGGGGCCGGTGGCGCTGGGGGGGTGGCTGACATTCAAAGCAATCTTTGCCGGTCTCCGCACTTTCTTCGCTCCCCGCCCCCAATTTCAAGCCCGGCTCCTTGCGTGGCCTTGGAAAAGGGTGCACGGGGGTAGTTTTTGGCTGTCCATAGCCAAAAATGGTGTTTTTACTTCCGCATCTCTACTTCGTGGAAATTCAACTTTTGCGGGCAGTCTGGGAATGCAATTCCCCCCGAAAATCGAGGGATCACTGTACAGTATACATTTTTTACTAGGGTTGCCCAGAAAGTAACGCACCCCATTTTTTTTTCTCAGCCCACAGTAATGGTACGAATGCGATTCTTTGGATATATATTATTTGAATTGTCAGGGGTACGTGTGTTAGTTTTGCATTTCTTCAGACAACGTAGCTGCAGCAGTGTTTCGAAATGGCATCTGTAATTGATGTACATTACAAGCAGCTTGTTGTCATTGAATTTCTCACTGCAGAGAACGAACTATTGGGAACATTCACAAATGTTGCTGTACAGTTTATGGACAATCTGCAGTCGACAGAAGTATGGTTAGTCGCTGGGCACAGAGCGGGAGGCCATTAGAAGACGGTTCAGCAGAGCTCCAAGGCTTTGTGACCAGAAAAAGGAGTAGTACCGACAGGGCCTACACGGCCTTGTATCTCGCTGGAGGAAGGCCATAGAATGGGATGGAGATTACGTAGAAAAATAGGGAGTATAGAAGAAACATCATTCTTTTTTGTGTGTAAGTTTCATTGTGTTCAATATTTAAAACAATTAAATGCATACATTTCAAAAATGTGGTGCATTACTTTCTGGGCGACCCTCGTACATTATCTTACAATATTTTCTACTTCTACATCTTCTTCCTACACTTTCTCTTCATCTTTCTATCATCAATCCTGTCAGAGTCGTGTGCAGAGCAACCCTTGAGTTATCAAGAATGCGCAAATAGAAACAGGATATTGCAGTAAATACGTCAGGTCCATGGATTGCAAGGCAGTTCTTCCACTGAACATGGAAGCAGGATGCTGGGAGCTCCAGAGAGGGCTTTTCATGCTTTCCAGCACAGGCCTCCAATTCTTACAGGTCTCAACCACCCTGCTGTAGCTACAGGAGAATCTCACTTCCTTCCTTGTGGCGGGACCTCAATGGTAGTGTTGTGGTTAGCTCTGGCCCTGCTTCTGCCCCAAGGACTGTGGATGTGGGGGAGACATCCACATGCCGCAGGCCTGTTTTGCTCCCAGTGGAATCTGCTGATGAAGGCTCCTCTGACCAAGAAGACATGAGTGACAGGGAGGAGGAGAGTGTGGCAGACAGCTCAGAAGGAGATCAATTGTCTAGCTCCTCCTTGGATTTGGAACAAGAGTTAATGATACAGCCACGCATGCGGAGAGCGATGCATAGGCAGCAACAAGTGAGAGATTATTATCAAAGAAAATGAGGCCACCTGTGGTTGGGTGGGGATGTGGTAATTAGTGAGGCTGCTAAAAATAGCAGCCTGTGAGTTTGGCCATTGTGGAGGATTATCTGATTGTTGTGTTTCGTGCCTGCTTTGCCAACTTTGACCTTTGTGTGCTGATTTTTCCCTGCTTTAAAACTAAACCAGGGCAAAGTGTGTTTCACTTCGTGAAAGAAGAAGGACTGTGAATTGCCTCACAGCTGCAAGCTAAGTATCACAGAACTGATAAGGGACTTGTACAAATTACCAGTTTGTTTGGAGACGAGTGCTCTTTGCTATACCAAAAGAGGTCTTAGTTTATTTGGATTTTCGGTATAAAGAACATTGTTTTGAATTTTCAAACGTGTGTGTGTCTGAAATTGTACCTGTGCATTTTTGGGAGGATTCTACCAGAGAGCTCGACAGAACAGGTAGCACAATAGGTAGCGCAAAACTTTAGGAGAAACCCTTCCACCCTTCTACCTCTCACAATATTAGACATCACAGTATCACAAGTAGAGACCTTCAAATTTCTAGGTTCTATCATATCTCAAGACCTAAAATGGTTACCTAACATCAAAAACACCATCAAAAAAGCACAACAAAGAATGTTCTTTCTGCGCCAGCTCAGGAAGCTCAAACTGCCCAAGGAGCTGCTGATACAGTTCTACAGAGGAATCATTGAGTCTGTCATCTGCACCTCTATAACTGTCTGGTTTGGTGCTGCAACCCAACAGGACCGATACAGACTTCAGAGGAGAATTGCAGAAAAAGCAATTGCTGCCAACCTGCCTTCCATTGAGGGCCTGTATATTGCACAGAGTCAAAAAGAGGGTGGGGAAAATATTTACTGACCCTTCGCATCCTGGACACAAACTGTTTCAACTCCTTCTCTCAAAACGTCGCTACAGAGCACTGCACACCAAGACAACTAGACACAAGAACAGTTTTTCCCTGAACGCTACTAAAATAATTCCCTCAACACTGTCAGACTTCTTACTAAATCTGCACTTCAATTTCTACTAGTTTTTCACATCATTCCTATCATCCTTTCCCTCCCACTTAGGACTGTATGACTGTAACGTTGCTTGTATCCTAAGATTTTTATTAATATTGATTGTTTCTTCATTGCTTATTTGACCCTTATGACAATCATTAAGTGTTGTACCACATGATTCTTGACAAATGTATCTTTTTCTTTTATATACACTGAGAGCATATGCACCAAGACAAATTCCTTGTGTGTCCAATCACACGGCCAATAAAATTCTATTCTATTCTATTCTATTCTATTCTATTCTATTCTATTCTATTCTATTCTATTCTACTGTTTTCGCCTCTATAGATGCTTCTTGCCCCGGAGAAAGTTTTATTGAATCATATGGTGTTAAAATGTTACATTTACAGTGTTCCCTCACCACTTTGCAAAAATCGCTTACTGTTTTATGTTTACAGTGTTTCCTGTATGCTATTTTGCAGATTTTCGTTTATCGCAGGTGATCCTGGAATGTAACACCCGTGGTAAAAGAGGGAAACATAGAAACATAGAAGACTGACGGCAGAAAAAGACCTCATGGTCCATCTAGTCTGCCTTTACACTATTTCCTGTATTTTATCTTACAATGGATCTATGTTTATCCCAGGCATGTTTCAATTCAGTTACTATGGATTTACCAACCACGTCTGCTGGAAGTTTGTTCCAAGGATCTACTACTCTTTCAGTGAAATAATATTTTCTCATGTTGTTTTTGATCTTTCCCCCAACTAACTTCAGATTGTGTCCCCTTGTTCTTGTGTTCACTTTCCTATTAAAAACACTTCCCTCCTGAACCTTATTTAACCCTTTAACATATTTAAATGTTTCGATCACGTCCCCCCTTTTCCTTCTGTCCTCCAGACTATACAGATTGAGTTCATTAAGTCTTTCCTGATATGTTTTATGCTTAAGACCTTCCACCATTCTTGTAGCCCGTCTTTGGACCCGTTCAATTTTGTCAATATCTTTTTGTAGGTGAGGTCTCCAGAACTGAACACAGTACTCCAAACACTGTATTCTTTCCACCCCCCTCTTAAAAATATTTTGCTTCTGTTCCAAGAAGCTTCTTCAAACCAAGAAAGTCCAGTTATCTTCTGATAAGCATCTTTGGGGAAACTCCACCATTGCAATCTCTGTCTTCAAGACCCAATTTGATCTTGGTAACGACTAAGAAGCACTCCTTCTACACACATATTTTTTATTTTTATTTTTTGGCCTTACCTTTCCAGGATTGTTTTCAACATAATTCTGTCTTCTGCAGCTTAACCTACGTTCAATTTCTTTTCCTTAGGCAACATTCATGCAATGCATAGCATTCTAGAATTCTCTGAAACCAAGATTCACCGGGTTGATTCCAAATTTTGTCATAGTTAAGTAGGAATGAGCAAATTCAGCCCCATTGATTCCAATGGATCTTTTCCAAAATTGATAAAACCTGCACCAATAGCTTGTACGAAGTACAGTGGTACCTCTACCTAAAAACGCCTCTACTTACGAACTTTTGTAGATAAGAACCGGGTATACAATATTTTTTTGCCTCTTCTCAAAAACCATTTTCCACTTACAGACCTGAACCTCCAAAACTGTAACCAGAAAAGGCAGGGAGAAACCTCCATGGGGCCTCTCTAGGAATCTCCTGGGAGGAAACAGGGCCAGAAAAGGCGGGGAGAAGCCTCGATGAGGCCTCTCTAGGAATCTCCTGGGAGGAAACAGGGCCTCCACCCTCCCTGTGGTTTCCCCAATTGCACACATTATTTGCTTTTACATTGATACCGATGGGAAAAATTGCTTCTTCTCACAAACTTTTCTACTTAAGAACCTGGTCATGGAACAAATTAAGTTAGTAAGTGTTCTGTCGGGCTCTCTGGTAGAATCCTCCCAAAAATTCACAGGTACAAATTTCACACACACACACATTTGAAAATTAAAAACAATGTTCTTTACAATGAAAATTCACTTAAACTAAGCCCTCTTTTTGTATAGCAAAGAGCACTCGTCTCCAAACAAACTGGTAATTTGTACAAGTCCCTTATCAGTTCTGTGATACTTAGCTTGCAGCTGTGAGGCAATTCACAGTCCTTCTTCTTTCACAAAGTGAAACACACTTTGCTCTGGTTTAGTTTCAAAGTGGGGAAAAATCAGCCCACAAAGGTCAAAGTCAGCAAAGCAGTCACGAAACACAACAATCAGATAATCCTCCACAATGGCTAAACCCACAGGCTGCTATTTAAAGCAGCCTCACTAATTACCCCAGCCCCACCCAACCACAGGTGGCCTCATTTTCTTTGATAATAATCTCTCAGTTGTTGCTGCCTATGCATCGCTCTCCGCATGCGTGGCTGTATCATTAACTCTTGTTCTGAATCCAAGGAGGAGAGAGATAATTGATCTCCTTCTGAGCTGTCTGCCACACTCTCCTCCTCCCTGTCACTCATGTCTTCTTGGTCAGAGGAGCCTTCATCAGCAGATTCCACCGGGGGCAAAACAGGCCTGCAGCATGTGGATGTCTCCCCCACATCCACAGTCCTTGGGGCAGGAACTGGGCCAGAGCAACCACAACAGTAAGTAGAGGTACCACTGTACTACCGGTAATTTAGTATTTTGATTAGCTCCCTCTGAGTATCCTTATTGCATTTGCATTTGCAAAAAAGACCTTCACGTGGTTATTTAGGAATGTGAATAGGGATTTCAGGACTATACATCTTTTTTTGGAATTCTAGTTCTAATAAAATTCTAGAAACTTGAGAGGTTGATTATTTTGCTTCTTTTTCCAAACTGTCGGTGCTTCACTTCCTGCTGAGTCATAGCCAAGATCAAACTGAACTGAATGTTAAATTCGGTTCAGAATGTTTCTAGGAATATTTGAACAGTCATACATGATCAGGACGATGTTTGGGACAAATTGTGACCATTTTTCCCCCTTATAAAAACCCAGGGAATTTATTTCAGCAGACGGGGGGAAAAGATCTCTGTCAATTTAAATCAGTGCTGTTGCTTGAAAAGTGTAACATTGCTGCAAAATAGCCATCACTCATTCTTTATGATTTCTGCTTCTCACTATTTTATTTGTTATTTTGTCAAAGCATGTATAAGATAACAGATATAATTATAAACATGATTACGAATACAGGAAATAGACATGAATAAATGGGGACAGGGGATGGTAGGCATGATAGTGCACTTATGAATGTCCCTTACAGACCTCTGGTCAACAGTAGACGGTCTAAGGTTAAAATTGTGGGGGGCTTTGGGATGAAACCAGAGTGATCAATGCCTGGAATGCACTACCTGACTCTGGTTTCATCCCAAACCCCCCCACAATTTTAACCTTAGACCGTCTACTGTTGACCGAGCCCTGCCGCGGGAACGAAGCGAGTGGGGCGCTCCCCGCCCGGCTGCGGCTCTTGTAACTCGGCCCGGGATGGGTGTGACTCTACGGGCTGCCCTCGTCGGGGAAAGGGAGGGGAGGGGAGGGGAAGAGAGGGCCAGGAGGATACAGAAGGGAAGGAAGGAAGGAAAAATAGGGAGGGAAGGAAGGGAAAGACGGAGGGGAAGGAAGGGGAAGAGGGAGGAGAAGGAAACAGGAAGAAGAGATAGGTTGGTTGGTTGGAATGAAGGAAGAAGGGAAAGAAGGAGAAAGGGGAAGGGAAGGAAGGAAAGGAAAAGAGGAGGGGGGAAAGGAAGGAAGGAGAGATAGGTTGATTGTAATTGAAAATTACAATTGAAAGTAATTGAAAATTACTTTTGCCAGCTTCCGGAGAACGAGAGAGAGTGAGAGCGATGACAGAACAAGATAGAGAGAAAGTGAGAGAGAGAGAGAGAGAGAGAGAAATAGGGGGAGAGAAAGAGATAGCAAGAGAAAGAGAACGAGAGAGAGAAAGAGTGTTAGAGAGAAAGCAAGAGAGAGAGAGAAAGAAAACAAGAGAGGGAAAGTGAGAAAAAGAGAGAGAGAGAAAGAGGGGGAGAGATAGAGAAAGAGAGAGAAAGAAAAGAGAGAGATCAGAGAGGAAGGAAGAGTGTGAGAGAGGAAGAAAGCAAGATAGAGAAAGAGAGAGAGAAAGAAAGTAAGAGATGAGAGAGGAAGGAAGAGAGAGAGAGGAAGAAAGCAAGATAGAGAAAGAGAGAGAGAGAGAAAGAAAGAGAGAGAGAGATGAGAGAGGAAGGAAGAGAGTGAGAGAGGAAGAAAGCAAGAGAGAGAAAGAGAGAGAGAAAGAAAGAAAGAAAGAGAGAGAGGGGAAGAAAGCAAGATAGAGAAAGAGAGAGAGAGATAGAAAGAGAGAGAGAGAAATGAGAGAGGAAGGAAGAGAGTGAGAGAGAGGAAGAAAGCAAGATAGAGAAAGAGAGAGAGAAGGAAAGAAAGAAAGAGATGAGAGAGGAAGGAAGAGAGTAAGAGAGAGGAAGAAAGCAAGATAGAGAAAGAAAGAGATGAGAGAGGAAGGGAGTGAGAGAAAGAAAGAAAGAAAGAGATGAGAGAGGAAGGAAGAGAGTGAAAGAGAGGAAGAAAGAGAGAGAGAGAGAAGAGTGGAAGGAAGAGAGAGAGAAATGATAGAAAAAAGGGGAGAAAAAAAGAGAAATGAGAAAATGATTGAGGCAGAGAATGACAGAAAAGAGAGAGAAACAGAGGGAGAAGTGATTCTTGATTTAAAGCATATGGTAAAAGCACTTAAATAATAACAGAGAAAAAAACCCAGCCCTCACCTGTTTTTATTAATAGTTTTGCTGGTTGTTTTAGTTTTAATAGTAATGGATTTTGGTTTTTTTAAATTATTATTGACAAAATTGAACGGGTCCAAAGACGGGCTACAAGAATGGTGGAAGGTCTTAAGCATAAACCGTATCAGGAAAGACTTAATGAACTCAATCTGTGTAGTCTGGAGGACAGAAGGAAAAGGGGGGACATGATCAAAACATTTAAATATGTTAAAGGGTTAAATAAGGTTCAGGAGAGAAGTGTTTTTAATAGGAAAGTGAACACAAGGACAAGGGGACACAATCTGAAGTTAGTTGGGGGAAAGATCAAAAGCAACCTGAGAAAACATTATTTCACTGAAAGAGTAGTAGATGCTTGGAACAAACTTCCAGCAGACGTGGTTGGTAAATCCACAGTAACTGAATGTAAACATGCCTGGGATAAACATATATCCATTGTAAGATAAAATACAGGAAATAGTATAAGGGCAGACTAGATGGACCACGAGGTCTTTTTCTGCCGTCAGACTTCTATGTTTCTATGTTTCTATGTTTCTATGTTTCTATGTTTCTATGTTTCTATGTTTCTATGTTTCTATGTTTCTATGTTTCTATGTTTCTATGTTTCTATGTTTCTATGTTTCTATGTTTCTATGTTTCTATGTTTCTATGTTTCTATGTTTCTATTAATTTCTTTTAATAAAAAAGAAGGGATTTATTTATTTATTTATTTATTATTTATTTCTATGCCGCCCAGTCCCAAGTTTTTCCTTATTTCCAGATTGCATTTCTTCTTGGTGAGGTTCCGCCCATTGCTTCTTGTCCTACCTTCAGGTGGCATGGATAATAAATAGATGCCATCTGCTCTGTGGCAGCCCTTTAAGGATTGGGAAACTACTATTGTATTCCCCCTCAGTTTTCTATTTATTGAGCTAAACATACTCATTCTCTTAGCCCTTGGTCATAGGATTTAGCCTCTAGGCCAGGGGTGTCAAACTCAATTTCATTGAGGGCCCCATCAGGGCTGTGTTTGACCTCAGAGGGCCGGGGGAGGGCTTGCCCAGGGTGTGTGGCCATGGTGGGCATGGCACCGGATTTGGGGGGCAGTAGTTTTAAAATGGCCGGGGGGGGGCAGACACTTAGGCTGTATGGGGCCCCAAAATTCCTGATGGTGGCCCTGTTTCCACCCATTGCTTCTTGTTCTACCCTCAGGTGCTTTGGAGAATAGGTTGACTCCTTCTTCTTTGCGGCATCCCCTGAGATATTGGAACAGTGTTATCAGGTCTCCCCTGGTCCTTTTTTTCACTAAACTAGAAATACCCAGTCCCTGCAACCGTTCTTCATATGTTTTAGCCTCTGATCCCCTAATCCTCTTTGTTGCTCTTTCTCTGTACTGCCTGCCCCTGTCCACAAGTCTTAAAAGATGCCAACCTTGGACCTCCCTGCTGTATGAGAACAGGGGAGCGGAGTGGTGCTGGTGAGCAGAGAGAACTCTTCCTATTGCTCATTGTCATAAACTTTCTGCTACCCAGCAGCAGTAATGGCAGTGCCCAGACATTATGGCTGCCTCTTTGCATCTGGCAAGAGGATGAAATACTACCGGGAATCAATGAGTCATTCACATTTTGCTGCCAGCTTATTGCATAACGTTACAAAGGATCCTTACTTACATGGGAAAGGGAGGGAGGTTGAGTTTCCTCCAGAGAGCACAAACAGGTAATGGTAGAACTGGTGAGTAAGTGGCAGCCCGGAGACACAGATTGCTGTTGCTATTATTATTCAAGATTAGGTAAACCACAAACGCTCTCTACATGGGGCTACCTTTGAAAAGTGTTCGGAAACTTCAGATCGTGCAGAATGCAGCTGCGAGAGCAATCATGGGCTTTCCCAAATATGCCCATGTCACACCAACACTCAGCAGTCTGCATTGGTTGCCGATCAGTTTCTGGTCACAATTCAAAGTGTTGGTTATGACCTATAAAGCCCTTCATGGCATCGGACCAGAATATCTCCGGGACCGTCTTCTGCCGCACGAATCTCAGCGACCAATTAGGTCCCACAGAGTTGGCCTTCTCCAGGTCTCGTCTACTAAACATTGTTGTTTGGCGGGACCCAGGGGAAGAGCCTTCTCTGTGGCGGCCCCGACCCTCTGGAACCAACTCCCCCCAGATATCAGAGTTGCCCCCACCCTCCTTGCCTTTCGTAAGCTCCTTAAAACCCACTCTGTCGTCAGGCATGGGGGAATTGAGATATTCCTTTCCCCTAGGCTTATAAAATTTATGGTATGTATGTATGTATGTATGTATGATTGGTTTCTTAAATTGGGGTTTTTTACATTACTTTTAATATTATATTTGTTCATATTGTCTTTTTACTGTTGTTAGCCGCCCCGAGTCTGCGGAGAGGAGCGGCATACAAATCTAATAAATAAATAAATAAATAAATTTGGTTCTCCTTTGCTTTCTTTCAATATTAAAACCAACAAAGAGCGCAGAGAAGAGAAACAAAAAATTGATAAGGGATCTGGAGGCTAAGTCATATCATGAATGCTTGTGGGAACTAGATATGTTTAGAATCCGAACCTTGTATACAAACTAAATAAACAAAATCTGACAAACAACCCCCACGCAGTAAAAGACCTTGGAATACTAATATCAAAGGACCTAAGTGCCAAAGCCCACTGCAACAATATCGCCAAAAAGGCTTCTAAAATTGTCAACCTGATCCTACTTAGCTTCTGCTCCGGCAATCTCATGCTACTCACCAGAGCTTACAAAACCTTCACCAGACCTATCCTCGAATACAGCTCACCTGTCTGGAACCCACACCGAATTTCGGACATCAACACCCTAGAAAAAGTCCAAAGATATTTCACCAGAAGAGCCCTTCACTCCACCACTCGAAACAGAATACCCTCCGAAACTAGACTTACAATCCTGGGTCTAGAAAGCTTAGAACTACGACGCCTTAAACATGTTCTAAGTATTGTCCACAAGATCATATGCTGCAACATCCTGCCTGTCAACAACTACTTCAGCTTCAACCGCAATAACACAAGAGCACGCAACAGGTTCAAACTTAATATCAACCGCTCCAAACTTGACTGTAAAAAATATGACTTTAGCAATCGAGTTGTTGAAGCGTGGAACTCATTATCAGACCCCCAACATTTTTCCCTTAGACTATCCACGATTGACCTCTGGGTATGTTTTTCCTATCACAGTAAATGAGGTTGAATGTGTATAATTTTAGAAGAGCTGTGCGTGCGTGTGTGGACATACACTTTATATAGTAGAAAATGTATATTTTTGTGTGCCTGTGTGTAACATGTATGTACACATATGGCATATGTATATAGAATTAAATAGTATATTTTGGATGTTCATTAATAGTAAGGGAAATTGTATCTTTTTGAGGTGAGGAGAGGCCAGGCACCCTAACTTTAACTGAAACCCTTGACATGAGTGATGTCAAATGGGCCACCTTTAAGTCTGTCACATGACCTTTAAGCCACCCTTGGCCACATGTTCGTCAAGCCACCTAGTCACATGGTCAACAAACCACACCCACAAAATAAGCAACCACCCACAATGTGGTAGTAAATTTTTTTGCAGCCCTCCACTGGTCCACTCAACATGTGAATCTATTATTTATCTAATTATGGATTATTGGATAAGCCACAATTGCCTAGATTTAGACAGTACAATTAAATATAAACCGGTTTATGCCTGGATTTAGACAGCTTCCAAAATCCAAAACAAACAGTATTTATTTATTTATTTATTTTATTATTTATTAATCAGATTTGTATGCCGCCCCTCTCCGCAGACTCGGGGCGGCTCACAGCAATCGCCATACAATGTAAACAAATCCAATATTTAAATTAATTTTAAAACACCACAAGTTAAAACCAATCATACACACTAGCATACCATACATAAATTTTATAAGCCTAGGGGGGAAGGAACATGTCAATTCCCCCATGCCTGACGACAGAGGTGGGTTTTAAGGAGCTTACGAAAGGCTAGGAGGGTGGGGGCAACTCTGATATCTGGGGGGAGTTGATTCCAAAGGGTCGGGGCCGCCACAGAGAAGGCTCTTCCCCTGGGTCCCACCAAACGACATTGTTTAGTTGACGGGACCCGGAGAAGGCCAACTCTGTGGGACCTAACTGGTCGCTGGGATTCGTGCGGCAGAAGGCGGTCCCGGAGATATTCTGGTCCAGTGCCATGAAGGGCTTTATAGGTCATAACCAACACTTTGAATTGTGACCGGAAACTGATCGGCAACCAATGCAGACTGCGGAGTGTTGGTGTGACATGGGCATATTTAGGAAAGCCCATGATTGCTCTCGCAGCTGCATTCTGCACGATCTGAAGTTTCCAAACACTTTTCAAAGGTAGCCCCATGTAGAGAGCATTACAGTAGTCGAGCCTCGAGGTGATGAGGGCATGAGTGACTGTGAGCAGTGACTCCCGGTCCAAATATGGCCGCAACTGGTGCACCAGGCGAACCTGGGCAAACGCCCCCCTCGCCACAGCTGAAAGATGTTTCTCTAATGTGAGCTGTGGATCGAGGAGGACGCCCAAGTTGCGAACCCTCTCTGAGGGGGTTAGTGACTCCCCCCCCCAGGGTGATGGACGGACAGATGGAATTGTCCTTGGGAGGCAAAACCCACAGCCACTCCGTCTTATCCGGGTTGAGTTTGAGTCTGTTGACACCCATCCAGATCCCAACAGCCTCCAGGCACCGGCACATCACTTCCACTGCTTCGCTGACTGGCTTAGTATATATATCTAGCTAGTGATTGACAGCGCTGTCTGGTATTTTGTGGAAGAATGCAAAGTTATTTACCTGTTATTCTTTGGGCATGTCAAAAAAAGAGCCCAAGTACTGAAGCCTATGCCAAAAGCAAGCAGGTGCATCTTGAGATAACATGGGTTGTGCACAGATATTTGTGCAACAATGAATAAGCCACACATCAGGGGAAAAAATAGACTCGGCAATCAGTATTTGTTAATTAACATTAACATGGGAAGCATGTTTGCTTGTGAATAAATTTGCTTTTGTGTTAATGTAAGGTCAATTGGTAAACAAACGTTCACTGGCTCATCTATATCTTTCTAATAATATTGAAGAACAAGGAATAGTTAACTGGTATTTTATACAAAGAAATGTAATTCTGGACACAGAAACAGTAAAAACTACCACTGCCACCAGAAACATATATTAGAGAGTCAATAATACTGCGTGGAGAAGGCAAATGTTTGTTTGTCATAGCAGAATAACAGAATAAGAGTTTGAAGAGATCTTGGAGGTCTTTCTAGTCCAACCCCTGCTCAAGCCAGAGACCCTATATAATTTCAAACAAATGGTTATCCAATCTCTTTTAAAAACCCTCCGGTGATGGACCACTCACAATTTTTGAAGACAAGCTGTTCCATTGATTAATCCCAGCGACTGGTTAGGTCCCACAGAGTTGGCCTTCTCCGGG
The DNA here is from genome assembly GCF_031021105.1 of Erythrolamprus reginae. Taxonomy (NCBI): domain Eukaryota; kingdom Metazoa; phylum Chordata; class Lepidosauria; order Squamata; family Dipsadidae; genus Erythrolamprus; species Erythrolamprus reginae. The sequence goes on along the minus strand of NC_091951.1, from coordinate 342,155,516 downwards.
TCTCGTCGGCCAGACAATGTCGTGTGGCGGGGCCCAGAGGAAGAGCCTTCTCTGTGGTGGCCCCGGCCATCTGGAATCAGCTCCCTCCGGAGATTTGCACTGCCCCCACCCTCCTTGCCTTTCGAAAGAGCTTAAGACTCATTTATGTCACCAGGCATGGGGCAATTAGATCAAGCTCCCCCACCCTGTTTAATAAATGAAATGTGTGGTTGTGAATGAATTGGCTGATTGATTTTACTTACTGGGTTTTTAGTTGCAATCTTAATTGATTAGATTTGTTGCTGTATTGTTTACATTGTATCCTGTGAGCTGCCTAGAGTCTTAGGAGAAGGACGGCATACAAATCTAATAATCATAATCATAATCATAATCATAATCATAATCATAATCATAATCATAATCATAATCATAATCATAATCATAATCATAATCATAATCATAATCATAATCATAATCATAATCATAATCATAATCATAATCATAATCATAATCATAATCATAATCATAATCATAATCATAATCATAATCATAATCATAATCATAATCATAATCATAATCATAATCATAATCATAATCATAATCATAATCATAATTTATTAGACTTGTATGCCCCCTCTCTGAAGATTTGGAGCGGCTAATCATAATCGTAATCGTAACCGTAACCGTAACCGTAGCCGTAGCCGTAGCCGTAGCCATAGCCATAGCCATAACCATAACCATAGCCATAACCATAGCCATAACCATAACCATAATCATATTTTATTAGACTTGTATGCCCCCTCTCTGAAGATTTGGAGCGGCTAATCATAATCATAATCGTAATCGTAACCATAACCGTAGCCGTAGCCGTAGCCGTAACCGTAGCCATAGTCATAGCCATAACCATAACCATAACCATAATCATAATCATAATTTATTAGACTTGTATGCCGCCCCTCTCTGAAGATTCGGGGTGGCTAATCACAATCACAACCACAATCACAACCACAACCACAATCATAATCACAATCACAATCACAATCACAATCACAATCGTAATCGTAATCGTAATCATAATTTATTAGACTTGTATGCCACCCCTCTCTGACGATTCGGGGTGGCTAATTACAATCACAACCACAACCACAACCACAAACACAACCACAATCATAATCATAATCATAATCATAATCATAATTTATTAGACTTGTATGCCGCCCCTCTCTGAAGATTCGGGGTGGCTAATCACAATCACAATCTCAATCACAATCACAATCACAATTGTTAGGAAATGTCTCTTTATTTCTGTGCCACCCCAGCTCTAGGATACTATGACCCAGTGCACTGCAAACACTATAAATAAGAACCAGTTGCTAAGCATTTGAATTTTGATCATGTGACCATCAGGATACTGCAATGGTCACAAGTGTGAAAAACGTCCATGCCGCTTTTTTCAGTGTCATAACTTTGCATGGTCACTAAATGAACCATGATAAGTTGAGGACTATTTGTATTGATTTTGTTGGGAAACCAATGCTGATATTATTTATCAACAATATTATGTACAAATGCTTGGAAGCAAATTAGTTTACATGAGTTGTTAAGCAGCTTCTTATCCTGGATCCATTTTAATTACTGCTGTGTTTTATTTTTGTTTTATTTAACCCAAGATGGGAAATTAATATCGTCTGGGAATATCTGTGGCTGGATTTTTACCGATGTGGTAAAAAAGAACGGGGGGAAAAAATGAACCGTTTCTTCCCTCTAGTGGTTGCTTCATATAACGAAACAGCCGTCTGTGGATTTAATTAAACCCCAACAACTCCCTGCGTATCAAAAGTTAATAGACAAATCATAGTGGGAAATGACTGGTTGTAAAATGAAATGTTCCACAAATAATTAGCAAGAACACATTGAACACAGAACATTGATTTCTGTACTCTGTACTTGCTGTACATAAACTGTGTTAAGGAGTTCCTCAACGTATAGGCATATCGTATTTTTGTTTCTGATTCAATTTGTTTATAATTACACTTGCAAACATAATTTGTAAGGAGTACGTCGGGCTGCCTGTTCACCAAGGCATGTGGGAATGCCATCATTATTACTACAATAGAGGCAGTGGTGGAATTCAATTTTTTTTACTGCCAATTCTGTGGATGTGGCTTGGTGGGCAGGGCGTGACTTGGTGGGTGTGGCTTGATGGGTGTGGCAGGGGAAGGTTACTGCAAAATCCCCATTTCCTCCTGATCAGCTGGGACTCTGATTGGTTGCATATTGGTTTCCGGACGCAATTCAAAGTGTTAGTGATGACCTTTAAAGCCCTGTTGTGGACAACTGAGTCAAAGGCTTTGCAAAAGTTGATATAGACAAAAGTTGTTATAGATCGCATCAATTGGATTACCTTGGTCAAGTTGAGTGGTACAAATGTTTTTACAGTGTAAGAGTTGTAGATTACAGTATAATTTTTTTCTGAAACCATAAAACAAAAAATTGTTTATTGGAAAGTAGGTTATTAGCTTCAAAGTAGAGTGTAATGGATTATTTATGATTCATTCCATAACTTTGCAGGTGACACAACACAAAGAGATAGGTCTGTAATTTTCAATGTTGCTTGGATCTCCTTTTTTGAAGATAGGAATGACTGTGGCAAGTGACCATAGTGTGGGTAGGGAGGTAGTACTGAAAGATTTATTAAAAATTATGCTCAGAGTTTCAGCCAAGGTGGAGGAGAGCTTTTTAAGGTCCCGTCGACCAAACAATGTCATCTGGCGGGGTCTAGGGGAAGAGCCTTCTCTGTGGCAGCCCCGGCCCTCTGGAATCAGCTCCCTCCAGAGATTTGAACCGCCCCCATCCTCCTCACCTTTCGCAAGAGCCTTAAGACCCATCCATGTTGCCAGGCATGGGGCAACTAGGACATGCCCACCCTTCTGATCATTAAAAGTTATGCGTGGATATGATTGTGATATATTGATTGTTTTTTAAGATGAGGGTTTTGTAGTCATAATTATTAGATTTGTACTTATATTGTTTATATTGGTGCTGTGAGCCGCCCCGGGTCTCTGGAGAGGGGCGGCATACAAGTCTAAATAATAATAATAATAATAATAATAATAATAATAATAATAATAATAATAATAATAATAATATTGTACAGAATATAGGAACCTAGGAATCAACCTTACAACAGCACACTTTGCTTCAAATATGATGCAGAACCTTCGATGGACATGATTTTTAAGCCAGCTTCTGCTTTGACTTAATTTTCATTCTATCCACTCTCCACTTAACTAGCTTGCTAATCAGAATCTCATGTGGTTCTTTGTCAAACACTCTTCTGAAATCAATACATATTAGGCTTAAAGCATGTCCACAGTCAACTAATGCAGTTAGCAAATGAAAGAAAGAAAGGAGGAAGGAAACAGAACTAGGTTGTAAGACTTTGCTTTTAACGAAAAACCATTCTGCTCTCTGTAAAAGCTGCATTGTTTTCCAGGGTTGGAAATACTTTTTCCTTTTTGTTTTATGCTACGGAAAAATAACCCCTCTGGACATGGGTTGTGTAACTGTGATCTTTAGAAAGCCAAGCAGCTCTCATTATGGGCTGGATTGGTTGGGCAGCTGGGAGCTCTGTTATAACAACACCCCAAGGACCAGATGATCTACCCTCTGCCTTATAATAAGCAAGGGGCAACTCTATCTTTGTTTCTCCATAATGGAATGGGATACTGTTGACAGGCAGGGGGGGGGAGAAAAGGTCAAGGAACAGAGGAAGAAATGAGAGCTTATCTTACATACAGAGGGTAAGAGGGTAATAATAGGCTGAGCCCACGCAAGGACCAGAGTAATAGAAGAACAGAGTGGCAACAGACCTTGGAGGTCTTCTAGTCCAAACCCCTGATCAAGCAGGAGAACCTTGAAATGTGTTTGGAGACTGCAAGTTAGTCCAGAACGCCACCGCACAAGCTGTTGTGAGTATACCCACATCACAACAACACTCCGTGTGCTGCACTGGCTACCAGTTGGTTTCTGGTCACAATTCAAGGTGTTATCACCTATAAAGGGGAACACAATACAATACAATACAATACAATACAATACAATTCAAGGTGTTATCACCTATAAAGGCATCAACAGGGGAATATACTCCAAGACCACGAAAGTCTTAATACCACTCTACTATGCCCTGGTCCGACCACACCTGGAGTACTGTGTTCAGTTCTGGTCACCACACTTCAAAAGAGACATTGAAACTCTGGAGAAGGTGCAAAAAAGAGCAACCAAGAGGATTGAGGGATTGGAAACCAAGACTTACGAAGAGAGACTGAGGGAACTGGGCATGGATAGCCTAGAGAAAAGGAGGGCCAGAGCGGACATGATAGCAGTCTACAAGTATACAAGGGGATGTCACAGAGAGGAGGGGATCACTTTATTCTCCAGGGCACCAGAGGTCCGGACGAGGAACAACGGCTGGAAGCTGACCAAGGAGAGATTCAACATGGAGATAAGGAGGAACTTCCTGATGGTCAGAGCGATAAACCATTGGAACAACCTACCAGTGGATGTTGTGAACTCCTACACTCTGGGCATTTTAAAGAGAAGATTGAACTGCCACTTGACTGGTGTATTATAGGGTTCCTGCTTGGGCAGGGGGTTGAACTCAATGGTCTTCATGGTGCCTTTCAACTCTAACAATGAATGAATGAATGAATAAATAAATTATTAAATAAATAAATAAAGCTTTACATGGCTTAGGACCAGACTATTTACGGGACCATCTCCTGCCACACATCTCCCAGTGACCAATTAGAGCCCACAGGGCTCTCTGGGTCCCATCGACTAAGCAATGCTGGTTGGCGGGGCCGCATGGGAGGGTCTTCTCTGTGGTGGCCCCGGCTCTTCAGAACCAGCCATCCCCTGAGGTCTGTACTGTCCCTGCCCTATTAACCTTCCAAAAAGCCTTGAAAACCTGACTCTGCCAGCAGGCCTGGGAGCCGTGAGGACTAACATCTTAATCCCGTCTGAAGCAAGTCTTGATTAGTATGTATGCAGGATATGACTGTATTGGTTAGATTAATGGGGTTTTATACTGTTTTAATGTTTTAATTGATTTTCATATTTTGTCAGTTTTATTGTTATGAGCTGCCCTGAGTCTTCAGGGATTGGGTAGCATATAAGCAAAAGTATATTAACTGTTGGAGTAGGTTTCATCCCTGGATGGAAAAAAGTAAAAAAAGTAAAATCAGAGAGTTAATAAATGGTAGATAATATGGGAAGTAGATAGTATGAGAATCGATCATAAAAGAAAAACCGAAAGATATACCGGAATGAGATCTTGGCCAAAGCTCATGTATATATGTATATACAGTTCATGTAATAGTAAATAAGCACCATTATTACAGGTGCATCACAAATTGTCCAACTTTTATTTTAATGTTTTTTTCTTTTTCTGTGTGAGTTTTCTTTTTCTGTGTGACTTTTAATGCTTGTATTTTGTGTTTAAATAAAATTTATTTTAAATTTTTTTTAAAAAAAGAAGTAAAAAAAAAGAGATAAGTGTAAGCTTTCCTCCTGCAAGGTTGATAAATTCATTCATTCGTTCATTCGTTCATTCGTTCATTCGTTCATTCGTTCATTCGTTCATTCGTTCATTCGTTCATTCGTTCATTCGTTCATTCGTTCATTCGTTCATTCGTTCATTCGTTCATTCGTTCATTCGTTCATTCGTTCATTCGTTCATTCGTTCATTCGTTCATTCGTTCATTCGTTCATGCGTTCATGCGTTCATTCGTTCATGCGTTCATTCATTCATTCATTCATTCATTTATTTATTTATTTATTGGATTTATATGCTGTCCCTCTCCGAGGACTCGGGGCGGCATACAACATATAAAAGAAACAGTAGGATACAGTAAGCTAAATCCAATTAATTAAAACTACATAAAAATCAATCATACCAATTCAAACAACAATCATACAATCATTTCTTGGCCAGGGTCTAAGATATAATTGCCCCAAGCCTGGTGGCATAAATGAGTCTTAAGACTCTTGCGGAAGGCTTGGAGGGTGGGGGCAATTCGAATCTTGGGGAGGGGAGCTGATTCCAGAGAGCTGGCCCCCCCACAGAGAAGGCTCTTCCCCTAGCTCCCGCCAAGCAACATTGTCTAATTGACGGGACCTGGAGAAGACCGACTCTGTGGGATCTAACCGGTCTCTCGGACTCATATGGCAGATGGCGATTCTGCAAGTAACCTGGCCCTATGCTATGTAGGTCTTTATAGGTCATTAGCAACACTTTGAATTGTGTCCAGAAACCAATCGGCAACCAAATAATGCAACAGGAATTGAAGGGGGAAGCAAAGAAGAATAGCAGGCAAGTCAACTATGAAGGTATCCAAAAACAGGGATGAAGTCCAGCAGGGTCTGGAGAACTGGTAGAAATTTTGAGTAGTTTGGAGAACTGGTAGTGGATTTTTTGTGTAATTCAGAGAACCAGCAAATACACTACCACCTCTGGCCGGCCAAAGAGTCGGGTGGGAATGGAGGGTTTGAAATATCCATGGAGTGAGGAGAGAATGGGGATTTTGCAGTATCCTTCCCCTGCCATGCCCACCAAGCCACTACCCACCAAGCCACGCCCACAGAACCAGTAGTAAAAAAAAATTGGATTTCACCACTGATCCAAAAATGTTGACTGCTACTAGCTCTGTCCTCTTGGGTTGAGAGAGTTTGGGAACAGGTGGCACGCGGAGTCATATCTGCTGGCACCCAAGCTGTTGCCCTACTTTCAGCTCCGGCGTCCATGTGTGTGTTGGCCAGCTGATTTTTGGCTCACACAGAGGCTCTGGGAGGGCATTTTTGGCTTCCAGAGAGCCTCCAGGGTGGCTGGAAGGTGTTTTTACTCTCCACCAGCTCAAAGGAAGCCTTTGGAGCCTGGGGAGGGTGCAACACGAGCCTACTGGGCCCACCAAAAGCTAGGAATCAGGCCATTTCTAGCCTCCAAAGGACCTCCAGGAGGAAGGGGAAGCTGTTTTCGCCTTCCCCATGCATTGAGTGTGGGCACTCCTGTATGCTCAATAGCATGCGCCCATGCTCTTTCAACACCCGAGGAAAAAAGGTTCGCCATCACTGTTCTAGGGAGAGAATAATAATAATAGTAATAATAATAATAATAATAATAATAATAATAATAATAATTTATTAGATTTGTATGCCGCCCCTCTCCGAAGACTCGGGGCGGCTCACAACAATGATAAAAACAATATTATAATGGCACAAATCTAATATTAAAAAAACTAAAAACCCTATCATAATTAAAAACCAGACAGCACATACATACCAAACATAAATTATAATAATCCTGGGGGAAAGATGTCTCAAATCCCCCATGCCTGGCGGTATAGGTGGGTCTTAAGTAGTTTACAGAAGACAAGGAGGATGGGAGCAGTTCTAATCTCCGGGGGGAGTTGATTCCAGAGGGTCGGGGCCGCCACAGAGAAGGCTCTTTCTCTGGGTCCCGTTTAGTCGACGGGACCCAGAGAAGGCCAACTCTGTGGGACCTTATCGGCCGCTGGGATTCGTGCGGTAGCAGGCGGTTCCGGAGGTACTCTGGTCCAATGCCAATATAGTAATAACTTATTACTCTATTGAGTAAAGTAGAATTTTGTAAAGTCTTAGAAAAAAAGACTTTACGAAATTTGCAGAAATAGATTTCATGGTCTTCTTCTCAACCCATTGCAAATGCGCTCGGCTCCTGTGTAGTTTCCTTCAAACCTGCTTTTTTCTCCTCTGAACTTTCAGAAAGGATAACCTGGTTGGCTCCAGAATTTGATTCCCTTTCCTTCAGCAGCTGGTTATGGCCCAAGGCTATAATTTTCTCTCGGGCTGTCAGGCTTTCATATTCCCAGGTGGTTGGCAATTGCCTTGTTTTTTTAAAAAAACTATCCTACAGTTGATGACCCATTAAGTCAATGAACTCTCATCAACCCTAGAAGCTCATTCTCCATTCCACCCTTACATCTCCCTGTGGGTATTCCTGGCTAGGTGGAGCATGCTGTCCTTTGCTTTTTCATGTCCTGCCCAAGGTATAGCAGAGCTTGTCTTCCTTTCCCTCCTTGTATTTATGTTACAGGGTCTGTTTTCTCCTGCTGCTCAGTTTCCGTGGTCCTACAGAGGAATGTAGGATTGAAAGAACAACCTGTTCCCGTGGTTTTGATTATTGTAGCCCTGGACCCTACTCAAGAACTATAAAGAAAACAAAAAACTTTAGCAAATGTGAGAGATATGACACAGACTTCAGAGTATAATCAGAACTGCAGAAAAAACAGTTGCTGCCAACCTGCCTTCCATTGAGGACCTGTACACTACACCAGTGTTTTTCAACCAGTGTGCCGTGGCACACTAGTGTGCCGCGAGACATGGTCAGGTGTGCCGCGAAGAAGGAAGGTCAGGTTTTGGTCTCGCAACTTTTTGCTGAGAGAGAGAGAGAAAGCAAGAGAGAGAGAGAGAAAGAAAGCAAGAGAGAGAGAGAAAGAAAGCAAGAGAGAGAGAGAGAAAGAAAGAGAGAGAGAGAGAAAGAAAGAGAAAAGGAGGGGAAGAGAGAGAGAGAGAGAGAAATGAGCAAAAAGGGAAGGAAAAAAAGAGAAATGAGAAAATGATTGAGACAGAGAATGAGAGGAGAGAGAAACAAAAGAGAGAGAGAAAAGTGACTCTTGATTTAAAGCATATCATAAAAGCACCCAAAAAATAAGAGAGAGAAAACCCCCAGCCCTCACCTGTTTTTGGAAATGGTTCAAGAATGTGCACACACACACACTCAAGGGGGGGAGGAGACAGGGATGGAAAAAGAGAGGAGAGTGTCTTAGGGTGTCATTTTGTGTCATTTTGGTTGGTGGTGTGCCCCAGGATTTTGTAAATGTAAAAAATGTGCCGCGGCTCAAAAAAGGTTGAAAATCACTGCACTACACAAGTAAAATGGTGGGCATTGGATTTGTTATTATGTACTGTTTTTTATTATTGTTGTGAGCCGCCCCGAGTTTGCGGAGAGGGGCGGCATATAAATCCAATATATCTAAATCTAAAAAAGAGAGCTGTGAAAATACAGTGTTCTCTCGATTTTCACGAGTTCGAACTTCGCGAAAAGTCTATACCACGGTTTTTCAAAAATATTAATTAAAAAATGCTTTGCAGTTTTTTCCCCTATCGCATGGTTTTTCCTAATCTCTGGGTGGAGTTGGTTCCAGAGGGCCGGGGCCGCCACAGAGAAGGCTCTTTCCCTGGGTCCTGCCAGACGACATTGTTTAGTCGACGGGACCTGGAGAAGGCCAACTCTGTGGGACCTAATTGGCTGCTGGGATTCGTGCGGCAGAAGGCGGTCTCAGAGGTATTCAGGTAGGGCCGCAACTATTGCACCAGGCGAACCTGGGCAAACGTCCCCCTCGCCACAGCTGAAAGATGGTTCTCTAATGTGATCGAGGAGGATGCCCAAGTTGCGAACCCTCTCTGAGGGGGTCAATATTTCCCCACCCCAGGTTGATGGATGGACAGATGGAATTGTCCTTGGGACTTTGATTAGTTTCCAACTATTGGTTCTTGTCCTATCCTCTGATGCTTTGGAGAATAATTCGACCCCCGTCTTCTTTGTGGCAGCCCATCAAATATCTAGGTTGTGGTTTGTGATTTTTTTTTCTTTTAAAAAGTTCTAAATGTTATTTTCCAAAGAAAACTAGAGAAACAGACACAGTCCCTTTCACAGCAAAATTGAAGGGAACCAGTTATCATTTGCAAAGGAGAGCGATTTATTCACAGGTTATTTTGCCTGCCCTATTTTTAACGAAATTTCATTTATTTTGATATGAATCCCACTAAATCTCTTTTGCGTTAGCAGCATGCGAAAATAACTCAAACAGTGTTTGCTGCTAACAGTGAATATTATGCCTTGCAGGTGGTAAGGAAGATATTAATTTTGTCGTTGCAGGCAAAGAGAAATTGAGTGGAACTAACAGAAAGCAGAAACAACTACTTTGAGGAAGGAAATGGCGAGGGGAGCGGGGCAGACACAGGAACCAAGAAAATGAAATTGCACTCCACTGTTGCTTTGTGTTTCAGTTATGTTCTTAAACTTCTGAGGACTGGGATTTCCTCGGAAAAGTGAGTCATCACGGCTCTGGGGGCAATGGTTCTCCCCCCTCTCTTTAGCACACTATTATGTCAATTAGGCTTGTATGATCCATCTAGCCCAGTGATGGTGAAACTTTTTTTCCTCGGATGGCGAAAAAGCGTGGGCTCACACTATTGTAAATGTTTGAGTGCCCACACCCATAATTTATTTATTTATTTATTTATTTACTTACTTACTTACTTACTTACTTACTTACTTATTTATTTATTTATTTATTTATTTATTTATTATTTAGATTTGTATGCCGCCCCTCTCTGCAGACTCGGGGCGGCTCACAACAAAAGAAAACAATTCATGACAAATCTAAATTATAGTTTAAAATATTTTTAAAAAACCCATTTACTAAGCAAACATACATACAAACATACCATGCATAAATTGTATATGCCCGGGGGAGATGTCTCAGTTCCCCCATGCCTGACGACAAAGGTGGGTTTTAAGGAGCTTACGAAAGGCAAGGAGAGTAGGGGCAGTTCTAATCTCTAGGGGGAGTTGGTTCCAGAGAGTCGGGGCCACCACAGAGAAGGCTCTTCCCCTGGGGCCCGCCAACCGACATTGTTTAGTTGATGGGACCCGGAGAAGGCCCACTCTGTGGGACCTAATCGGTCGATGGGATTCGTGCGGCAGAAGGCGGTCTCGGAGATATTCTGGTCCAGTGCCATGAAGGGCTTTAAAGGTCATAACCAACAGTAGTTGAACCTCGAGGTGATGAGGGCATGAGTGACTGTGAGAAGTGAGTCCCGGGCCAGATAGGGCCGCAACTGGTGCACCAAGCGAACCTGGGCAAACGCCCCCCTTGCCACAGCTGAAAGATGGTTCTCTAATGTGAGCTGTGGATCGAGGAGGATGCCCAAGTTGCGGACCTTCTCCAAGGGGGTCAATAATTCCCCCCCCTAATTCAATGCCTGGGGAGGGCAAAAACAGATGCCCTCTGTAGCCCAGAAACAGACAGATTCCCAACTTCTGGTGGGCCCAGTAGGCTTGTGTTTCGCCCTCCGAAGTCTTCCCTAGAGCCAAGGGAGGGTAAACACACCCTCTCCTATCCTTCCGGAGGCTCTCTGGAAGCCAAAAATGCCGTCCAGAGCCTCTGTGCGAGCCAAAAATCAGCTGGCCGGCACACACATGTACGTTGGAGCTGAGCTAGGGCAACAGATCGCCTGCCAGAAAATATGGCTCCACATGCCATCTGTGGCGCCCGTGCCATAGGTTCGCCATCACTGGTATAGAGTTTCCTGTTTGGGCAGGGCATTTGGAATAGATGACCTGCTTGTAAGGTGCCCTGAGTCTACAGAGAAGGGTGGCATAGGAATCAGATCAAGAAAGAAAGAAAGAAAGACAGAATGAATGAAAGAAATATAGAAACGTAGAAGATTGACGGCAAAAAAAGACCTCATGGTCCAATTAGTCTGCCCTTATACTACTTCCTGTATTTTATCTTAGGATGGATATATCCCAGGCATGTTTAAATTCAGTTACTGTGGATTTACCAACCACGTCTGCTGGAAGTTTGTTCCAAGGATCTACTACTCTTTCAGTAAAATAATATTTTCTCATGTTGCTTTTGATCTTTCCCCCAACTAACTTCAGATTGTGTCCCCTTATTCTTGTGTTCACTTTCCTATTAAAAACACTTCCCTCCTGAACCTTATTTAACCCTTTAACATATTGAAATGTTTCGATCATGTCCCCACTTTCCCTTCTGTCCTTCAGACTATACAGATTGAGTTCATGAAGTCTAATCTTGATACGTTTTATGCTTAAGACCTTCTACCATTCTTGTAGCCCGTCTTTGGACCCGTTCAATTTTGTCAATATCTTTTTGTAGGTGAGGTCTCCAGAACTGAACACAGTATTCCAAATGTGGTCTCACCAGCGCTCTATATAAGGGGATCACAATCTCCCTCTTCCTGCTTGTTATACCTCTAGCTATGTAGCCAAGCATCCTACTTGCTTTTCCTACCCCCCAACCACACTGCTCATCCATTTTGAGACTGTCAGAAATCACTACCCCTAAATCCTTCTCTTCTGAAGTTTTTGCTAACACAGAACATTCCTATACAAAAATATACAGATAATGTATATTTTTGTGTGCCTGTGTGTAATATGTATGTACACATGTGGCATATGTACATAGAATTGAACAGTGTATTTTGGATGTTCGGTAATAGTAAATAAATAGTGAAATTGTATCTCTTTGAGGCGAGGAGAGCCAAGCACCCTAACTCTAACCCTTGATGGGAGTGGTGTCAAGTTGGCCACCTTTAAGCCAGTCACATGACCTTTAAGCTACCCACATGATTCTCAAGCCACTCCCACCTGGTCACATGGCCGGCAAGCCACACCTACAAAATAAGCCACACCCACAGTGTGGTAGTAATTTTTTTTACAGCCCTTCACTGGTTCAGAGGCTGGGAGATCACGGAAGCAAGAGCTAGCCTTACCTTGTTTAGACATGCACAGAAAATCAGCACTGATGTTTTTTAAAACTGCAAAGCAACTGATTTATAGATGAGAACATACCCTGAGAGCATATGCACCAAGACAAATTCCTTGTGTGTCCAAGCACACTTGGCCAATAAAGAATTCTATCTATCTAGATGAAGAAAAAGAAAATGGACGAGTTTGCCACCAAAACTCCAGAACCTTCCATTCCAGGGAGCAAGAAGGAGGAATCCACCTGGAAGTGCAACATGGTTATTTATTTTTTATTTATTTATTCTTTGTCCAATATATAATACATATGAAAGAGAATAGACATTAAGTAATATATACAAAGATAGAAAGTAAGAAAGAAGAGAAGTAGAAGGGAAGGAGAGAAAATATATGATATATGTGCTAAACGAAAGACAATTGGACAGGGGACGATAGGCACACCAGTGCACTTATTTGCGCCCCTTACTGGCCTCTTAGGAACCTGGAGAGGTCAATCGTGGAGAGTCTAAGGGAGAAATGTTGGGGGCTGGGGGCTGACACCACTGAGTCCGGCAATGAGTTCCACGCTTCGACAACTCGATTTGTTAAAGTCATATTTTTTACAGTCAAGTTTGGAGCGGTTAATATTAAGTTTGAATCTGTTGCGTGCTCTTGTGTTGTTGCTGTTGAAGCTGAAGTAGTCGTTGACCGGGAGGACGTTGCAGCATATGATCTTGTGGGCAATACTCAAATTGTGTTTTAGGCGCCACAGTTCTAAGCTTTCAAGATCCAGGATAGTTAGTCTATTTTCGTAAGGTATTTTGTTTTGAGTGGAGGAGTGGAGGGCTCTTCTGGTGAAGTATCTTTGGACGTTTTCGAGAGTGTTGATGTCTGAGATGTGGTGTGGGTTCCAGACAGATGAGCTGTATTCGAGAATGGGTCTGGCACGTTCAAAGCATCACAGATTAGCCTTGGGGAAATCACTTGTGTTTACCGTCTGTGCCCAGTGCCTGATATTAAAAATGCAAAGAAACGACTAAGAGTGTTTCCTTCTCGGCTCCAGGGTAGAGTACAGTAGAGGTCAAGCAAGATGCTGATAAAATGCGTCTCGCATTCAGTCCGATTCCAATTTCGCCAGGGAAGCTGCACTTTCCCCCCTTTTTGAATGATGAAAAACACATCTGGGCATGACAAAAGGTTTCCCACTCTTTATCGAGCCAGAATTTCTGCTCTTGTGACTGGGTTCATTTTTCCAGGTCCCACGGTTTTAGAATAAAACAGAAAATAGAACTTAAGCTTCAGTGTCACATCTTAGGGTGCCGAACTCAAGGCCTGGAGTCTGGATCTGCCCTGGATCTGCCCCTGCTTAAATATGGCCCAGAGGACTGCCCTGGAAACAGTGAAGGACCAGCCCATGGTGCCTCTGCAATGAAAACAGACAGTAGCGGGTTGCTACTGGTATGGATAAAGATGCCGTAATTTAAATAAATATATATATATATGTCACATGTTTTTTTGCTGAATTTGAAAATTAAGGGAGACTAGGATAGATCTATTTTGGCCTTATCTTGGTCTCATCAGCTAGCCATACCCACTGGGACTTGAACCTGCAACCTTTGCCTTGTAAGCCAGAGAATTATCCTCTAGGCTACAGTATCTAACCCCTTCAGCTCTGCACCAGGGAAGGGTTACATATTTTTGTGTCAAATTACCCTGGTGTATTGAAGGAACATCACAGCTCCTTATTTGCCTCTCAGCCCAACCCAGGGCCATTTCCAAGGCAGTTAATTTTATTGATAGCCGACAAATATATATATATATTATTAGAGTTGAAAGGGACCTTGCAGGTCCTAAAATGATAATAATAATAATAGTAATAATAGTAATAATAGTAATAATAGTAATAATAGTAATCATAGTAATCATAGTAAACATAGTAATCATAGTAATCATAGTAATCATAGTAATCATAGTAATCATAGTAATCATAGTAATCATAGTAATAATAATAATAATAATAATAATAATAATAATAATAATAAAAATAATGCTAATAATTTATTAGATTTGTATGCCGTCCCTCTCCGAAGACTCGGAGTGACTCACAACAGTAATAAACAATGTACAAATCCAATACTTAAAAAACATCTAAAACCCATATCATTAAAAACCATACAACTCAGTCATACCATTCACAAACCATAATAGCCTGGGGGTCTCTCAATTATCCCATGCCTGGCGACATAGATGGATCTTCAATAACTTAAGGAGATTGTGGGTGGTTCTAATCTCTGGGGCGAGTTGATTCCAGAGGGTCGGGGCCGCCACAGAGAAGGCTCTTTCCCTGGGGCCCGCCAGATGACATAGCTTAGAGATTTCAAAGATGAATCACGCTGCTCGTTTCTGCAAATTAATTGAACTCAACTTACTTAAGTCTGTTGACGCAACTTTTCGTCTGTTTATATTTTTTTTCATTGAATTTTCCAAAGCGATGTTTTGAAAGTGTTCCTTGTGTCCACTAGGGGGCAGCAAAAACCTAATTTAAGAATCGGCTCTTTTTTTCCTTAAATGGGCTACTACTAGTGTGTTTCAATGGGCTGGAGGCAATTGTGTGTGTGTAAACCAATGAAGCATAGAATAATAAATACTGTCCAATCTGCTCTGACTTTTTCCGTATAAGAAGAGACAGATAAATTGATTCCGCATGCCTTTAATCTATACGCGCATAACGATGGGAATGAAAAAGTCAATTCAAAAAAAATAAAAGAGGTTCTCTGGGCTTTATGAATAATGATAACAAGTATTTTTTTTTCCTTCTTAAACAAATCAAAGCCGCTCTTGCTGTAATCTTCCCATCTAATGCTGGACTTTTCATCCGTTTCTTCTTGAGCTTTGAGCAATTAAAACCAGCGTGTTTCCACAAGAGAAAGCAAAAAAGCACAGGGGGAAAAAAATTGCAGAGCCTGATGATAAATGCCCAACTATTTTTGAACGATATCGAGCTCTTCATGTATATTTCATAGTGATTGACTCGCTGCGTCTTTGCTCTTCCCTCTGAAAGCACCCAAATTACATTTCAATGCATTTAGCGTTAATGGTCTCATTTTCATTTAATTACAAGCCTCTTGTTGCTGGGATAAAAGACATTTTCTGCGTGAAACAACTGATAACCCTCTTGAAAAAAAAAGCTTTAATGTAGTGTGTTTTTACTGTGTATTACTTTGCATGAATCCTGGGGTGGAATTGATTTAAGACTCCCTCCCTCCCTACTATTAGTAACACATTAGCTGTTGTTCGGGCCTCAGACCCCATGTTACAAATTAGGGGTGAATGGCACAGTTTCTTCAATGTTGATATAATAAAGGAGACACAGAGAAACTCAGAGGAGCACAGACATAACTGAAGAGTGCAAATCTTTTGTATTAAAACTGCTGACAAGCAAGAGAGGGTCCTGATGGAAGAGGCTATTTGTAGCTCAGGGTTGATGGTATGTCCTGGTGCCATCCCTAATAATTACTGTATTTTTAGGAGTATAAGACACACCTTAGTTTTTGGGGAGGAAAATAGGGAAAATAATCTGCTTACCTGGTATTCATCTGGCTAGCATCCTTAGTCTGGTCAGCTTTAGCACAATATTTTATCTCCTGGTTGGGGCTTAAAAAAATTTATTTGGAGAGAGTAACAATGAAAGAACTTGCAAGCCAGCAAGAGCTGGAAACATCATTAGCACCTGAAAAGAAACTGGGTGTAACTAGTGTTGGGCGAACCCAACGAAGTTCGGGTTTGGGTTTGGCACCCGAATTTTAAAAAAGGTTCGGGTCGAACATCCGAACCCAAGCCTGAACTTTTGCCGAACTTTCGAGTTTGGCACTCGGGAAAATGCCGGGAAGCCCCGTCGCCCAGCTATCACCTTCCAGAACCTGAACCTTTGCCGAACTTCCAGGTTCAGCGTTCAGGAGACTGCTGAGAAGTGCCCCAGCTGTTTGTGAAGGTGACAGTTGGGCGGCGGCGCTTCCCAGAACAGCTGGGGAGCTGTGGGCCGGTTGGGAGGCGCAAAAGGAGGTGGGGAATCCCACGAGGGGATTCCAGGGGTGGAGCTTTGACGTCACTTAGACGTCCTTCCTGGAGTCCCCGTTTCAGCTGGCCAGGAAGGACGTCTCAGTGACGTCAAAGCTCCACCCCTGGAATCTCCTTGTGGGATTCCCCACCTCCTTTTCCGCCTCCCGACTGGCCGACAGCTCGCTCGCTGTTTCGGAAGGTGGCAGCTGGGCGGCGGCGCTTCCTGGCGCTCTCCCGAATCCGAACCTGAACCCAAATTTTGGCTGAACTTTTGGAAAAAATCGGGTTCGGGTTCAGTATACCGAACCGCGCAAAGTTCGGTACGAACCCGAACTTTGCAGGTTCAGTTCGCCCAACACTAGTTGCAACTGTTGTGTGGAAAATGAACAAAAGTAACTTTTTTCAGTGCTGTTGTAACTTTGAATGGTCACTAACTAAGGACTACCTCTAGTTCATCTGAAGACGGCAAAGAACTAGAATTAAGGTTGATGTGGGACGTTGATACCTCAGGGAGACTTAAATGCAGGAGGAGAAATTTTCCTCCAATGAAGCATATGCAGATTGAAGCAAATCAAATTCCTTTTACTGCTTTCTTTCCAGGACAGATTTATATCCTAGGAGATTTATGCCTGGATTTTTAATAAAAAATACCTTAGGCATAAATTTGCTGGTGTGTTTAGAAGCTGGGGTGGGGAAGATACCTACATTTATTTTGGGAAACTAGCAATGGGGGTTAGGGGTGATATTCCCTTATATTCCCTTCCGGTTTGCAAATGTCAGTGCACACCCCGTCCATGCATGCAAATGGACTTCCGCGCATGCGCACAGCCGTGGATAAATTGGATTTGACTATGTCTGGGTGGGTGGGCGGAGTCAGTACTACTGTGATCTTGTTTGCTGTGTTATTGTTGTTGTTGTTGTTATTATTATTGTTATTGTTATTGCTATTGCTATTGCTATTGTTGTTGTTATTATTATTATTATTATTATTATTATTATTATTATTATTATTATTATTACTCCCCCCCCAGAGATTAGAACTGCTCCCACCCTCCTTGTTTTCCGTAAACTACTTAAGACCCACCTATACCGCCAGGCATGGGGGATTTGAGACACCTTTCCCCCAGGCTTATTATAATTTATGTTTGGTATGTATGTGCTGTTTGGTTTTTAATTATGATAGGGTTTTTAGATTTTTTCCTTAATATTAGATTTGTGCCTGTGTAATACTGTTTTTATCGTTGTTGTGAGCCGCCCCGAGTCTTCGGAGAGGGGGGGCATACAAATCTAATAAATTATTATTATTATTATTATTATTATTATTATTATTATTATTATTATTATTATTATGTCAATACAACTCAGCAAACGAGATCACTATGCTGGATTTCGTATTTCATCACCAGTCGGGCGCTTCCCAAGCACCTAGGACTGCATGATGTAGTGGCGAATTATGTTTGCCGATCCCAGTAAAGCGGCCTTTTGCAATTGACAGATGGAGATTTTGTCAATTCCGATGGTTTTCAAATGTCCGCTGAGATCCTTTGGCACTGCGCCCAGCGTGCCAAGTACCACTGGGACCACTTTCACTGGCTTATGCCAGAGTCGTTGCAGCTCAATTTTTAGATCTTCGTATTTCACTAATTTCTCTAGCTGCTTCTCCTCAATTCTGCTGTCCCCTGGGATTGCGATGTCGATGATCCATACTTTATTTTTCTCCACAATCAGGATGTCTGGAGTGTTATGCTTCAGAATTCGGTCAGTCTGAAGTCTGAAGTCCCACAGTAGTTTTACTTGCTCACTTTTGACCACTTTTTTGAGCTTATGATCCCACCAGTTCTTTGCCATTGGGAAATGGTAGTTCCGGCACAAGTTCCAGTGGATCATCTGTGCCACAGCATCATGTCTATGCTTGTAGTCAGTCTGTGCGATCTTTTTGCAGCAGCTGAGTATGTGATTGTTTCATCTGTTTCTTTACAGAGTCTTCACTTTGGATCGTCTGTTGATTTTTCAATTTTGGCTTTGACAGCAATTATTATTATTATTATTATTATTATTATTATTATTATTATTATTATTATTACTACTATCCTTCACATGTTAATTTGCCTTTCTTCAGCACCTACAAGTGGCTTCGACATCAGAATGGAGTCCTGGGTTAAACAGAGAATATGGGAACTAAAGTCCAAATGATTTGCAAGATGCAAGCTTAGGACCAGTATTGGAATCCTACCGGTATGAACTACTCTATAGCGTGGTAGCAAAAATGGAGCTGCACGCAGAGCCCCACGCCTGCATGAGATTTGACTTCTGTGCATGTGCAGGAAACGTAATCTCATGCGAGGATGCTCGCTCGTACGAGATTTTGCCGATTTTTGGCATTTTTCAAAGAAATTGCTAAAAATCACCGAAATCTCTCGCACACGAGTGTCCTCATGCGAGATTTGTTGTGAGCCTCTCTGAGTCTTCGGAGAGGGGCGGCATATAAGTCTAATAAATTATTTATTATTATTCATAATAATAATAATAATAATAATAATAATAATAATAATAATAATAATTTATTAGATTTGTATGCCGTCCCTCTCCGAAGACTCGGGGCGGCTCACAACAACACTAAAAACAATATTATAATGGCACAAATCTAATATTAAAAAACTAAAAACCCTATCATAATTAAAAACCAAACAGCGCATACATACCAAACATAAATTATAATAAGCCTGGGGGAAAGATGTCTCAAATCACCCATGCCTGGCGGTATAGGTGGGTTTTAAGTAGTTTACGGAAGACAAGGAGGGTGGGAGCAGTTCTAATCTCTGGGGGGAGTTGAGTTGATCCCAGAGGGCCGGGGCCGCCACAGAGAAGGCTCTTCCCCTGGGGCCTGCCAGACAACATTGTTTAGTCAACGGGACCCGGAGAAGGCCAACTCTGTGGGACCTTATCGGCCGCTGGGATTCGTGCGGTAGCAGGCGGTTCCGGAGGTACTCTGTTGTTGTTGTTGTTATTATTATTATTATTATTATTAATAATAATAACAACAACAACAAAACAACAACAACAATAATAATAACAGCAACAATAATAACAACAACAACAACAATAATAATAATAATAAAAATTTGGCTTCCTGCACATGGAAAGAAGCCAATTTTTTGTGCAGCTGCGCATGCACAGCTGCCAGTCATGCAAAGCTTTGCACATAACTGCACCAGTAGTGGCAGTGATGGGAAACCTTTTCCTGTTTAGGACGGGTTAGTAATTGTCCCCTCCTGAAAGAAAGTTATGTTTTTAAGATAGACGCTCCTTACACTTCCCTCTTTTCTTTCTCCCGATTGTTCTTTAATTTGAATGGTAAGTTCTTGCTGACAGCAGCCACTTCGTTTGGCTCTGTCGTTCACCTTGACCCCCTTGTGAACAAACGGCTCAAAACAGTACTGACATTTTGACACCCCGAGATAGGATCTCTATCGCCCTATTCCCGATCACTGAACAGCAATAAAAGAAAGGAAAGCTGACATTTCCTCCAGAAGTTGGCAGAATGCTGACTTTTTGAATGTGCCATTTCACAGGCAGAGGCAAGGCGCTTGGTCTCGGAAAGATTTTTATGACTAAAGAACTTTACTTTTTGACTCTTTAAACAAAAATCATAAAAGAAACTTCTCCAGCCCAGTCTTTTGGCCTACAACATCTGACTTTGGGATGCGAAAAGTTATTTTCTTTTACAACAACAACAATAATAATAATAATAATAATAATAATAATAATAATAATATAGTTAATGCATGGAATTATTGTGTTGTATGTTATTTTTGTATGGGGTTTTAGATGTTTTTAATATTAGATTTGTTATATTGTATTATTTGTTGTGAGCCACTCCGAGTCCACGGAAAGGGGCGGCATACAAATCTAATAAATTGCTTGATATTATCCAGTTGCATGATGCCCAAGTATCTATACACTTCTGGCTGGTGGCACTTGATGGTTTGACCATTTGGCACTTCAATGCCCTCACTTTCAGTGATTTCCCCCTTTTTCAGTACCGCTGTGGCACATTTATCCAGGCCAAACTCCATGCTGATGTCATTGCTAAAGATTTGCACAGTGTTGGTTAGTGACTGTATCTCAGTTTTTAATTTTCCGTACAACTTCAGGTCATCCATATACAACAGGTGTCAAATTTTTGGTGAATTCCTAGCAGTTTGGTAGCCTAGGATTGTTTTCTGTAGGATGAGTGATAGCGGATTCTTCTTCTTCTTCTTCTTCTTCTTCTTCTTCTTCTTCTTCTTCTTATTATTATTATTATTATTATTATTATTATTATTATTATTATTATGTCAGTACAACACAGCAAACGAGATCACTATGCTGGATTTTGTATTTCATCACCAGTCGGGCGCTTCCCAAGCACCTAGGACTGTGTGATGTAGTGGCAAATTATGTTTGCCGATCCCAGTAAAGTGGCCTTTTGCAATTGACAGATGG
This sequence comes from Erythrolamprus reginae, assembly GCF_031021105.1. Lineage (NCBI taxonomy): Eukaryota > Metazoa > Chordata > Lepidosauria > Squamata > Dipsadidae > Erythrolamprus > Erythrolamprus reginae. The sequence goes on along the minus strand of NC_091951.1, from coordinate 342,134,401 downwards.
AGATTTTGTCAATTCCAATGGTTTTCAAATGTCCGCTGAGATCCTTTGGTACTGTGCCCAGCGTGCCAAGTATCACTGGGACCACTTTCACGGGCTTATGCCAGAGTCGTTGCAGCTTGATTTTTAGATCTTCGTATTTCACTAATTTCTCTAGCTGCTTCTCCTCAATTCTGCTGTCCCCTGGGATTGCGATGTCAATGATCAATACTTTCTTTTTCTCCACAATCAGGATGTCTGGAGTGTTATGCTTCAGAATTCGGTCAGTCTGAAGTCTCACAGTAGTTTTGCTTGCTCATTTTCGACCACTTTTTCGGGCTTATGATCCCACCAGTTCTTTGCCACTGGTAAATGGTAGTTCTGGCACAAGTTCCAGTGGATCATCTGTGCCACAGCATCATGTCTATGCTTGTAGTCAGTCTGTGCAATCTTTTTGCAGCAGCTGAATATGTGATCGATTGTTTCATCTGTTTCTTTACAGAGTCTGCATTTTGGATTGTCTGTTGATTTTTCAATTTTGGCTTTGACATCATTTGTTCTAATGGCCTGTTATTGTTGTTGTTGTTGTTGTTGTTGTTGTTGTTATTATTATTATTATTATTATTATTATTATTATTATTATTATTATTATATCTGGCCCTGAGCAATGTAGGGCTTTATAGGTAATAACCAATATGTGCTTCAGTTCACGGAACTTTTCTCCCGTTACTAAAAACCAACAATTTACACATTGCAGATATCAGCAATCCCTTAGTGGATATGCAGCACTTGTAAATAATGCCCGGAGCATTAAAAAATAATAAATTATAAATTATGCTGATTTTTCCAAATAAAAGTTTCCTACAGCTTTTAAAATGCTGTGCCACACAGGAATCCTGAAGTACAAGGTACCATTTATTATTTGACGTATGACAACTGTGACTGCAGTGCAGAAACCGTTAATGGTGATGTACCTTGCTCACCAAATTATTTACTGCTTTTATGTTTTTAAAAATGTTTACATTCTGTAAAAAGTGACTAATCAAATTGCACAGCAGACCCAGACTTTTATTTGGTCCAATAAAATGCTGGGTCCAATAAAATGTCTCCCTCTTTTGCTTATTCCAATATAACTGAATAAATGCTTTTTAAACGCCACGAGTTACTTCCTGCTCATGGAAAACGGCGTTCTGGGAAAAATCAGGTGGAAAAGAATGGGGAAGAAAAATCAGCTGTAAACAGAATTCTGGAATTCATTTCTGCAAAAAGGCCACCTTAACTTTATTAAGCAATCAGAATTTTGCTGGAAGGCACATTGGAGATCTTCTAGTACAACCGCCTGCTCAAACATGAGGTCCTACACCCGTGATGGCAAACCTATGATACAGATTTAAATACAAGTAAGGCTGATTAGCGAAAGAGAATAGAATAGAATAGAATTGTATGCATTTTATTTTGGGGGGCTCGAAGCTGGGAAAGAACAAGAATAGAATAGAATAGAATAACAGAGTTGGAAGGGACCTTGTAGTGCTGTTGTCACTACACGAACTATTGTAAATCCAGGATTACATGTTATCTATCTATCTATCTATCTATCTATCTATCTATCTATCTATCTATCTATCTATCATCTATCTATCTATCTATCTATCTATCTATCTATCTATCTATTATCTATCTATCATCTATCTATCTATCTATCTATCTATCTATCTATCTATCTATCTATCTATCTATCTATCTATCTAGCTAGCTAGCTAGCTAGCTATCTATCTAGCTATCTAGCTATCTATTTATTTATGGGGTAAATATTTTATTTATTATATAGGGGTAGTGATTTCTGACAGTCTCAAAATGGGTGAACAGTGCAGTCAGGCGGTAGGGAAAGCAAGTAGGATGCTTGGCTGCATAGCTAGAGGTATAACAAGCAGGAAGAAGGAGATTATGATCCCGCTGTATAGAGCGCTGGTGAGACCACATTTGGAATACTGTGTTCAGTTCTGGAGACTTCACCTACAAAAAGATATTGACAAAATTGAACGGGTCCAAAGATGGGCTACAAGAATGGTGGAAGGTCTTAAACATAAAATGTACCAGGAAAGACTTAATGAACTCAATCTGTATAGTCTGGAGGACAGAAGGAAAAGGGGGGACATGATCGAAACATTTAAATATGTTAGAGGGTTAAATAAGGTTCAGGAGGGAAGTGTTTCTAATAGGAAAGTGAACACAAGAACAAGGGGACACAATCTGAAGTTAGTTGGGGGAAAGATGAAAAGCAACGTGAGAAAATATTATTTTACTGAAAGAGTAATAGATCCTTGGAACAAACTTCCAGCAGACGTGGTTGGTAAATCCACAGTAACTGAATTTAAATATGCCTGGGATAAACATATATCCACCCTAAGATAAAATACAAAAAATAGTATAAGGGCAGACTAGATGGATCATGAGGTCTTTTTCTGCCGTCAGTCTTCTATGTTTCTATTTGTTTGTTTGCTTGTTTATTTATTCATTCATTCATTCATTTGTTTGTTTATTTGTATTTTATTTGTCAATCAACTATAGGATAGTAGTTTATATAAACTTAACATAGAAAGTAATGATAAAAGAAGACAAATAGGACAGGGGGACAGGGACGGTAGGCACAATGGTGTGCTTACGCACGTCCCTTACAGACCTGTTAGAAAAGGGGGGAGGTCAACTGTAGACAATCTAAGGTTGAAGATTTGATGGTTGGTTTTGTGGGTTCAGTTCAACACCTTAAAATGTTACTGTGGCTATTCAAATAATGTGACTTAATCAACTGAAAAAGAGTCCAAGCACCTTTTTGAAAATGTATCTTGGCCGGTAAGCCACTCCCACCCAGTCACATGACCTTTAAGCCACCCGTGATCACATGATAATCAAGTCACTCCCACCTGGTCACATGGCCAGCAAGCCACTCCTACCTGGACATATGACCATCAAGTCACACCCACAAAATAAGCCATGCCCACATTGTGGCAGTAAAATGTTTGGCAGCCCATCACCGGGCAAAACAGTTTCAGTGGGGCAAAACTATTCCTTAGGCCAGTGTTTCCCAACCTTGGCAACTTGAAGATATTTGGACTTCAACTCCCAGAATTCCCCAGCCAGCATTTGCTGGCTGGGGAATTCTGGGAGTTGAAGTCCAGATTTCTTCCAGTTGCCAAGGTTGGGAAACACTCCCTTAGGCCACCTGACTACACTGTGCCTAGGCTGCAAATTATAAACTCTGGAAAGCAAATAACCACTTACTCTTTCACCATCCAAAGAAGACTTTTGGTTTCCTCATCACATCTATCAAGTTACATAGAAACATAGAAACATAGAAGACCAACGGCAGAAAAAGATCTCATGATCCATCTAGTCTGCCCTTATACTTTTTTCTGTATTTTATCTTAGGATGGATCTATGTTTATCCCAGGCATGTTTAAATTCAGTTACTGTGGATTTATCAACGTCTGCTGGAAGTTTGTTCCAAGCATCTACTACTCTTTCAGTAAAATAACATTTTCTCATGTTGCTTTTGATCTTTCCCCCAACTAACTTCAACTTCAAGGCTCTACAAGAACCTATTGGTTTTCTCCTTTTGGATGACCAGTTAACATGCTCCATGACCCCTTAATGCACTTTAATTACCTGATTTTCATGTTACCAGAACCTTGTTAGCAGACCTGAAATTATGCAGGCTGGTTTGAACAGCCCAGCAAAGATGTTGACGTGGTGACCTCCTGTGGCATTTTGTCCTGTGCCTAATGGAGTAATTTTTGACAGCAGCAGGCTGGAGCTTAAGTCTCCCTGACAGATCTTGGATATGTTTTATTTATCGTGGATAAAACCAGCAAATTAAAAAAAAGTGCTGTTCTGCCAGAACCTGGGATGTAGCAGATAAAGATTGGGCATTTGGCTCTTGCCACATAGATTTAGGTCCATTTCTGTGCTTTGGTGTGAAATGTTACTAGAAATCTCTCCGCGGATTTCACAAGAAATAAAACATAATGTTGTTTGTATGCATGTATGCGTGTATTTATTTATTTATCAAAAAGTGTACAAGATAATAAGCGTTGTGGTTAGCTCTGGCCCAGCTCCTGCCCCAAGGACTGTGGATGTGGGGGAGACATCCACATGCTGCAGGCCTGTTTTGCCCCCCCCCCCGGTGGAATCTGCTGATGAAGGCTCCTCTGACCAAGAAGACATGAGTGACAGGGAGGAGGAGAGTGTGGCAGACAGCTCAGAAGGAGATCAATTATCTGCAGGTATAATTAAATTTAGACAATAGGACAATAAGACAGGGATGGTAGGTACGGTGCGCTTATGCGCACCCCTTGCAGATCTCTTAGGAATGGGGTGAGGTGAACTATAGAAAATCTATGTTTAAAGTTTTTGGGGTTGGGGGAAGAAACCAGAGAGTTCAGGTAGCACATTCCATGCATTGATCACTCTGTTGCTGAAGTCGTATTTTCTGCAATCGAGTTTTGAGCGGTTTACGTTGAAATTGAATCTATTTTGTGCCCGTGTGTTGTTGTGGTTGAAGCTGAAGTATTATTTGACTGGTAGGACATTGTGGTAAATGATTTAATGAATTATATTTAAATCAGATTGAAGGTGGAATAGCTCTAGTTTTTCTAAACCAAATTTTCAAGTCTGGTGGAATAAGGTATTCTGTTGCGAGCAGAAGAGTTGAGGACTCTTCTTGTGAAATATTTCTGGACTCTCTCAATTGTATTAATGTCCAACAAGCAGTGTGCATTCCAGACAGGAGAGCTGCATTCGAGGAGTGGTCTGGCAATTTCTTCAAGCCTTTGTGAGACCCCTTGTGATGACATCCTGGACTCCCCCAGAGTCCTTGGACTATTTATTTATTTGGTTCAACTTCTATGCCGCCCAATCCCAATGGGACTAGAGGTTGAGAACCATGGATTTAATGGATTAAAACCAAAGAATTAGACAAATCATAATAAAATCTTGTTGTTGTGGTTAGCTCTGGCCCAGCTCCTGCCCCAAGGACTGTGGATGTGGGGGAGACATCCACATGCCGCAGGCCTGTTTTGCTCCCGGTGGAATCTGCTGATGAAGGCTCCTCTGACCAAGAAGACATGAGTGACAGGGAGGAGGAGAGTGTGGCAGACAGCTCAGAAGGAGATCAATTATCTAGATCCTCCTTGGATTCAGAACAAGAGTTAATGATACAGCCACGCATGCAGAGAGCGATGCATAGGCAGCAACAACTGAGAGATTATTGTCAAAGAAAATGAGGCCACATGTGGTCGGGTGGGGCTGTGGTAATTAGTGAGGCTGCTATAAATAGCAGCCTGTGGGTTTGGCCATTGTGGAGAATGATCTGATCGTTGTGTTTCGTGCCTGCCTTGCTGACTTCAACCTTTGTGTGCTGATTTTTCCCTGCTTTGAAACTAAACCAGAGCAAAGTGTGTTTCACTTTGTGAAAGAAGAAGGACTGTGAATTGCCTCACAGCTGCAAGCTAAGTATCTCAGAACTGATAAGGGACTTGTACAAATTACCAGTTTGTTTGGAGACGAGTGCTCTTTGCTATACAAAAAGAGTGCTTAGTTTATTTGAATTTTCGGTATAAAGAACATTGTTTTGAATTTTCAAACATGTGTGTGTCTGAAATTTGTATCTGTGAATTTTCAGGAGGATTCTACCAGAGACCTCGACAGATCACTTGTTATGTAAGAAATTATTATTTTGGTATCAGAATCAGTCACTCCTGCTTTTAAAAGAAAAACGTTTTGAGACTAAAATCCCAAAAATTGAAAAGCAACATTGAGCTTAATTCCGTGTAGAATTAGGTTCAAATTTAAAGTTAGCTAAATGGGAAAATTATAGGAATATATTTCTCACCTTAGATGCCAAAATAAAATGTAATTTTTCCATCTTTGGCAATTATATTGCCTGTCGCTTTGTGATGTGGCCACATTTTATGCTGGCTCTTACTAGGCATTACCTGGGAGAAATTAATCTCTCTCTATAATTAGCATATAGCTATTGTGCTTTCCATATACAGTGATACCTTGTCTTACAAACTTAATTGGTTCCAGGACGAGGTTCTCAAGGTGAAAAGTTTGTAAGACGAAACAATGTTTCCCATAGGAATCAATGGAAAAGCGATTAATGATTGCAAGCACAAAATTCACCCCTTTTGCCAGCCAAAGCGTCCATTTTTGCGCTGCATCGCAAAAACACCAAAGTCCTCGAAACCCCACCTTCGGACCTCTGTGTTTTTGCGATGCTGCGATTTCACTGAGGCTCCCCTCGCTGGGAAACCCCACCTCCGGACTTCCGTTGCCAGTGAAGCGCCCGTTTTTGCGCTACTGGGATTTCCCTGCTGGGATTCCCCTGCAGCATCACAAAAGCATGGAAGTTCAGAGGTGGGGTTTCCCATGGAGGGGAGCCTCAGGGGAATCCCAGCAGTGAAAAAACGGGCGCTTCGCTGGCAACAGAAGTCCAGAGGCGGGGCATCCCAGCGGCGGCGGTGGGTTTGTAAGGTGAAAATAGTTTGTAAGAAGAGGCAAAAAAATCTTAAACCTCGGGTTTGTATCTTGAAAAGTTTGTATGACGAGGCGTTTGTAAGACGAGATATCACTGTATCTGAATGTAGGATCAGTGAGAAAAGTCATATGTCAGTAGATGTCACTGTTGCTCAGCTTTCCTACAAGGGCATTACTGCCTCACCATTCAGCAGATGGCTCTTGGAGAAAAATTAACAATTATTCAATTAATGCCCACTGCATTGTCAATGCCAATGGAAAGCATATCCCATTCCAAGAATTATAAACAGTTGGAAGGGACCCAGGTGTATCAGCTGCCAATTTACTAGTCAACCACCCTCTTCACAGACCCAAATAAAATGTGCCTTGGGCTGAAATGTCTGAAACTAGCCACTAAAAAGGACTCCATCACTGAGTTTAAATGCATATTATAAAGATTTAATACCTGCCCTGATTCTTGCTTTTTTTCCCCTTCTCAAAATGTTGATTTTCAAAATATGAGCAGGAATAAGATATGCAGTGGTACCTCTACCTAAGAACATCTCTACTTAAGAACTTTTCTAGATAAGAACCGGGTGTTCAAGAATTTTTTGCCTCTTCTTAAGAACTATTTCCTACTTAAGAACTCAAGCCCAGAAAAATTTCCCAGGAAATGTGAGAGCGGCACGAAGGCCTGGCCAGTTTCCTGCCATTCTCTCTCTCTGGCGCAGTGTATGGGAGGCAACCTCGCACTGGGTGTATGGGAGGCGCGTGCTCCTCCTCGCCGCCTCAGAGTCCCTCTTTTTTTTTCTTAAGCCTTAAAGTTTTGGATTTTTTTGATTCCCCTCACCTAACCTTCTTCCTTTGGCAGCGACGGTCCTCCTCCTCTTCTTCCTCCTCCTCCTCCTCCCACCCAAATTCCGAGTTTTTATTTCTTTCCTAATTAGTTTGCATGCATTATTTGCTTTCACATTGACTCCTATGGGAAAAACGGCTTCTGTTTACAAACGTTTCTACTTAAGAACCTGGTCACGGAACGAATTAAGTTCTTAAGTAGAGCTACCACTGTATGACTATGATGGAAAACCTATGGTGGCACGCCAAACCATATTGGTGGGCACATGAACTCAGATCCAGTGTGCCAGATGATGTTTGGGCTTTCTGTGCTTGGTGGGAGCTGGGAAACAGGCTCTTTCTAGCCTCTGGAAGCAGTGGGGAAGGCTGTTTTCGCCCTCCCCAGGCTCCTAGAAAGGCTCTGGAGCTTGGGGAGAGAGAAAAACAGACCTTCTGGTCCAACTGGAAGCTGGCAAATGGGCCATTTTCTGCCTCCGGAGGGCATCCAAGAGGGTGTGGAAGGCCTTTTCGCCTTCTGCAGGCTCCTTGAAAGACTCTGATGCCTGGGGAGAATGAAAAATGAGTGTGCCATCGCGTGCTGGGAATAGGAGGGGTTATCACATGCAGATGCACAGGGGTGTGCATGGAATTATGGGTGTGCGCACGCACATGTGTGACCCCCCATGTACCCCCCTTTTGGCACCTGAACCAAAAAAGGTTCCCCATCACCGATATATGATATGATATGATATGATATCGTATGATATGATCAGTAGTGGGTTGCTCCTGGTGTGGTAGTGGACTGCACACCGTTAGTGGCTGCCAGAGTGCACAATTTGTGCGCGACCGCTTTGGTGGAAATCCTATGGGCGCCTCCATCTTTTTGCATTTTTTGCTTTTGGTGATTTTCTGGCCTCAGGAGGTGGCTGCGTGAGGCTGGAGGGGAGCTGGGGAGGAGAGAGAGGGAAGCTTGTCTGAGGCCAGGAAGGAGGAAAGAGGAAAAAAGCGAAGAGTGCAGACACAACAGCAGCAGCAGCAGCAGAGAGTAATTGTGGCCCTTCCTAGATTTGCCCATGTTTCGTCAACATTCCGTGGTCTGCACTGGCTGTCGATTGGTTTCCGGTCACAATTCAAAGTGTTGGTAATGCCCTATAAAGCCCTACATGTTATTGGGCCAGAATACCTTTGGGACCGCCTCCTGCCGCACGAATCCCAGAGTTGGCCTTCTCTGGGTCCCGTCAATTAAACAATGTCATCTGGCGGGACCTGGGGAAGAGCCTTCTCTGTGGTGGCCCTGCCCCCCTGGAATCAACTCCCCCTAGAGATTAGAACCACCCCCACCTTCCTTGCCTTTCATAAGTTGCTGGAAACCCACCTATGTCGCCAGGCATGGGGTAATTGAGGTATCCCGAGGCTAATATGATTTATGGATGGTATGATTGAGTTTATGATTATTTTAATGAGATGGGTTTTAAATGTTTTTCAAATATTGGATTTTTTACATTGTTTATCACTGTTGTGAGCCACTCCAAGTCTTCGGAGAGGGGCGGCATACAAATCTAATAAATAATAATAATAAAAAAAACTGGATGCAGTACCATAGGTGCGGTCTAACTAACTAACCTTATAGAGTGGTGTTAGTGTTCTGCTTCAGGACTAATCAGATTGGGACAAAGGAAAACCCACTCACAACAACAACAACAACAACAACAACAACAACAATAATAATAACAACAACAACAAGTCTACGGAGAGGGGCGGCATACAAATCTAATAAATTATTATTATTATTACTATTACTATTACTATTACTATTACTATTACTATTACTATTATTATTATTATTATTATTATTATTATTATTATTATTATTATTATTATTTAAAAAAGGAGAACTGAGCCAAGACTGGTAATCCCGGAAATGACTGCCGCTGGTCAGCAGGAGCTGGACATGCAGCTTCATTTCTGCCGGTGGAACTGTGTTCCACCCCATCCTACCTGCTGCCCACCCTTGCCCCCCCACCCTCGCAAGCCTCTCAGAAATAATATAAAAGTCAATGGAAGAAAATATAGGGGAAATGGTAGATTTCAACAACCATCAATGAATTTAGCATCTCACAAACTAAGGCAAAAATACAGCAGAAAACCTGATAAGTCCATCCAATTGGATAATATAATTAACATATCAGAATTTCAAATGGAGACGTTGAGGTTAAGAAAATCAATGGAGCTTACTTAAAAAAAAATGATAGGGAAAGCTTGTCTTTTTTGACTTCTTTCCAATCCTTTATCAGCCGTGGCCAGAATAGGTGTCTGTATTCCCTTCTGTGTAATCAAATAGTGTGGCTGGACTGGTTGTGTGGATGTCTCCCCCAGTACTTACATTGTGTGTGTAAGTGTCTGTAAGAGCAAACAAGGAACTAATCGTAGCAGTGCACCTGTATTGATTCTCTGCGTCTCTGTGTGTTCAGGCCACATAGATACACACACATTGTTTAGCCCCAAGGTTGTGGGTTCCACTTACTTTTGCCACCGGTTTGCATTGTGATGTTTCGTGCGCACCATGCTTGCTATGCTCGTGCACATGCACTATGCTCGCACATGCTCAGTAGCTATCAGAGCCGGGGTGGCGCAGTGGTTAGAGTGCAGCACTGCAGGCTACTTAAGCTATCTGCTATCTGTAGTTCAGCAGTTCAACTCTCACCACCTGCTCAAGGTTGACTCAACCTTCCATCCTTCCGAGGTGGGTCAAATGAGGACCCAGATTGTTGGGGACAATAGGCTGATTCTGTAAACCGCTTAGAGAAGGCTGTAAAAACACTATGAAGTGGTATATAAGTCTAAATGCTATTAACTTGCTGAAGGGCTGGAACAAAGAGCAGAGGTAAGATCCAAACCCATAATTCTTGGGTTTATTGAGGATCGCCTGCCCCCAAATTCTATCTATCACTGAGGAGTTGTTTTGTTTTTAAAATACCAATTCAAACACAATCCCGGCCACTCACTTTCATGAAAAGTGTGAGTGAGAAGAAGAATCTCCAGCATCAGATGTTATGATATTTGAACAAGGTTTATAGCTTAGCCTTCAACCTTTCAGAGATAAAAGCAGAAAAGATCCACATAGTCAGCCCAAATAATATGACCTATGACCACCTTGGTTATTAAACATTTGTTGAAAGGGGGTTTTCTCCCCATTCCTCATTTTTCTGTTATTTCTTCTTAGTTCCTCTGCCAAGAGCTGCCCTTAAAACAAGAAATAAATCCATTTAGCTTTGAGAGAGGGATGTGATAGCAGTGTATGGATACTTGAGGGGTTGCCACAGAGAGGAGGGGGTCACACTATTTTCCAGGGCACCATGCTGGCTGGGGGATTCTGGGAGTTGAAGTCCAGATATCTTTAAGTTGTCACGGTTGGGAAACACTGGGCTAGAGTCTAATGGTGGCATAGATGAATCTTTAGACTCTTGCAGAAGGCAAGGAGAGTGGGGGCAGTATGAATTTTAGGGGGAGCTGGTTCCAGAGGGCCAGGCAATAATAATTTAATTTAATTTAATTTAATTTAATTTAATTTAATTTAATTTAATTTAATTTAATTTAATTTAATTTAATTTAATTTAATTTAATTTAATTTAATTTAATTTAATTTAATTTAATTTAATTTAATTTAATTTAATTTAATTTAATATAATTTAATTTAATTTAATTTAATTTAATTTAATTTAATTTAATTTAATTTAATTTAATTTAATTTAATTTAATTTAATTTAATTTAATTTAATTTAATTTAATTTAATTTAATTTAATTTAATTTAATTTAATTTAATTTAATTTAATTTAATTTAATTTAATTTAATTTAATTTAATTTAATTTAATTTAATTTAATTTAATTTAATTTAATTTAATTTAATTTAATTTAATTTAATTTAATTTAATTTAATTTAATTTAATTTAATTTAATTTAATTTAATTTAATTTAATTTAATTTAATTTAATTTAATTTAATTTAATTTAATTTAATTTAATTTAATTTAATTTAATTTAATTTAATTTAATTTAATTTAATTTAATTTAATTTAATTTAATTTAATTTGACTTGTATGCTACCCCTCTCCGCAGACTCGGGGCGGCTCACAACAAAATAGTGACAGTGTAGCAAATTGAATATTAAAAACATTCTAAAACCAACATTGGAACCATACAAAACAATCATACCCTGCATAAACTGAATAAGCCTGGGGGGTATCTCAGTTCCCCCATGCCTGGTGACATAGGTGGGTCTTAAGTAACTTACAAAAGGCAAGGAGGATGGGGGCGGTTCTAATCTCTGGGAGGAGTTGATTCCAGAGGGCCGGGGCCGCCACAGAGAAGGCTCTTCCCCTGGGACCCGCCAGACGACATTGTTTAGTCAACGGGACCAGGAGAAGGCCAACCCCGTGGGACCTAATCGGTCACTGGGATTCGTGCGGCAGAAGACGGTCCCAAAGGTATGGTCCAATGCCATGTAGGGCTTTATAGGTCAACACCAACACTTTGAATTTTGACCATAAACTGATCGGCAGCCAGTGCAGGCCGCGGAGTGTTGAAGAAATGTGGGCAAATCTAGGTAGCCCCACGATAGCTCTCACCGCTGCATTCTGCACAAGCTGGAGTTTCCGAACAGTTTTCAAAGGTAGCCCCATGTAGAGAGCATTACCCCTAGGTACCGCCAAGCGACATTATCTAGTTGACAGGACCTGGAGAAGGCCGACCCTGTGGGACCTAGTGGTTGCTGGGACTCCATGCTATATGCAAAGCTGGAGTGTCCTCTCCAGAGCATGAGGCCTAGGTAGGTTAGTTTGGAGGATAGGCTGTTCACCCAAGCAGCAGATCCCCCCTCTCCACATCTCTGAAATAGTCCAATGGAATAGCAAAGGCTGATATGATTGGTTCCAGCTACGTCGCAGGAGTTATCAGAACGTGGTTGTACACAGTCACAAACTCACTGGTGGATTAATTAGAGCATAATGGTGGCGATTTTATTGTGTGGAAAGTTGAGCCGGTTTAATGTCACGAAACTGGTTTAATGCACAACTATGAATTGTCTTATTTTAGAAAAAGTTTGAATAATCTACTTCAGTGTTTCCCAACCTTGGCAACTTGAAGATATCTGGACTTCAACTCCCAGAATTCCCCAGCCAGCGAATGCTGGCTGGGGAATTCTGGGAGTTGAAGTCCAGATATTTTCAAGTTGTCAAGGTTGGGAAACACTGATCTACTTGGTATCAATAATAGGTCAAACAGAAATGTTAAAAGCAGCATGCTCTTTAGCAGTTCATTAACACATTTATTTATTTATTTTATTTATTATTTGGATTTGTATGCCGCCCCTCTCCGAAGACTCGGGGCGGCTCACAACAAGTGAAAAACAATCCAATACAATCCAATTAATTAAAATATTATGAGTTTAAGAAAATCCCCTATACTAACATACACACATACAGGCATACCATATATAACTTCAACGTGCCCAGGGGAGATGTTTAGTTTCCCCATGCCTGACGGCAAAGGTGGGTTTTGAGGAGTTTACGGAAGGCAGGAAGAGTAGGGGCAGTTCTGATCTCCGGGGGGAGTTGGTTCCAGAGGGCCGGTGCCGCCACAGAGAAGGCTCTCCCCCTGGGGCCCGCCAACCGGCATTGTTTAGTTGACGGGACCCGGAGGAGGCCCACTCTGTGGGACCGAATCGGTCGCTGGGATTCGTGCGGCAGAAGGCGGTCTCGGAGATATTCTGGTCCAGTGCCATGAAGGGCTTTAAAGGTCATAACCAACACTTTGAATTGTGACCGGAAACTGATCGGCAGCCAATGCAGACTGCGGAGTGATGGAGAAACATGGGCATACCTGGGTAAGCCCATGACTGCTCTCGCAGCTGCATTCTGCACGATCTGAAGTTTCCGAACACTTTTCAAAGGTAGCCCCATGTAGAGAGCATTACAGTAGTCGAACCTCGAGGTGATGAGGGCATGAGTGACTGTGAGTAATGAGTCCCGGTCCAGATAGGGCCGCAACTGGTGCACCAGGCGAACCTGGGCAAACGCCCCCCTCGCCACAGCTGAAAGGTGGTTCTCTAATGTGAGCTGTGGATCGAGGAGGACGCCCAAGTTGCGGACCCTCTCTGAGGGGGTCAATGATTCCCCCCCCAGGGTAATGGACGGACAGATGGGATTGTCCTTGGGAGGCAAAACCCACAGCCACTCCGTCTTATCCGGGTTGAGCTTGAGTCTGTTGACACCCATCCAGGCCCCAACAGCCTCCAGGCACCGGCACATCACTTCCACCGCTTCGTTGACTGGGCATGGGGTGGAGATGTAAAGCTGGGTATCATCGGCATATTGATGATACCTCACCCCATGTCCTTGGATGATCTCACCCAGCGGTTT